>NC_072010.1:51890697-52243197 GCF_027791375.1 Indicator indicator | reverse complement strand
CTTTAGCCATGCAGACTTTCAGGGATCTGCTGGCCAAAGTATCATGAGACAGAGCCTTAGAGGGAAGGTGGGTCCAGAACAATTGGTCCATATTCAAGGATCACCTTCTCCGTGCCCAGGAGCAAAGTATACCCACAAAGAGGAAAGCAGGAAAGAATGCTAGGAGACCTGCCTGGATGAGCAAGGAGCCCCTGGACACACAGTCACACACAAAAAAAATTGTACAAGGAGTGGAAGGACATCTAGAATGGGGAGGGGAGGTGAGGGCCGGGGTGGGGTGGGGGGGGGGGGGGAGGAAAAGCTGTCCAAGCAGTAAGAGACCTGATTAGAAAAGCAAAAGCTCAGTTAGAAATATCCAGCCAGGAAGATCAAGGGGAATAAAAAAAAAAATCTATAGGTATATTAATGATAAAAAGAAGGGAAGGTGTGCGTCCCCTCAGAAAGGAAATAGGAGAACTGGTGACAAGTGACATGAAAAAGGCCAAGATTCTCAGTGTCTTCTTTGCCTCAGTCTTCACTGACAAGGGCTCCAGCTACACTCCCGGAATCATGGAATATAATGGCAGGGGCTGAAAAAAAGAACTGTCCATTGCTAGTGAAGATCAGGTTCGTGACCATCTGAAGAACCTGAAAGTGTTCAAGTCCATGGGACCTGATGGGATACACCCACAGATGCTGAGGAAACTGGTGGATGAGGTTGCTAAACCCCTCTCTATTATATTCCAGAAGTCATGGCAGTCCAGAGAAGTCCCCACTTACTGGAAAAGGGGAAACCATAATTCCCCTTTTCAAAAAAGGAAAAAAGGATGATCCAAGGAACTATAGACCAGTCAGTCTCACCACTGTGCGCGGTAAGATCATGGAGCAGATCCTCCTGGAGGCACTGCTGAGAGAGAAGAATAATGAGAGGTAATTGGGTAAAATCAACACAGCTTCACCAAAGACAAATTGTGTCTAAAAAACCTGGTGGTCTTCTATGAAAACGTCACAACATCAACAGACAAGGGATTAGCAACTGATGTCATTTATCTGCCCTGTACAACATCCTTATCTTCAAGCTGGTAAAGTATGGGTTTGATGCAAGGACAACTCAGTGGATGAAAAAAATGGTGTGACAGCCTCTCCCAAAGAGAGACCAAGTGGAGACCAGTGACAAGTGGAGTCCTTCAGGGATCTGTACTGGGTCGAGTCTTGTTTAACATCTTTATTGGTGACATGGACAGTGCCATTGAGTGCCCCCTCAGCAAGTTTGCCAACTACACCAAACTGTGTGGCAGACACGCTGGAGGGAAGGGATGGCATCCAGAGGAACATTGACAGGCTGGAGAGGAGGGCCCATGACAACTTCATGAGGTTCAACAAGTCCAAATGCAGAAGAGATGTTTCAGCACTGTAATAATTTTCATCACTCTTCTCTGGACCCACTACAACAGGTTCATATCTTTCTCGTACTGAGGACTTTAGAGTACTCTAGGGCCAGTCTTACTAGGGTGGAGTAGAGGTGAGGAATTACCTCCCTTGACCTGCTGGCCACATTTCTTTTTATGCAGCCCAGGATACGGTCAGCCTTCTGAGCTGCAGATGTATATTGCCACGTTATACACAGAATGAGATTGCATGGCTTTTGGATTTTGCACTAGGAAACAGGTACTTAAAAAAAAGTTACTTTGTTTCTGAATGTTAAAATATGTCTATACAGCAGCTCTGCCTGAGATGTGTTATGGATGAGTAATTAATTTAAAGGTGGGTTATATGAGAGTCAGCATACTGACTGCTCACATTTATTGAAACACTGAGATGAAGATTAAGTGTACTGGTTGCTTGTTTTTTCCTTGAAATAGATGTAGTTGATCTCTAGGACAGAATATCATGCATGGTGTTCAAAGGTATATGAAAGAACAAACCTTTCTGCATTACATATTGGAGGGCATTTGCTGAGCAACTGGAACACTATATCCAGTTAATTTTCTCTATACGAAGGTGCTGTTCTTTTTTATATTTCTGAGAGGGGAAAAAAAAGCATAAAGTAAAACTTCACTCTCATCAAACCTCATTAAAACTTCTTAAAAAACCCACCAACCAACCAAAATTAATTTATTTATTATAAATAAATAAAATAAATGAATAAATAAATAAATAAAGTAGAAGGAAAAAAAAGAATGAAAAAAAAAGATTGTCAAGGAATGACTGGGGGAATTTCTTCAAAAACATGTTTCTGTTCCAAATCACAGTTTAATGTGCATGTGACCTAAGGCATCTTCACTTGGACTAAACCTTTATTCAACAAAGACAAGTGTTTTTGAGAATGTATTTTCTGAACATCAGTTCAAAAGTGTTGTGACTTAATGTTGCTATGGGACTTGAATTCATGGTTACTTTTGTGAGTCTGTCCCTAAGAAATGGCTTTTTTAATAATTTATTTTATTAATCTTTTTAAACAATTAAAGATTCAACTGGCAAAGGAGCCAAATTCTAGACATGACATTTGCATTCACTGATAAACTTAATCTTGGCTTTCATGAGACAAGATCAACCTCAAAATTGTGCTGTCTGATAATGAAAAAAGAGTATCTGTGTACTAACCAGTGCTGTGCAGCCAGAAATTGTTAGTCACAGTTTAGAAAATTTGCTGTGTTATAATATTATAAGATTGTAAGTAGAATATTTCAATTTACGAACAAAACATATCAATTGTTGACAAAAAGAAGATATTAAATCAAGAGTTAGACAAATTATGCTTTCATAGTCAGTAACCTACAAGGGTGTAGGACATAATACATTGTTGTAATAATTGATAGATAGTTGTGCAATGGACAATGTGAGGACTCATTTTCTTATTTTTTTAATGTTACTAAATATATGTAAACGCTTGAAAATTATGGTATAGAAAAACCTGACTTGCCCCTGAAGCAGAATTTTTATAGAACTGCTATAGTGTATTTAATTTATATTGCTAAAATATTGTGTACTAACTAGGACTGTTCTTTCTTTACTTAAAAACTGTAAATGCAGAAAAATGGTAATATTTTGTCTTGATCCAAGAAACTGTTTGTCTCAATAAATAGTGATTTGATACTATACGTATGCCAAGTACTGGTTTAATCTGAATTCACATTCAGTTTCTAATTAGACATCTGTTAAACTCCATAACAGGAAATCTAATAGAGCTGTGTTGTAATTTCTCAAAGAGATTAATGATTCATGGTGTTAAAGTGTCTATAAAAGGAGCTCTTCTGTAAATCATTATGCAAGTTGAAATTAAGCTCTTTTGGTTTTATGAAAAGTGTTTCAAACTTGTGTTATTACCAGCAATTACAACAGCAAAACACCCCCCAAAAGAAAAAAAAAAAAAGATCAAATCGTAAAACTAATTTTTGCCATCATTCCCTAATTGCAAGATTTATGCTTAAAGGAATTGCCAAAACTAAAAAAAAACGTATTTTCTCTCTTTTTCTCTCTTGCTTTTGACATTCTAAGATTTTAAGGAAAATATGCACAGACCTCTTAACTGTTCATATTTCAAGCTGATAGGAAAATATGTGAAATAACATTGATTATTTTTTGGTACTATTTAGTGAGTTTCTCAAAAAAAAATCTTGTACGGACTTATTTGTTTTGACAATTGCAAGTGTAGAATACATATTATTTCCTATAGTAATTCCTATAGTTCTTCAGAAAATCAGAAGAAAGTCAATATAGGACTTAAGAATCACAGATAAATTAAACAAGCTTTTTTGCTGCCCTCAAGTTTACAGTATTTTTCTGTATATGGTAAATATGTGCCTTATTTTGGACATTCTGGATAATAAGGAGAGAACATTTCCTGTATCAAAATAAAAGAGTAAGTAAATATATAAATAAATAAATCTTATATATCACAGAAGTTACTATGGGTGTTGTAAGCCCTATGATTAAACAGTAACGTATCAGGTGAAAAAAAATATGGTAATCTATTTCCTCACTTTGCAAAGGAAATCACTCATGCTTTGTTGTGTGAAATTCCCTTCACACCTCTTAGAAGGCAGATGGTATACAAAATTTCCTCCTGCTGCTCCAGGAAGAAAAAAAAAAAAAAAAGAAAGAAAAAAATGTGTTTTTTCCAACATTGTGTAGCATGTGAGTTCAATATCCTCTCCTACTCACCAGGTACATGGATGGTAGAAAGTATTACAGCTCTGCTCACAATGGTTGTATACATCCAAAGAGGTTTTTGAAGAGATAGTGACCTTAAGAACTTGCAGTATTATGCCTCTGTTTGTGGGAATTATTCCTTATTAGCAAAAGAACAGAAAAATTAATGATTGTTTCCAATTGTGAAAGTACATAATGAATCAGAGAGAACATAATGTACAAGGTCAAAATTCCATCTGTTTTGTTGAAGCAAGCTCAGTGGTGTTCAGCATAAGATCAACAAGTTCCATTTCACATCGATTGTGCTTCAGAAGATGACATATTTAGAGTAGTTTATAAAAATGTATGGCCTTATAAGGGTTCAAATATGCTTTCCAACATACTTGAGTTAAAATGAACAAGAAAACATGACATTTGCAGGCTAGAGATAATATATTTAGCAGACAGGAAAAAATAATCTAATGTTAAAAGAAAAATCTTATACTTGATTACACTAAGGAACACCTGGAATCTCCTATCTGCCTGAAAAAAACATTAAAAAAATTATATAAATGCACTATGTGAAATTGCAATACTTCCACAGATACTAAGAAATATAATTATGCACAATATGGAAAAAACAAAAACAAAACCCGAAACCAAACAAACACTATAAAATTTCTTAAAAGTCACTCCAGAGAATAACAATATATTTGATCACTTAAATACATGGAAATATATTTTTGGAAGAAGATGCAGAAAAACATTCCAGTTGACAGAATATTTCCAACTTTAATTATTATCAAAATATTCCAATTTTAGTTCTTATTTTAAAATATTTAAACCCAAGATCTAAAACTACTGTGAACACCATTGAGAGAGGGGATTGAGTGCACCCTCAGCAAGTTTGCTGATGATACAAAACTGGGGGGTTTGGCTGACACCCCCTCAGGCTGTGCAGCCATCCAATGTGACCTGGACAGGCTGGAGAGCTGGGTGCAGGCAAACCTCATGAAGTTTAGTAAGGACAAGTGCAGGGTCCTACATCTGTGGAGAAATAACAAGAGGCACCAGTACAGGTTAGGGGCTGCCCTGCTGGAAAGCAGCTCCACAGGCAAAAACCTTAGAGTGCCGGTGGACAGCAAGTCCTCCATGGAACAACAATGTGCTCTTGTGGCCAAGAGAGCCAATGGGATCCTGGGATGTATCAAGAAAGGTGTGTCCAGCAGGTTGAGGGAAGTTCTTCTACCTCTCTACTCTGCCCTGCTGAGACCACACCTGGAATACTGTGTCCAGTTTTGGGCTCCCCAGTTCAAGAGAGACAGAGACCTGCTGGAGAGAATCCAATGGAGAGCCACGAGGATGATTAGGGGACTTGAGCATCTCCCCTATGAAGAGAGACTGAGATCCCTGGGGCTGTTTAGTCTTGAGAAGACTGAGTGGGGAACTCGTCATTGTCTATAAATATCTGCAGGGTGGGTGTCAAGTGGAGGGGGCCAGGCTCTTTTTGGTGGTTCACAGTGATAAGACAAGGAACAATGGGTTCAGACTTGAACAGAGAAGATTTCACCTCAACATGAGGAGAAACTTCTTTACAGTGAGGGTGACGGAGTCCCAGAACAGGCTCCCCAGGGGTGTTGAGAAGTCTCCTTCTCTGGAGACTTTCAAAACCCACCTGGATGTGTTCCTGTGCAGACTATCCTAAGTGATCCTGCTCTGGTGGGGGGGTTGGACCTGATGATCTCTTGAGGTTGCTTCCAACCTCTGATATACTGTGATACTGTGATAACACCTGTTGACTCTTACTAAGTTGCATGAAACATGCTGAGACATTTTCTTTATTGTTGCAAATTTCTGTAAAATTAGGCTACCTGTAGGCACTAAAATATGAGTTCTTTTCTTCAAAGAAAATGTCTGAGTTTGTCTGCCACATTTTTTTCTATTCAATTCAAAATCACATATTTGAAAACATTTAAAGAACTAAAACCAAAACAAGACAAGCAATAAAACAGTCCTTACCAATAAAAGCAAAACTGAACTGGTAATTGAAACAGTTCTGATAAAGTGAAAGATATTCCTGTACTTTGAATATTATGAAGAGTTCTGTAATCCAGTAAGTAGAATTAGGGTGATACCTAACCTGCACTCTTTAGTATACTTTAGCATGCACAGTGGTTTCTGATATAACTAGAGCCTGAGAACAGAGTTTTTAAGGCCAGGCTGGATGTGGTTCTGAGCAACCTGATCTAGTGTGAGGTGTCCCTGTCCATGGCAGGGGGCTTGGAACAAGATGATCCTTTTGGTCCCTTCCAACCCTAACAATTCTGTGATTGATTTTATATATTGCTTTTCTTTTTGACCATTATGTGAAGCCAAACTACTTAAAATAAAATCATAGAATCAGTCAGGGTTGGAAGGGACCACAAGGATCATCTAGTTCCAACCCCCTGCCATGGGCAGGGACACCTCACACTAGATCAGGCTGGCCACAGCCTCATCCAGCCTGGCCTTAAACACCTCCAGGGATGGGGTCCCAACCACCTCCCTGGACAACCCATTCCAGGCTCTCACCACTCTCATGGGGAAGAACTTCTTCCTCACTTCCAGCCTGAATCTCCCCACTTCCAGCTTTATTCCATTCCCCCTAGTCCTATCACTACCTGATATCCTAAAAAGTCCCTCCCCAGCTTTCTTGTAGGCCCCCTTCAGATACTGGAAGACCACAATAAGGTCACCTCGGAGCCTTCACTTCTCCAGACTGAACAGCCCCAACTCTTTCAGTCTGTCCTCATAGGAGAGGTGCTCCAGCCCTCTGGTCATCCTGGTGGCCCTCCTCTGGACACGCTCCAGCATGTCCATATCCCTTTTGTAATAGGGGCTCTAGAACTGGACACAGTACTCCAGGTGGGGTCTCACCAGAGCTGAGTAGAGGGGGAGAATCACCTCCCTTGACCTGCTGGCCACACTTCTCTTGATACAGCCCAGGCTCTGGTTGGCTTTCTGGGCTGCAAGTGCTCATTGACAGCTCATGTTGAGCTTCTCGTCCACCAGGACCCCCAAGTCCCTCTCCTCAGGGCTGCTTTCCAGCCAGTCACTGCCCAGCCTGGATTTGTGCTTGGGATTGCCTCAACCCAGATGCAGGACCTTGCACTTGGTCTTGTTGAACCTCATGAGGTTGGCATAGGCCCACCTCTCCAGCCTGTCCAGGTCCCTCTGGATGGCATCCCTTCCCTCCAGTGTGTCTGCTGCACCACACAGCTTGGTGTCATCAGCAAACTTGCTGAGGGTACACTCAATGCCACTGTCCATGTCACCGACAAAAATGTTGAACAAGACTGGTCCCAGGACTGATCCCTGAGGGACTCCGCTTGTCACTGTCCTCCACTGGGACATGGAGCCATTGACAGCCACTCTTTGGGTGTGGCCACCAAGCCAGTTCTTTATCCATCTCGTGGTCCACCCATCAAACCCATGTGTCACCAGTTTGGAGACCAGGATGTGGTGTGGGACAGTGTCGAAGGCTTTGCTTGGGTCCAGGTAAATGACATCAGTTGCTCTCCCCTCATCTATTTATGTTGTGACCTTGTGATAGAAGGCCACCAGGTTTGTCAGGCAGGATTTGCCCTTGGTAAAGCCATACTGACTGTACCCAATCACCTCTTCACTATTCTTCTGTCTCAGTAGTGCCTCCAGGAGAATGTGCTCCATGATCTCACCAGGCACAGAGTTGAGACTCACTGGCCTGTAGTTCCCTGGTTCTTCCTTCTTACCCTTTTTGAAAATGGGAGTAATAAGAATAACGTCTCCGAATGACTGAAGAACTATATCTGGATGTTCATAAACCCCAATTTTATACATTTCCTCTGATAAATGAAGCAGAAATTCTAACCAAGCCCTTTCTAAAATCTGCTAAGAGATATGAGTCCCTTCTATGCTCACGTACAATAAAACAAGTACATTCAATCTCTTCTGCACATACATATAAATTAGACATTTGGCTTGCTTTCTGCAGTTCCATTAACCTTTGTGAGTATATTTTCCTTCACCAATTAATTCAAGAATGTAGTGGTTTGACCCTCATTGACAGCTGAGCCCTAAACAGTCGCTCACTTGCCCTTCCTGCTCACAGCAGAGCATGGGGGGAGAATAGAAACAGTAAAAGATCCCTAAACCTGAGGGTCAGGATAAAAAAAGCTTAAGAAGAAAGATGAAGAAGGAAGAAAGGGGAAAACCAAATAAAACAAGTGATGCAAAGGAAATTGCTCACCACTTCCCACAGCAGATCGATGCACAGCCAGTCCCAAAGCCATGGCTACCTACCCAAACCCCTTCTCCATTCCATTTCTTACAACTGAAGATGACTCTACATGGTATGAAGTATCCCTTTGGTCATTTTGGGTTGGTTATCCTAGTTATGTCCCCTTCCTGCTTATTTTACACCTCTAACCTACTTGTTGAAGACCAGCATGAAAAGCAGAAAAAGTCTTGGAACTGTACAGACAGTGCTCAATGATTGCTAAAACATGGATGTATTATCAACATTGGCTGCTATGAAGAAAATCCGTGCCAGATCCAGCACAAGAAAGAAAAGGTAGATGTAGCCTTCTCTGTACAATTGGCAGAAGACTTATGTTCAAAGATCCTTTTCATAGAATCATAGAATCAACAAGGTTGGAAAAGACCTCAGAGATCGTCAAGTCCAACCTATCACCCAGCACCTCATGACTAACTAAACCATGGCTCCTAGTGCCGCATCCAATATTCTTTTTTAACACCTCCAGGGACGGTGACTCCACTACCTCCCTGGGCAGCACATTCCAATCGCAGATCACTCTTTCTGTGAAGATTTTCTCCTCACCTCAAGCCTAAACTTCCTCTGGTGCAGCTTGAGACTGTGTCCTCTTGTTCTGATGCTGGCTGCCTGGGAGAAGAGACCAACCCCCACCTATCTACAACCTCCTTTCAGGTAGTTGTAGACAGCAATAAGGTCACCCCTGAGCCTCCTCTTCTCCAGGCTAAACAACCCCAGCTCCCTCAGCCTCTCCTCATAGGGCTTGTGTTCAAGGCCTCTCACCAGCCTTGTTGCCCTTCTCTGGGCACGTTCAAGTATCTCAATGTCCTTCTTAAATTGAGGAGCCCAGAACTGGACACAGTACTTAAGGTGTGGCCTATCCAGTGCTGAGTACAGGGGCAGAATGACTTCCCTGCTCCTGCTGGCCACACGATTTCTGATACAGGCCAGGATGTCATTATCCTTCTTGGCCATCTGGGCACACTGCTGGCTCATGTTCAGCTGTCTGTCAACCAGTACCCCCAGGTCCCTTTCTGCCTGGCTGCTCTCCAGCCACTCCAACCCCAGCCTGTAGTGATGCATGGGGTTGTTGTAGCCAAAGTGCAGCACCCAGCACTTGGACATGTTAAATGCCGTCATGTTGGTCTCTGCCCATCTGTCCAGTCTGTCTAGGTCCCTCTGGACCCTTTTGAATGACTTAATCCAGAAATGTGCTAGAAGGCCAACACAGCAGGCTGTAAATGAAGCTGGGTGTTTGTGAAGCACTTCTTGATACAAGGCATTAAGGAACCAGCAAAGGGAGACTCTCTGCTGGAAGTGATTCTTACAAAGAACTAGCAGCTTTGGTGAAAGTGACCATGGAATAGTGGAGTTCAGGATTCTGAGAAGAGGTAAATAAAAGGATCACAGCCCTGAACTTAGTAGAATAGATTTTGGCCTGTTTAGGGACCCGCTTATAAGAATCCCAGGGGAGAAGATCCTGGAGAGAATAGTTGGGAGAGCTGATTAATTTTCAAGGATCACATTCTCCAAGCTTAATAACAGTTCATCCTAATGAGCAGGAAAGAGAGCATCTGTTATACATCTTCATTAATGATCTGGATGAAAGAACAGCATGCACTATCAGCAGTTCTGCAGATAATACAAAACTGGGAGGAGTGTCTGATCGACTGAATGATTGTACCTTTCAGAAGGACCTCAAAGGGCTTGAGAAACGGACCAAGAGGAACCTCAGGAAATTCAACAGTTGCTAATGTGATGTCCTGCCTCTGGGAAAGAATATAACCATGCATTAGTACAAGTTGAGAGCTGACTGACTGGAAAGCAGCTTTCAATAAAGGACCTAGGCTTATAGTGGACAGTTAGGCAAACATGAGTCATCAGTGGGCCTTTGCAACAAAGAAGAGCTAATTGCCCTTCTTCCTTTTAGAGAAAAGGAGGCACTGTGTACTTTAAATATAAACATAATTTTTTTCTTTATAGAAAACACCAAAAAAATACAGGACAGCTGTGGTTTCTCCTCAAGCATATCGAGCGATATGTTGATCCCCATCCTGCCGGTCTCAGTGTGGAGAGCAGAAACACAACTGACAGACCAGTTGCAAGGAGGTGACCACTGCTGCAGGGTGGGCAAATGGCCCAGAGCTGTGGAGCCAGTGGATATTTATTGAGACATACGTGAATGTTATAGTTCTACTTTCCCACAGCTGCCTCGTCAAGCCTACTGATTTATCTTTATTTAAACAGGTGCCTTTCTCCCCAGTTGCCTTCCTGTGTAGGGGACAATACTTTGTTATTCTTTATTCCCATCCTTTTCTCACATGGTTTGGAGGTACAACATCTCTTGTCACCTCCAGGGCCTCATAGACATGAAGACCACATACATATTCCATTAATATTCCCTTTCGGGTTCCCACAGACAATACTGCTTCCCTCTTTCTAAAAGAGCCTAAAGGATAAGGACGCACCAAGATAAACTGAGTGGGTTTTATCCAAAAAGTCTAAAGGTCAGATTTTGGTTAGTTGAGGTTATCTGCCAAGGTAAAGATCCACATCTTGAGTCAGGTGCCCAAACTTCCAGAAGCCAACACAGCTCAGATAAGTATGTGAATGCATGCTGAGATACATCAGAACAGCACGTTTCATTATGAGCCTTCATATGCCCCACTGAGGTATTTTTTTAAGTTAAATAAGCGTTGTTTTATTTTTTTTTTTTTACCACTGGCTTCTGGCTGTGATCCAAACACATAAAAGTGAACAACTTTCTTTTCTCTGAGTCCTAGTCATGTCTCTGTGGGCTTTTCAGTCATTATCACATTTTTATAGATGTTAACAACAGGTCGACAAACTAACTAGTTAGCTGAATAATAAGTAGTATGTTCTGCAGCCTGCAGAAATAGTCTATTTTACAAAATGCATGCAGGCATACTCACAGATATGATGTGTGAGTTGTGTTTATGGAGGTGTTATAAAAGAAAAGGAAAGAATCCTGTGATGCCTTGCAGTGTTGGAAGTGAAATAGTTTGGAAGATTGAGTGGGAAGTGTTAAACTAGCTCTTTCACTGTCCATATTGTTTGTAGGGAGCAGACAATTTTCATACCTGCTTTTTTGATTTTCTCCTCCTGGTTTACTAAAAAAAATACACTGGAACAATATCACATAAGCCTAGTGTAAAGGACCAGGGGACCAGAGTTCTAAGGTGAAACAGGGTGATCAGATGGACAGTATGAAAATACTTAAAATCTGTTGTCAGTCATTTCATTACTCTCTTCTAATGAATCAAGTCCATTTGAAATAATATTTTACTGCAGTAGCTGCTTTTGTATCTCTTTCTTTACTACCAGATCACTAAATTATTGGAAAGCAAAGATGTAAACACAAAGAAAAATGCATTGCAGAGATGTCATGGCAACAACCAAAGGAAACTATAGAATAGTCCCCTCAGGGCAATTTTCACTTATACAGATGAGCAAATAAGGGGACAACAATGACAAAAAAGCAGTACAGGAATGCACACGGTAAAAACCCTTGTTAGTTCCTTTTCTGAAAACATTGGAATATTTTTTCTTTATAAGCAAGCATTCTTAGGCTAAGTGTAACTGCTACTTCAGTCCTGCTAGCCTCCATCAAACCTCCCATGACCCTCAGAGGAAATATTTGCATGAAGAAAAAGAACTGTTGTGGAAGCAATACCAATGTACAACACCATGGTCAGACAGCCCACTTAACGGAAGCTGTCAAATATGGGAGTGTAATGAGGAAGGTCGATACATATGGGACACACAGAACAATCTGAGATAGTTTGTGCCTGAAACAGTCATTTTAGAGAGAAAGATAACCATCATCAGGATCAAATAGCAACCAGTAAATGACAAACAGTTCTGAAGAGGTCAGTCTTAAAAGAAGTATGATGGAAGCACAGAGATATGACATGGGGAGAGACAGTGGAGAGGAAGTTGTAGATGTCAGAGGAGATCTGTCCTTGTTGACAGTGTCTTGACCCTTGCCTAGACCACACAGAGCAAACTCCCTGTGGGGTGCTTGAACCAGCCTGCATCTAGCTGTAGACCGGCAGAGCAGTGACAGCACACAGAGACCCCACCTCCAGGAACAGGCACAGCTCCCAAGATACCTATTCACCGTCAAGTACAACAGGAGTGGCAGAGGGGTATGCAAAAGTGGGGAAGGAGTGATGGCAACCCCTACATCCAGGTGGTGTATATGTATATGTGTGTGCATTCCAGAGCTAGACCTTTAAAGGATTAGCTCTAAAAGGTTGAGTATACATTTGTAGGTGTTTATTAGCATTTCCTAATTTATCTATAATTGTGATTGATTTGTTGTATTAAAGATGTTGATTCTGAATATATAGTTAATGGATTCCAGTTAATTACATGTCATTAATAAATCAATAAGCTGCTTCATCCTGGTTTCATTTAAACCACATAAGTTGAGCTTTTCCTTGTGACAGAATAGTCAAAATAATTATCCACAGTCTCAAAAGGACATGTTGTTTTAAATGCTCTCTGATAAAAACCACAACTTACTGGCCTGTAGTGATAGGATGAGGGGCAATGGTTTTAAGTTAGAGAAGAGTAGGTTTAGATTGGGTGTCAGGAACAAGTTCTCTACCACGAGGGTGGTACAAAACTTGAGCATGTTGCCCAGGGAGGTAGCTGAGGTTCCATCCCTGGAGATACTCAAAGTCAGGCTTGATAAGGCTCTGAGCAACCTGATCTAGTGGAGGGGTTGCTTCCTGCAGGGGCTGGACTAGATGACCTTTGGAGGTCTCTTCCAATCCAAAGCATTCTATGATTCTATGATTAATCTAAACTCTTTTTACCTAAATGCATCCCATGGCCTACTCACTTGCAGCTTCCACAGTGCTTTGATAAAGTGGCATATAGGTTATATGATTGCTTCATTAGAAAAAATAAATAAATGAGAAGCAGTGCAATAGCAGTTTGACTCAATTTTTCAGACTGAAATTTAAGACCTCCTTTTGACTCTTACTTTCATGATCATATACTTGAGCTCTGTCATTTGTGTGGGAATCTCTGTGGCCAGGATGTTTTGCTCACTTAACTATCTGTATTTGTTTTGTCTGAGCTGGAGTTAATTCTTCCCAGAGCATCTTTCTAGTGCTGTGTTTTGCAGTGCTGTAGCTGGGTGTTAATAACACATCAGTGTTTTGTCTACTCCTGACCTAGCACCAAGGATGTACTTTTCCAACATTTTCCAGCACTGAGAGTATGTTGAGGGGTGGACGAGATCTTGGGAGGGAACACAGATGACCCAAACTGACCAAAGGGGTATTCCATGCCATATGACATCATCTCAGATATATAAGCTAAGTTAAAGAAAGAAGTGAGGGGACGTTTTTTAATGGCATCTGTACTCCAGAGCAACCACTACACATATTAAAGCCCTCCTTCCCAGGAGTGATCAAAACATCATCTGCTGATGGGAAGTAGAGAATAACATCTTTGTTTGCTTTTGTTTCCACATGCAGCCTTTGCTTTTGCTTTGAATTATTAAAATTACTTCTATCTTATTATGGGCTTTTTGTTATATTTTCCCCTCTCCCCTGTCCATCTAAGAAGGGGAGTCATAGAGTGGCTTGGGTGGGCATTTGGGCCCCAGCCAGGGCCAAACCACCACACTAATATAGTCTCCAAAAAGAAAATGTAGGTGAATGGGTTAATATAGTACAACAAAATATTCTTCTGATAGAGTTTTCCAAGAGGATATAATCTCCATTTCAAAAAACATTAAATTAATATTCTGACTGGTATTGAAATAAGTATTTAGAGTTTGATGTGCAGAAATCTAACAAAAAAAAAGAAAAATCAAGGTGTTTCAAGTTTGCAACATTTCTTGTAAATATCTTTTATTTTGAAGTCAAATCATATTGCACTTGGGATATGCACTTCGGTTATTTAAGCACATTCTACCTTATATAATAAAAATAGATCCATGTTTTGAAATCTGTTTCTTTAATTCTCTCAATCTTAATAAGACATAGTCACCAGATACATGAGACAATTAATTTTAGGCATGACTTGCTGACATTTTGCTTTTGTGTTGCTTTGTTATTTGAGGTATTTTATTTCAGAAAGAAGCCAGTATTTTAATGAAGAATAAAGGCCTTAGGACTTAACAAACATCTTTCTTAAAATACAAAGATATAAATTCATACTGTCTTTAATCAAGGACAATTCACTGTTGAATGCTTCAGATTTATCAAGGATCGGTATCTGATTCCAATATGGCAACAGTAAGAGGGTGACCATTCCCACCCACTTTCTTTGACTTTGCCAGCACTGCCACACAAGCATATTCCCTTGTTTCTTGCATTTCTACCTCCATTTTCTCCTAAGGAGAACATGTGTAAGAGCTATGTGCTGGTTTTGGCAGGGGAAGAGTTAATTTTCTTCATAGTAGCTAGTATGGGGTTATGCTTTGGATTTGTGCATGAAATTGTTGACAAAACAAGGATTCTTTAGTTGTTACTGAGCAGTGCTTACACAGAGCCAAGGCCTTTTTCTGTCTCTTCCACCATCCAATGATTGAGTAGGTTTGGGGTGCACAAGAATCTGGGAGGAATCACAGTCAAGACAGCTGGCCCCAACTAACCAAAGGTATGTTCCATACTATATGATGTCATGTTCAGCATATAAAGCTGGGACAAACATAACAAAGAGGGGACATTCTGAGTAATGGCATTTGTCTTCCCAAGTAACTGTTGTGCTTGATAGAGCCCTGATTTCCTGGAGATGGTTGAACACCTGCCTGTTAATGGGAAGTGGTGAATGAATTCCAAGCTGTGGTTTGCTTATGTGTATGGCTTTTTGTTTTCTCACTTTCACTTTTCTGATTCTCTTCCCCATTCTACTGGAAAGGGAGGGAGGGAGTGGTTGTGTGGTGCTTAATTGCTATCTGTTGTTAAACCATGACAGGGCAGGATCAGTAATGCTGAACTGCATCAGTTTCACTGGTCTACTGAAATCTACATCATCCCTGGTGATATTTCTGCCAAACTTACCATGTGAGCTCTCTGGACTGTAACTATTCAGTTCTCATACCGCAGACGCCAAGGACTATACCTAACACCACTCTGACTGCAAAAGTGGCAGCTCTGTGCTGTCCAGACTCTATTACACCTCTTCACCCCTCACTGCTCTCCATAATATACATGCTGACATTGACATGGACCTTGTGGACATGGCTGGGTGACCTCCTACTGTTAGCTTTTGTTTCATAGCTTCACAGCCATGTTAGAGAGTTTAACTTCCCCCTTCCTCCACGTGGTTGATACTTTGCCTGACCAAATTCTGTACCATCTCTGTCATTCACACTTTCTCTGTTTGCCAACACACAATTTTATCAATTTATTTGGACCTTAAGGAAGTTTGGTATCTGCATCAACAGAAAGAGAAAGACTGATGAATTTGATCCTGGACACTATGAGGACAATTTCTAAGAAAAACAGATTTCAGTGAGGCACATGTTCAACACAGAGAAAATCTGGCCTTTTTTTATAATTCATTAGTAGATTTAGGCATTTCACATCAGATATAATCAACCTTTACCATAAAAGTATTAATTGCTTAATGAAGAGAACCTAATTTTCTTCAGTATGAAAAACTAATCTAATTGGATATGGTACAACTCCAATACTTGTGTTAGAAGGAGTAGTATTCATCAATTCCTATTTGCTCTTTCAAACCTAATATTTTTCTGACTTCAGTCTTATTTGTGTTTTCTAGATGTCAGAATTACAGCTTATGTAATCACACCTCACAAGGAAGGCTTCATATTTCCTTTCATAAAAAATACCTCTTTTTGTTTGTTTTAAACCTCTACTGAACACTGAGTTATTTCCTTGAACTATCTGACATAACTATCACAAACTTTTTCAGAATAAAAATGATCCCATTAGATCCCATAACTTAATGTGCAAAAGATGGATTTATTTTTTACTCTTATTTACATAATTTTATATTTGCCTGTAGGGAATTTAATTTTCTTTGTTGTTACTTGGTCTCACAAGACCCTTATTCAGTTCCTCACAACAGTTTATTGTTACTGTCCAGAAAAACCTCATCTCACACTTTCCCAAGTTATTTATAAATATGATGAAAACTACAGGTATTATCACAGATCCCTCTGGAACTCCACTGGACGCTTTCCCAAATGATACAATTTGTTTTGTTTAGTTTTATAACCTACTTCTTATTTTTTCAGTCTTTCAAGCAAATTTCTTTTTTTCATAGCATAGCTGTTTAGTTTTTTCTAAAGTCTTTGATAAGACACATTGTTAGAAGCCACAGGACACACCAGTGAAATTGGTGGTGTCTCTGTAAGTATATTTAAAAAGGCAGAAAATGCCCCACAGTGTATGAGGAATGAGGAGAAAACTCCAAATGATGAGAAACAGTCTTGTGAATACAAAGATCAGAGAAAAGGATGTGGGAGGCAGTTCTCAGATACTCCCTCGCAGCCTGTGGAAGTTTTGGAAGAGACCAGCATGGAGCAGGTACTTGCCTACAGCTTTTGTAAAGAATGCATATGAGCAGATGTTTACAGTGTAGTCTTGTCACAAGTCTGTAGAAATCCCATGCTGTAGTTTTATCCCAAAGGAATGCAGTATACTGAAGACGGAAGAGAGAATTGCCAGAGACATACTAGAGAGAGTCCAAAAGAACATTAAAGATCATCTACTCCAACTGCCATGATGTGGGCATGGACACATCTCAACTAGACTTGGGTCAAGGCCTCATCCAGCCTGGCCTTAAATACCTCCAGAAAGGGGGCATACACAACCACTCTGGGCAACCTATTCCAGAGTCTCACCTCTTACTGTAAAACTTCTTCTTAAGATCTAGTCTAAAACTACTCTCCTTCAGCTTGAAACCATTCCCTTTGTCCTACCACTAGGCACCCTTATGAAAAGGCCCTCTCCAGCCCTCCTGTAGGATCCCTTCAGGTATTGGATGGCAGCTACAAGGTCCCCCCAGAACCTTTTCTACTCCAAGCTGAACAACCCCAGCTCCCTCAGCCTAATCTCATAGCAGAGGTACACCAGTGCTTGGATCATCTTTTCATCCCTCCTCTGGACTCACCCCAACAGTTCTATGTCTCTCTTATGTTGGGGAACCTAGAACTGGACACAGTATTCGAGATGGGGTCTCACAAGAGCAGAGTAAAGGGGAAGAATCACATGTCTTGACCTGCTGGAGACACTCCTCTTGATACATCCCATCACTGGACTGGCTGTACTCCAGAAGTACTTTCCAAACACAACCATTTTTATTCTGTAATTAATGCTACTTTCATGAGACATCTAAGCATAAGGCAAGACAAATGCAATTATTTTGACAGCAAAAACTTAATTCTGAAGTTTATATGACTTCATGATCTGAAACTAGACTTCTTAATAGAGAGTTTTTGCCATTATTTTAATATATTAAGTGCAAAATGAAAACAGACAGAAATGTTATTGTCCTGCTTTCCAAGCTGTAACATACGAGAATTTTTGATATTTGAATTTACAGTACAAACTCCTACTACTGTTTGAGATAATAGTCTATGTGATAAAAGCCACCTTTCCTTTCCTTTCCATCCCCAGGAAAGAGAGACCACTGAAAAGAGTAATCTCTCCCTCTTCCCCTCAATTCCTGCACTTACCTGGAAAGATGTCCCTCTTGATGATATTTCAAGTCTATAAGTATTGCTCCATAAAATGGAGGCAAAAATGTTTTCTAGAATGAAAATATAAAAATTCTTAAAACTGTTTGAGATGGATATATTCGGATGAAGCTTTTGATAAAAAGCAGATGATGAATGTAAATATTCAAAGATCTAGAAAACCAAAACTCAGTTCTTATAGCTGCTGTCTTAAATACTGTATAATACAGATAAAAATATATTTTTTTGGTAAAAGATAGTAATTATAAATGTAATTTGTCTAATGAATCCAACACATTTTCTATTTTGTAGGACAAAGTAAGGCATTGTGAGGAATTTTTTTTTTTTTAATAAAAACACACCATGGAGTTCTCTTTTTAATGTTGTTCTTAATTGGTTTAATTTTGTTTTAAAACATAAATTATCATAGCAATTAAAACATTTATCTCCTCATATGTAAAAGCAGCTGTCTTTATGTTTTCTTTCATGTGTTTCACTCTCAAAAAAGGAGAATAATATTCACTACCTGTTCATTGGGTTATTTTTGCAAGGGCTCACAGTAAACAGCATTTTTCTCTGATTTCAAATAAAAGCACCCTGATTTTCTCCTCTCTCTCCTTTCTTTTTCTTAACTATGGCTTTCCACTATCAGTTCTGGAATTACTCCACTTGGAAGCCAAATGTCACTTACTCATTGTTCCTGCAACAGTGACAATGTTGGATTCTAATGTATATGAAGGATATATTTCTGTGAAATATATTTCTTTATTGGTTTTAGGAAAATAAGGATTTCCTTATATTAGAAATGTCATGTCCAAAGTCTTGTTGGCTTCATCTTTCTCATCTTTGAGGTCATGACTGAAAAACCTGAGAATACAATTATCAACTTAATCAAGTTGTTAATCATAATAATCAAAAGATATTTGTAAAGAAATGGCAACAGAGCATTCAAAACAAAGTTTTAAAAGAAGATGAGGAGGGTTATCTGTTTGGAGTTGTTTTTGTAATTAGTTTTTTTGTTTGTTTGATTAGTTGTCAATTGTTTGGTTTTGTTTGTTTTTTAAAATTTATTTATTTATTTAACGATCTTCTTAAAAGGTTGTTAACACCTTAAAGCTGACTCAAATTTTTGCAAATGTAAACAATTATCTCTGGACATGACAACACAAAATCAAAACAAGAGTCAAGTCAGAATGTGTATAAGTGGTATACTTACCTTTTTTGAAATAAGTTACATATCCTGGAGTTTAACAGTTTCAAAATAAAATTCCTTCTATTAATTCTCAAATCAGTTTGTTGCAAGAACCTAATACTAATGTTGCAATTACAGGAGTTCATTTCCACTGCATAAATTGGACCCTAGGTTTTTATCACATAGCCACTTTGTAGAGCAGGGAAGATAAACAGTCGTTTTCTTCCCTTTATGTTTTGGTGACTCAAAATTTTCAAGAAAACAAAACATACACTATCTTTGGGTCAAACTGTAAAATGCTGGTCTTAGTAACGAGATATTCTTTGGAGATAATCAGTACTGTTAATGGCTTTTAAGTCCATTAAAACAAATCGCTAGAGTTGTTTGGCTCTTTGTCAAATTGGAGCTATGATGATAACTATATCAACATTTCTTGTCAAATGTGCATGTGTGTACTTACAAAATCTTATGTAATAATTTTAATTTTATTTTTCTTTACACCAATAAGTTCACATGGACTTCTGTTCATCTTATTTTTTTCCTCACACTATTTGCTTACTTGCTTATACTAGGATATTTAATAACATAGTCATAATTTTATATTCATTTGGATTCACTGTGACAAAATGTTAATTAGCATAACATCGAAAACTCCAGTGGAGACATTCTTGACAATCAAAGTCCTCAGAAAGATTAACAATTTTCTTATAACTTATAGTTCCCGTTCTCATTCAAGTTCTGATCAAAGTTAGAGAGCAGTAGACTGTTCCTTTGAGAAAATCCTGCCTGGGCAGAGGCAGGATTCTTTCCAGATCACAAGATCATCAATTATCAGCTGGAAAACACACACAATACTTGCAATAAAGCTGAAAAGTTAATGATTCAGGATATGCAGTAGATACTTCTTGTAATATCCTAAGCATAAGCAAGAAGGGGGGGTGGGGGGTGGAAAGAAACCAAAAAACCAAAAACAAAACCCAAGGCATCAAACACCAAAAAGACAATACACAACTAAGTGGTACCATATTTCTTCATGTGAGGTCAGTGGCAGAGAAGACAGATAACTTTTCTCATCTAGAGCAACAGTCAACTTCCAGTGACAAGATGAAATTGGTTTTGCTCCTGCTCCTTTTATTCATCTCCTGATAAATATAACGATACCTGATTTAAAATATACCTGACCTTTTCTAGAAACCTAATTAGATATTTAGGCACTGAACTGCTGATAAGGGATAAAGATGTTATAGTAAATATAACTAAAGCATAACATAACAGCATTTGTACAGAGGTTGAAATAATACTATTGAGGAGATAACTTTGATAATTGTCTACCATTTTGCAACCATAATATATTTTTAATAGAATTTTAGAGCAATTATTAAATAATTTAAAATATGTAAACATTTATTGCACTAATAGAATATATTAAATTCTTCTCTTTTTTTACTGAACTATTGAAGAGGAAAATAACCATAAATTCTAATAGTTGCTATTAAAGCATTATTATTCCAAGGAAAAGTTTTGCCTTAAGATGCATTGCAAAGTCTGAAGTTTAATCTTTGCATGCCAGTACAGTAAGAAGCTTCCAAAAATATCAGTTTGAAATTGATCATTTGAAGCTCTCTTAGCTTTGCTTGTCTTCCCCTTTACAAAAGAAAACACTATCCTCTTATTTCAGTGTAACACTATGAAGTGGTACATGTATGAGAGGGAAGGGTACTGTTGTAGATTACTTCTCATATTTTGTTAATTTCTACTTTTTTTCTTTTGTTGGTTTGCTTTGTTCTTGTTTGGTTTTATTTTTAATGTTTACACTACAAGAAGAGCATGAGCTTCTGAGTCTCTCTTGTTGCCCACTAAAGTGGAGATGGGGACAAGCCAAGGTCAGTCTGTTATGAATTTATGAATTTATAATTAAGATATGGCAAACATGGATATTCATAAAAAATAATAACTTTTATTAATATGAAAAATTGTCAAAACTGTATTAAATAGGTTCAATGTACATTTGGAATATATATTTACAGTAAGAATGTACAATATTTGAGCAAATATAACAATTTTTACTATTTTAAGCAAACTGGGAGGAATAACAGGGAAAGAGAGAATTCCCCAGTGCAAAATGACATTTGACCACAGTGGGGGAGACTTGATAAGAACTGTTAAGCCAAAGAGGCAATGAATTAATTGCTCATGAAAGGTTCTATGTCATATGGCGGGGTGCTGCTGCTGTATATCAGCTGTTGAGGTTTTTGGGGGTGCTCTCGTCTGCCAAGCACGGCCGGTTGCTGGCAGAAATGCCATTCGGTCTCAGGGCTGATCTGACTTCAGCCAGATGGCGGGCTGTTTACAACACTTCTCGCAATGGGCTCTTGCATCTCCCTGGGTAAACTGAGGCAGGGCAAAATTCTAGTTGCAAGGGGAAGCGAGGCTTGGCTCCAGCTGCTAAGGCCTGTGGCTTCTCTAGCTTGCAGTGAGTAGGCTCGTGGCTTCTATCCCAGGCTCTGGACCAGGCAACTTGAGTCAAGGCAACTTGAGTCAAGGCAACTTGAGTCAAGGCAACCTAAGGCAAGGCAGCTTCAAGCAAGGCAGGTCCAAGCAGGCAAGGGAAAGGCAAGGCAAGGAGACTAGAAATCAGCCTGTATATATATCTTGCCCAAGATTCAATTGGGCCAATAGGGCAATTGAAGCCAGCACATAGTTACCCAATGAAAAGGGGTTCTGCCAGGCTGTGGCCATAAAAGGCAGAGACATAGGCCTGGTTGGAGGGAAGCAGTGGCCAGTACACATGCTCCTACCCCGGAAGGAAACTTGTTTACCCAGACGTGTTGGGGCCTTTCCTTTGTCCCTTTTCTCACATTACCCTGACTCCTGCAAGAAGGAGCGGGGAAAGTGGGACCATGTCTAGATACATCACGGCCTGTCTGGGTTTGTGCTGGGCCTGTTTGGCCCTACCACCACACAGTCTTAGGTGTCAGTATATTGGTGAGGGGAAACAGAGCCAGATGCAGCCCCCAGGACAGCAGTGCCATGAGGCTAGGGTAGAGCTGGATCTCAGCACTGATGCAGTGTTTCTGGTGTGGAAAATAACAGCTCTGGATTGGAATGAGGTCCTGGGCCCATGGGCATTTCCAGCTGTAAAAAGCCACAAAAATAAGAAATGAAAGTAAGAAATGAAAATGCAGTTATTAATTTGTATCGAACATATCTTTTCTTTGCTGCCTTGGTGTCTTAGCATGGGATGTGTGCCTCTTAGCCAAGACCTATAATCGATACTGATCTCACCACTGGCCTAGTCCCTGAGCTTGTAACACTGTTGATTTTATTTTCTAATAGAATGAGAAGGTACACCTAGGGCAGCTTCTCCTGGGTAAAGCTTTTCTGTAGTTTTGTATCTCACTAGTCTAGCCAATAGCTTTTTTTTTTACTTATTTGGTTTGATCTGTTTTTTTTTTTTAATGGATTCTTCACAAATGCATGCTTTCTTGCTTTCCAGAATTGGACCAGAAGGATACTCATGCTGAGGGACAAGAATGAGGTGTTTCCTCTTTGTCCTTATCAACGTTTTTCATTTTACATGACCACTGCATTTCACAGAGTCACAGTATTGTCAGGGCTGAAAGGGACCTCAAGGATCATCTAGTTCCAACCCCCCCTGCCATGAGGAGGGACACCTTCCACTAGATCATATTGCCCAGTATCACATCCAGCCTGGCCTTAAAAAATTCCAGAGATGGGGCTTCCACCACGTCTTTGGGCAACCAGTTCCAGTGTTTCACTACCTTTATGCTGGAGAACTTCTTCTTGATGTCTAATCTAAAGCTACCCTCTTGGATCCATTCCCAGATGGGATATACCCAAGGGTAACAAGGTAGAAGGTGGAAGCACTCACTAATCTACTTTCTATCATTTACCAGCAGTCCTGGCTAACTGAGGCGGTCCCTGCTGACTGGAGATTGGCAAATGGGACACCAATCTACAAGAAGGGCCAGAGGGAAGATGCAGGGAAATACAGGCCAATCAGCTTGACATCAGTGACAATGAAGGTCACGGAGCAGATCACCTTGAGTGCCATCACACAGCATGTGCAAAACAATCAGATGATCAGTCCCAGTCAACATAGGTTTATGAAAGGTGTGTCCTGCTTGCTAACTTCATCTCTTTCTGTGACAAAATAACCCACTTAGTCGATGAGGGAAAGGAGTTGGAGGATTTTTATAAAGACTTTTACACAGTTTTCTACAGCATTCTCCTGGAGAAGCTGGCAGGTCATGGCTTTAATGGGAGTACGCTTTATTGGACAAAAAGATGGCTGGATGGCTAGGCCCAAAGAATTGTGGTGGATGGAGTTAAATCCAATTGGTGGCCAGTCACATGTGATATTCCCCATGGCTAAGGATTCAGGACTGTTCTCTTTGCAGGATCACAGGATCAGAGGGGTCAGAGGGGACCTCAGAAGATCATCAAGTCCAAATCCCCTGCCAGAGCATGACCATAGAATCTATTGCATGCCACACAGGAATGTATCCAGATGAGTCTTGAAAGTCTCCAGAGGAGATGAATCCACAACAACTCTGGGCAGGCTGTTCCACTGCTCTGTGACACTCACTGTGAAGAGTGGAACATGTTCCACATGTTGAGGTGGACCCTCCTGTGCTGGAGTTTATATCCATTACCCGTCATCCTATTACAGGATGCAACTGAGAAGAATCCATCCCCTACCCCTTGACATCCAGCTGTATCGGTGTGAGAGCTGAGATCCCCCACACCAACAATAACCAGGCTAACTCAGTCTGGAAGCAAATGAAAGCTGTATTTACAAGCAAATCTACAATCTATGAGGAAATGCAATGAATATATACAAATATACACAATTCACAACATTTACAAATATATGCAATCAACAGAAAAGCACAACCAAGCTCCCTTTGCTTCCCCCCAAAAGGGACCTTTCCCAAGGGGTCTCTCTCCCAGGGGCCTCCTCCCCCCAGGCCCCCCTGGCAGAAAGCAGAGAGTTAAGAAGCAGAGAGGCTGTTAACTTAGCTCGCCAAGGTCAGTATGTTATCTTCACCCAGAAGAGAAGAAGCAGCCAGACAGCCCAGCAAGTTGCGAACTCAGACCCCGACTGCCCCAACTTTGTTTTGAGTAGTGATTCTTGAACATTTCTATCCAATGGAAGTGTTTAGAACAATCATTATTTTGCTTTCTTACACCAGCAATGTAATCAAATCACAACATAAGCCCTACAAAACAATTCTAATATGCAGTTAGATCACAATACAAACACGATTCCCTTTACCAATCTCTACATGCTCACTATCATGATACTTGGAAGCTCAGTCAGCGGGAAGGCATTCACAGGTTTGAGCCTTTCAAAATTAATTTTGGTGGTCACTCAGGTTTGTCACTTTAGGTTCAACTGAGACACATTTACATTTCTCCCAGGCTAATCTGGCTCCATCAGGAAGATATTAACAACTTTTCTTGGATAACTATGGGAAGGGTATTTACAAAACTAGCTGATCCATCTGACTGATAAAAAGGCAGCTGATGCTGTCCACTTTCTGGACCTCTTTGTATTGAGACAAATTTGGCTTTCTTTACTGCAGATGTGATAATTCCCCACACCCTAAGATTCACAAGTGTATCACCTGTGCTCATCTCCTCTGAGACTTTTTCCACCATAGGGATGTTTTGATCACTTATATATGGATACATCTGTGTGTGTATGTGGATAACTTTATTACTTTCTTGAGAACAATGCTATTACTGCTGTTTTACAACCATGATACTTAGGCTTGATGTGCATATGAAAAACTTCTGTGTCAATATTCATACTTCAGAGTTTCCCACTCATGCACTTTTTTTTACATGTAAAGTAAATATAATCTTGACAGGATTTTGAGAATATGAATTTCAGAGATTTATAGAATTGGTACTATTGAAGAGTGTGAATACTGTAAGCGTAAGACTAACACCACAAATTGGACATTGTTGTTATTCAGATGAGGGAAAAGAATGTTGAATTGATTCTCAATGGCTATAGGAAGTTTCTCATTCATTTATTGGAGTCACCATCCTTGGATACATTTAAAAGCCATATAGAGCTGGTGCTTGGATACATGGTACTGTGACGGACTTGGTGGAGTGGGCGAAATGGCTGAACTTGATGACCTTGGAGGTCCTTTCCATCCTGGATGATTCTGTGATTCTGTGCTCTGGCAGATCAATCAAAAATAGGAACTATGCTGTTTTAATCATGTCAGATATCAAAGTTTATGAACTGTGTAAATCAATAGGATCGAAAGGTATTCAGATTTCATCAACCTTTGCATGAGCAATGCATAAAATTTAATCAGACTCCTATCATGAATTCCTGATTTAGGTACTGTATGTTATATACCTCAAATAGCTTACTAAGTTTTATGTCTTTTGAAACATTGTCTTTAAGTTCTTAGCAAAAAAACCCAAATACTTCTTTTTATGTATATTGTACCCAAAATTTTCTGCAGTTTTATATATTTGTTTCTATAAAAGCTATGCTATTTACTGCTATAAGACAAAAAATTTTTCCATTGTGCTTCTGGTAACAAGGAAAAGTTCCCTCTGATAGAATCAAGGAAGTGGTATATTTTACTACATAGTTGTAATTGCTTACAGACACAGGAGAAAAAGTTAGAAATATAGAAAAGGAAGAAGAAATTAGCAAGCAGTAGCAAAGCAAAAAGATAATTACCACTGTGGATCTAGCTGACATTTCGCTGATCCCTGAAGGTCTTGATCCACAGTGGGGAAGCTTACAGCAGCAAAGGCTGAGATGTTGAAGCCAGGTGAGGCCTTGAAGCTTCAAATTCCCCCTAATGTGTCTCTTTGGTTTTATGCCTTTTTCAGTCCCATATGTAATCACACTGTCCCATTCAGTTGAACACGTTTGACTGGTGTCAGCACCAGACCCATGGGTGCTTTACCTGTGCCAGCTCCAGTCTCATGGTAACATTCCTGAAAGAAGAACTTGTGGCCTTGTCAGGTTATCAGCTGCTATTGTCACAGAGCTTGTGGTACTGGTGTGAAAACACCTTGGGGAACTGCTGTCAGTCACTTTTAGAGAGTCCTGTCCATAAGAAGGTCCACAAAGACTTGTTTCAACAAGTCCCAGAATCCGCTGGCTATCAGCATGGAGTTCGAGGTCTTGTAGATAAGAAAAGATTCCTCTTGAGACAATAGTGTGAAGGAAAAATGTGAGGATGTGAGTCCTGTTTACAGTGGGATCCAGTGTCACCACAGAGCTTGTGGTCCTCTGGGACAATGGTGTGAAACATTTTGGGAAGGTAAACAATGCTGAGGAAATCAAAGGGAGATAAACCTAACTCCTTACAACCGGTCCTGCCAGAAAACTTGCTCCAACATGGGCCTGTGTCCACAGGATCACAGACCCTGCCAGGGGCCTACTCCTGTGTAGACTTTCTCCAGGCTGCAACTTCATTCAGGGCATGTTCACTTGTTCCACTGTGGGGTCCTCCACAGGCTGCAGTATGGATATCTGCTCCACCATGGACCTCCATGGGCTTCAGGGGAACAACCCACTTCACAGTAGTCTTCACCATGGCCTGCAGTGAAATCCCTGTTTCAGTGCCTGAACCATGTGTTCCTCTTCTTTCTTCTTCATTAACCTTGGTGTCTGCAGTTGTTGCTTTCACGTCTTCTCATTCCTCTATCTCAGCCACTGCTGCCTAGCATTTTTTACACTTTCTGAAATATATTACTGTGGTGAATGATGCTTATGTCCAAAATTATGTCCCAAATATTGCCAGGACATGTCCCTACATGTTTGGCTCAAACTCCCTCTTCCCCCCTCCCTTCTGGAGGGGGGGATTTTGGCATCAAATTAACAAAGGGACATGGCACCAGTGAGTCCAGGTAAACAACCTGGGCATGTTTTCCACGTCTGTGGTAAACACAGTACACACAATTTACTCGTGCTTGCCCCGTTCTTGGCGTATACTTACATTATATTTGGCAAAACATCACTTCATTGGTTAATTATTCTGTTTACAAAGTTGCTCATTGGACCATTATTCATTGTGGCAAATGTTAAATAGGGGTTGTTTTGGTAAAGAAGTACCTGTGCATGTGTCCATGCTTGTGTCTATGTCTGTGTTTGTGCTTGTGTTTGCCCCACACACCGTGTTGCCAAAGGGTCTGCTTTTCCCAGGACTCAAACCAGCATTCCCGAGTGTTTTGCTGCAGACCGCCTCCATTTGTCTGGCACACAGCCATTGCCTGGCCATGAATGCCACCACACTGAGTGCCAGCCCTGTGGACCTGTAGTAGTTTTAGACTATGCCTTTAAAATTTTTCACAGATCTTGAGCAGAAAGTAGTAAAAATGTAAACAAATCACCATTGGGTGTAAAAAGGAAAATGATGATTATTTTAAACAATTCCTTTGGAGGGATATCTCCCATAAGATTTCGTTCCCAAAAACAATCTCTTCTCTTCTCGCTTTGGCACGGGAGATTGTGATGAAGAGTTTATTAATTTATGAATTATGAAATTTGAATTATGAAAATTTATTGTTATTATTTTAAAATATTAATAACTGATTAATCACTATTTTTATATGTTGATTCTAATGCATGGTTGTGAAAACATATCCCATAACTGGTTTAGTATATATGATTTGACTAAATTTGAATATTTACAGAATTAATTTCTAATTAAGGGAACAAAGACTGCAGTTCCACCACTTGTCCACCAGATGGCGACTCGACAAGACACTCAGCAGCTGTAACTATATACAGAGAAAGATTTACAATGCTATCAAAGGCAATTCAAGCTGGAATATCAGGCGACTAGCACGGGTACTTTGAACTGAATGTTAGTAAGCGTTGCACAAGTGAAAAGATACACTGTGTCTTTGTAGCGAAGTAAGATGCTGGGTTGCTCACTGGCTGCTCGCTGTCTGTGTGCCCGGGGCTGGCCTGAGGCTGGGCAGGGCACGTGGCTACTTGATCTGCTGCTTATAGCTGTAGCAGATGTTGGACTGCCAGGCTTGGGGTAGTTCCTCCCCCTCTGGGCTAAAGCTTACCCTCGGGGATGTCTAGTCCTCCTTAAGATGCAACTAGGCTTACAACGCTGGCTTACATCTCCTTTGCTGGTTCCTCGGGCAGCTCGGTACGCTGGCTTCTTCTCCATGTTGCAGAGGCCGCTAGTATGCATGCATGTGGGAGTGAGAAGACTTACAGATAATAGCTTAAGCGCTGCGAGCTTACAAGGCTCGAGCAAAGCAAGGGAGCAAAAGGAGAGAGCAAACTGTAATCAAGTAGAGTGATACTTATAAATTTCTCGAGGCTGGATCTGGCCAATGGGCACACTTGTCAACAACCTGCTTTAGCCTATAGAAAGTGTGAAGCTAGTATTATGCCCTTAAATGGAATGAGCATGAACATACCATGCGATGGGTGCATGTAGTTGTTTACCCCTTAGGAGACAGGTTGGTGCCTGGGCCTTTATCCCCCACTCTGGAAAGGAGGGTGGGAGGAGGGGACTTGCCCAAACATGTTTGGACAAGTTTTCCAGTATTTGGAGGCATAATTCTGGGCATAGGGTGCCTTCACCACGGAGATACTAACTTGCTTCAGCTTGACTTTGGCTGCATCGCTTTTATTTTGGCTAAGTTTAATATATCTCTGCTTCTTTCTCTCTTCCCTTTGTACAGGGGGGTCAGGCAGGGAGGGAGAAGCTGTTACAGCTGCTTCTCTGGTCTTTTGGCCAGGGGCCTCCTTGTGTTGTTTGTTAATTGTAAATACCTGTAAATATTGTAAATACTGTATATTTTTACATATTCATTGCATTTCATTGTAGATTGTAGTTTGGCTTGTGAATACAGCTCAATTTGCTTCCAAATTGAGCTAGTCTGGCAAAGTTAATCATAGAATTATTAGGTTGGAAGAGACCTCCAAGATCATCCAGTCTAACCTATCACCCAGCCCTATCCAATCAACTAGACCATGGCACTAAGTGCCTCATCCAGTCTTCTCTTGAATATCTCCAGTGATGGCGACTCCACCACCACCCTGGACAGCACATCTCAATGGGCAATCACTCTCTGTGTGAAGAACTTCCTCCTAATACTCCGCCTATACCTCCCCTGGCACAACTTGAGACTGTGTCCCCTCGTTCTGCTGCTGGTTGCCTGGGATAAGAGACTGACCCCCACTTGCCTACAGCTTCCCTTCAGGTAGTTGTAGACAGCAATGAGGTCACCCCTGAGCCTCCTCTTCTCCAGGCTAAAAAACCCCAGCTCCCTCAGCCTCTCCTCATAGGGTTTGTGTTCCAGACCCCTCACCAGCTTTGTTGCCCTTCTCTGGACAGGTTCCAGTACCTCAACATCTCTCTTGAATTGAGGGACTCAGAACTGGACACAGTACTCAAGGTGTGGCCTGACAAGTGCTGAGTACAGGGAAAGCATAACCACCCTTGTCCTGCTGGCTACACTATTCCTGATACAGACCAGGATGCCATTGGCTCTCCTGGCTGCCTGAGCACACTACTGGCTCATGTTCAGCCTACTATCAACCAGCTCTCCCAGGTCCCTTTCTGTCTGGCTGCCTGTAGTGCCGCATGGGGTTGTTGTGGCCAAAGTGCAGCACATAGCACTTGGGCTTGTTAAATCTCATCCCATTGGCCTCTGCCCATCTCTCCAGCCTGTCAAGGTCCCTCTGCAGACCCCTCCTACCCTCCAACAGATCAATACCTGCTCCTAACTTGGTGTCATCTGCAAACTTACTGATGATGGACTCAATCCCCTTGTCCAGATCATCAATAAAGATATTGAACAGGATGGGGCTCAGCACTGATTCCTGGGAGACACCACTAGTGACTGGCCACCAACTAGATGTGGCATCATTCACTGCCACTCTCTGGGCTTGGCTCTCCAGCCAGTTCTTGACCCATTTCAAGCCACGAGCTGCCAGCTTTGCCAGGAGCTTGTTGTGGCAGATGGTGTCAAAGGCTTTGATGAAGTCCAGGTAGACTACATCCACAGCCTTCCTCACATCCACCAGACGGGTCACCTGGTCAGAGAAGGAGATCAGGTTGGTCAGGCAGGACCTGCTCCTCCTAAATCCATGCTGGCTGGGCCTGGTCCCTTGGCCATCCCATAGGTGCTGTGTGATTTCACTCAAGATGACCCATTCCAAAACCTTGCCTGGCACTGAGCTCAGGCTGACAAGTCTGTAAATTCCTGGTTCCTCCTTCCGGCCTTTCTTGTGAATGGGCATCACATTGGCCAGCTTCCAGTCATCAGGGACCTCTCCAGTGAGCCAGGACTGCTGATAAAATGATGGAGAGTGGCTTGGCTAGCTCATCTGCCAGCTTCCTCAGCACCCTAGGATGGATCCCATCTGGTCCCATGGAATTGTGAGGATCAAGTGGCTCAGTAGGTCCCTTACCGCTTCCTCCTGGATTACAAGGGGACTATACTGGTCCCTGTCCTGTTGGGAGGGGAATTTTCAATCACCACAGGACCGTACCCCATGTCCTGCAGACGGAGCCAGCTGTTACCTGACCCATCGCTGAGTGAGGGAACTGCGGTGGCCCATGTGCACCACCCGACTCAGCTGCAGCTGCCCCCAGGCAGGGACATCGCATCGTTGGGACAGGCAATTGTACTGGCCGAACATCGTGAGCTGCAGAGCGAGTTGCCCCCACCTCGCAAGAGAGCTGTTCTGCTGTGCCCTGCAAACCCTTGGCGGTAAGGCTTATCTCCTGGGTGGGAAGCCCTTTCTCAGGCCACATGCCCCATGGACTAAGCTGCAAAACCCTCAGAAAGTTTTGCCAGAAAGTACCAAGACCTTTTACACTGGGAGGAGCAGCAAGCACACAGCACAGCACCATGCGCTCAGTGCCATTTTCAATTTCCTTATTGCAGCACACCCTTGTTGCAATTTCTGGACTATAAATGCAGTATTAAGGAAAGATTCTGAAAAAATTCTTAGTTTGTGTGCAAAACAAATATTTCCTTATAAAGTTTCTTTTGAGGGTAACAGAATTACAGAGGGTAAGTTGAAGGCACAGGTTTAGTAACAGTAGTAATAGCATAAAGAATTATTTATCACTATCATAATGAATTTTTAATCTGTAATTACCTCATTGAAGTTGGAGCTTTTTGTTTCTTTGATTTTTTGCTATTTTGTGGTTTTGGGGGTTTTGCTGTTGTGGTTGGCTGGTTGGGTTCTTTTGACTTTTTTTTTTTTTTTTTTTAATAGCTTTATATTTCTGAGAAAGCAGTTTCAGGCATTTTTGTTTGTTTGTTTTTGTTTTGTTATCATCTGAATATATAGAAAGATTTGGGTTTTATAGCCCCAAACAAATACAGACCATTGAGAAAGTTAATATATTTATTAGCTGCTTGAAGAACTACATGACACGAAGATGCCTACCAGGTGAAAATTCTGCAAGCCAAGTTCTGATTGTACCAGATATTGATTTACACCAGATAAAACATGTCTTGACTGAGGTAATGCAATGCTGCTCTCTTTTGATATCTACAAGAACATTAAAACACTGTGTCGAAATTCCTGATTGTAGAGAATAGACTGAAATGCACACTTTGCCATATGAAGTAGTAGAATGTTCTACTACTTTGAAATTTAGTTTTAGTGGAGGTAAAAGATGATGGCATTTCAGTGCCCATATTCGTTCATTGCATTTTCCTTTGAAGACTTATTTAAAATAGGATATTTTAGTGATAAATTATGTATTTTCTTGGTAGTTTTGAGAGCAACTGTGATGGTTTCAGGGCTATCACAGCATCACAGAGGTTGGAAGGGACCTCAAGAGATCATCAGGTCCAACCCTTCTGCCAGAGCAGGATCACTTAGGGTAGTCCACACAGGAACACATCCAGGTGGGTTTTGAAAGTCTCCAGAGAAGGAGAGTCCACAACCCCCCTGGGGAACCTGTTCCAGTGATCTGTCACCCTCACTGTAAAGAAGTTTCTCCTTATGTTGAGGTGAAATCTTCTATGTTCGAGTTTAAACCCATTGTTCCTTGTCTTATTGTGAACCACCAAAAAGAGCCTGGCCCCCTCCTCCTGTGTGCTGGTTTGAGGCCAGCCAGAACATCTCTTGCCCCGAAAGGGACAAAAGAATGACACACGCAAATGGATTGGAGAGTGATGGAAAGTTTAAGTGGAAAAGCAATTGGTGAAAATACAGAAAAACTACAAACTACAAAGCATAGTGGAGAAGAACATCCCAAAGCGTACAGAGTCCCCCACACAGTACCCAGAGGTTTCCCAATCCTTCCCTCCTCCTACCTGAGGGCCTACCCAATACCTCAGGGCTCTTCCTTCCCCCCCCCTCCCACTGCTAGGCAAGTCTCAGGCTGGCCAGGTCTGAGACTGCCCCCCCCCTCCATTCTCCTCCTGGCATTAGGCCTACACAGGCCTAAGTGGCCTAGAGAGATACTCCCCCACTGTTACCCAATAAGAAAGCATCTCCCACGGGAGCAGAGAGGAAAGAAAGAGGAAGAGAATGGCTTTGCAGATGGACTTATAGGGCGCAGGATTTATGGGTAGAAATACGCCGTTTCCTGTGTCCACCCCTAGTGGGCGGGTACCTGGGACACCAGAGGTGTATCTCATGCAGCAGTGGCAGGGAGCACCCAGCCCAAACTGCCACATCCTGACACCCACCCTGTAGGTATTTATAGACATTCTTCTCTTCTCAAGACTAAACAGCCCCAGGGATCTCAGTCTCTCTTCATAGGGGAGATGCTCAAGTCCCCTAATCATCCTCATGGCTCTCCATTGGATTCTCTCCAGCAGGTCTCTGTCTCTCTTGAACTGGGGAGCCCAAAACTGGACACAGTATTCCAGGTGTGGTCTCAGCAGGGCAGAGTAGAGAGGTAGAAGAACTTCCCTCAGCCTGCTGGACACACCTTTCTTGATACATCCCAGGATCCCATTGGCTCTCTTGGCCACAAGAGCACATTGTTGTTCCATGGAGAACTTGCTGTCCACCAGCACTCCAAGGTCTCTTTCTCTGTGGAGCTGCTTTCCAGCAGGGCAGTCCCTAACCTGTACTGGTTGCCTGTTGTTATTTCTCCCCAGATGTAGGACCCTGCACTTGTCCTTATTAATCTTCATGAGGTTTGCCTACACCCAGCTCTCCAGTCTGTCCAGGTCATGTTGGATGGCTGCACAGCCTGAGGGGGTGTCAGCCAAACCCCCCAGTTTTGTATCATCAGCGAACTTGCTGAGGGTACTCTCAATCCCCTCATCCAGGTCGTTGATATTTAACAAAACTGGACACAGTACCAGTCCCTGGGGGACACCACTTACCACAGGCCTCCAAGGTTACTCTGTGCCATTGATGATGACCCTCTGAACTCTGTTGTGGAGCCAGTTTGCAATCCACCTCACTGACCAGCCATTTATGCTACATCTCCTGAGCTTTTCTATGAGGATGTTATGGGAGACTGTATCAAAAGCTTTACTGAAGTCAAAATATATGACACCCACTGCTCTTCCCTCATCTACCCACTTGGTCATAACTTCATAGAAGGCTATCAGGTTAGTTAGACAAAATTTCCCCTTGTTAAATCCATGTTGGCTTCTCTTGATAACCTTCTTGTCTTCCAGGGACGGAGCTGAGGTTGACTGGTCTGTAGTTGCCTGGGTATGCCTTTAAAATTTTTCACAGATCTTGAGCAGAAAGTAGTAAGAATGTAAATAAATCACTATTGGGTTTAAGAAGAGAAAAATTATGATTATTCTAAATTATTCCATTGCAGGGATAGTGCCCTTTAAGATTTAGTACTCAAATCAAAGTTCAGTCTGTCTGGTGTGTGTTTCTGCTCGGCAGTCTATCAGGGTGTTTCTGCATTTCTCTTCTTGCTTTTCTTCACTGAAGAAGATAACAATCTGCATACTGACCTTGAACGCTAAGTCTAACATAAATCTCTGCTTCTTCTGTCTCTTTCTTTTGGCCAGCGGGGTCTGGGGAAGGGAGGGAAGGAGAGGCAGAGAGAAACAGCTTTCCTGGCTTTGGCCAGGAGGGTTTTGTGCTGTTTTTGTTAATTGTACATATCTGTAAATATTGTAAATACTGTATAATTTGTATAGACTCATTGCATTCCATTGTAGACTGCAGTTTTTGCTTGAAAATACAGCTTCATTTTCTTACAAACTGAGCTAGTCTGGTATGGGTAATGTCGGAGGGAAATTTCAACCCACCACACTACAACAGCTATTGAAGAGCTGATGAAAAGCTAAAAGCCATTCTCATCAGCTAAAGAATAGCTATTAATTATATAAAATACTGTTAGGACAAATTTATGTCAGTAATTCTTGATGTCAAGGGACTGTTTCAACAACAACCTATGAAACTATCATATACTTCGAATTCTGTCATGGTTCATCAGCTCAGTTGCTTAAAAACATGGTGTCCTGTCTAAAGTATGCACTGATTATGGACATAAAATATTTTATTGAACCAACAAATACAATTTAACATAATAGATAAGCTTTTAGTTACTTGAAAAAGTTACTGCATTTTTTTTAACGTTGTCAGAGACAATTCAAGACAGATATCTAAGGGCAATTGAATTGTCCTGTAGGTATGTTCCAAGATTTCTTTTGAAAAGAATGTTTTGACTGTTCATGAACTTGGAGCTTCTGAGCAGAAAGTTCTGTGAACACTCACTAGTTTTTCTGCTGTGTTTGTGAAGCTGAAGTCATACAGCAGATTCCACTATCTGGTGCAGGAAATCTCCATCACTGGTGTTACTGTCACAAGAATCTAGTTTTTTGGGTAAACTGTATACAATATTATTTATGTTAGCAGGCTACAAAGCATACTGTAGCTTTTTTATTCAATATTGTAAAATTCTGAGCATTCAGGCTCATCAAAGTTTAACTAATATTAGCAAATTGGACCAATGATTCAACTGTTTCTCCCAAAAAGTATGTATGTAGATAATGTGTTATGATTTTGAGCACTGTAATAATACTCATCTAGAAATTACCTGTGCTTCTGTCATTAACCAAAATTTGGGGGATTTGTATAAAGAAAACATGTTCCACATTCTACATATTTCAGATATATTTTCTCAGTGGTTGTTTTCTTGGTTTAGTTGTTAAGACAAATGTTACTTATAGATAAGAACTGGGTACATTAGACTTTTGTTTTATATAATCTTACGACCTGCTATTATGAAAAATTAAGAGTTTGGGGGTTTTTCTCATCTCCTTTTTTCCATTGTCTATCATATCCAATACTCCATCATACTGGGTGTAGGTATCTAGGTTTTGATAGCATAAGGTTGCACAAGTGTCCTCTGTGAAAGGAAGTCAAGGGCTGTCCAGTGTCTAACCGCCACTTTCAGCTCACACCAAAAGGAACTCACAGCAGGGCACAGCTCATCCTGCCAACTAAGATGGTGGTGCCTTTGAGGAAGTGTATTTAGAAAAGTCCTGAAAGTGATAGCCAGGCAGAGGAAGTTAAAAAGAGTCAGAAACAGTAAAGGGAACACTGTTCAGAGAAGGAAGAAGTGAAGAAATTTTTCCTAATAGCCAACATAATTCTCCTATGGTGCAACTTGATACCATTTCCTCTTCTCCTATAGCTTTCTACTTGGGAGAGGAAACCAAATTCTATCTCACTCCTTTGAGAGTTGTAGAGAGCTGGAAGATCTCCCATTGACCTCCTTATCTCCAGGCTAAGCAACCTCAGTCTCCTCAGAGACTCACAGGACTTGCACTCTAGAACTTTCACCAGTTTTTTTCAGTGTGCTTCAGGACTTTAATGTCCTTCTTGCAGTGAGAGAGCTGAAATTGAAGAGGGTATTTGAGGTGTGGCTTCATCAGGGCCATGTACAGGGGAACAGTCAGTTCCTGCTGGCCACACTGTTTCTGATACAAGTCAGGATGCCATTGGCCTTAGTGGCTACTGCGTACACTGCTGGTTAATACTCATCCAGCTCTTACCCAACAGCCTAGGTCCTTTTCCACCAGGCAGCTTTCCAGTCACTCTTCTCCAAACCTGTAGCATTGCATGGGGTTGATGTGACCAGAGTTCAGGGCCTGGCACTTGGCCTTGTTGAACCTCACACCACTGGCCTGGGCCATTTCAAATCCTTCTGTACAGCTTCCTTACCTTCAAGCAGATCAACACTCCTTTCAGCTTTGTGTCATCTGAGTGGTAGTTTTAGGCTGTACCTTTAAAATTTTCCACAGATCTTAAACAGTAATTGTTAAAATCTAAATAAATCACCATTGGGTGTAAAAAGGAAAAGAATAAGTTCTAAACAACACCATTGGGTAGATTATAAACATAAGGCTGGTAAAGAAAGCTATCTCTCTCTCTTTTGGCTTCATCGCTCTGGGAGATACTAATCTGCTTCTGCTTGACCTTGGCGGTGTTCTTTGTTTTGGCTAAGTATCCTAACAAAATAACCCTCTGCTTTTTTCTCTTAGCCCTTTGTGACCAGGGGGTTAAGTAGGGGGGCAAAGAGTGGGAAGCTATTAGCAGCTCCCCTGGTTTATGCCAGGGGTGTTCTTGTGCTGTTTATAAATTGTAAATACCTGTAAATATTTGTAACTGCTGTATATTTTGTATATATTCATTGCATTTCATTGTAGATTGTAGTTTTGCTTGTAAATACAGCTTCATTTGTTTCCAACTAGGCTGGTCTGACAATTTAATGTGGTGGGTTGCAAATTCCCGCCAGCATTCTGCAAACTTAATGAGGGTGCCCTTAATCCCCTCATCCAGATCACTGATAAAGTTATTTAAGAGAACTGGCCTGAATCCTGAAGCCCTGGGGAATACCAGCTGTGGTGGATTTAACTCCATCCACAACTCTTTGGGCCCAGCCAGCCAGCCAGCTTTTTTATCTAATAAAGCATACATCCATTGAAGCCATGACCCTCCAACTTCTCCATAAGTATGCAGTGGTAAATCGTATTAAAAGCTTTACTATATTCTAGATAGGCAATATCCACAGCCTTTCTCTTACCCACTTATTGGGCAGTAATAAAATTCACTATAACCACCGAACTCACTCCTGCATTTTATAGAATGAAGATTATTTTCCAATTGTAAAGAAAGTCTCCATGTTTCACCTAAGTCTTTAAAAATTATTTTTATTTTTCTCATCAATTGTGTGCCAAGGAGCAAGAAGAAAGAAAATATTAATTTTCTGTAATCATCATCTACAAAACATTTAGTTTATTGGTACCATCCTTGATTCTCCTGGTTTAAGTAGATTTCAAAAAAATATCTTTCCCATTATTTATAATTTCATTATTACCCATACTTTTATGTTTTCACATATTTTATCAGTATCGTGAGTCTGTTATTAACTAGTATGTAACTTGGAAAATTTCACTTCATCACTTTGAGGTGTTATATCCCTTTCATGCGTTCAGAGGAATGGACGTATGAAAACACATTAATAAATTAGGAAAAATTGTTGCAGTTTTTTTTTTTTTTTAGCTAATATCTTTTTGACTATTCCTGTATTATCACAAAGAGCAAACATGCTGGTCTGTGCAACTGCCTTCCTTCTTCTCTCCCTTGCTCCCACATCTCCCTTTCTTCCTTGCTTCCATCTAATTGAAGATGAATCTAATTTAGTTTGTTCAGAATGTTTATAATATAAGGGAGCTGAAAGTAGCTTCTCTACCTTGGGTTAATTCAGAATATTGGAAGGTTGTCTGACTGTAGGGAGAGGTCATTTATATTTCATATTTTAGCTTATATTATAATTTGGAACAGAATCAGGTTAAGAAATACTGCTAAGTTTTCCTAAAAGTGGTTTTCATTTACTCAACAGTTTTACTAAATCCCAGCTGGTGTTTATCTTATCTGCAGATGATTAAATGTATTTTTTTAGGGCATGGTCTCAAAGCTGAGTGAACCTAAATTCTCTGTGCTTTTGGAGAGAAAAGAGGTAAAGGGCAGACCTGCAAGGTGACAAAAGATGAGTATCTTTTCCATCCTGAAATGCAATTTAGTCTACTGTCCTTTTAAGATCATAACAATTGATGAGGTTACACTAAAAGGCAGGTCATTTAGTAGATTTTTTAAAATTTTTTTTGGAGCCTCAGTCTGTTCTGAATATAGAATTCTGATCTTTTTAAATGCTACCCGTATTCTATAAGTATCTCAAATAAAAAAATAATAACTGCATGCAACAACATATTATCCAGGATGGAATAAGAAAATTAAGATTTGGGATCAATATGAACAATAATTACTTGATCAGTATAAGTATTTGTTGAAGGAGCAATCACCTAAGGCAAAATCCCCAATATCTAGTTAAATTCAACTCATGTTAAAAATAGAATATTAAAGAATTTCTACTGAGTTGTTACTAAAGGCATAAATACCTGAAGGCTGTATCACGCACAGTCACTGAAAAATATGTATACATTATTTTTATTATAATAGTAGTTGTGATTTTTACCATAAACCCTCAAAATGATGGTTGTTAATATCCTAAGAGTAAGAACGAGAGACAAAATTCAAGGAAACTGTTAACCTTACATATAAATTATCTGACAAATAGAACAAAATTAGTTATATGAGATGGAAGGAAGCATAACACTTTTTAGAATGCTTTCAGGGTTATTTATTCTTATCATTTGGGGGCATATAATTCTGTTCTCAAGGTTTGAAAAATACAAATAAGTAACAGTAAGGCATGGATTTGCTTTCTGAGAAAATAATTGCACTTAACCATTCTCAAAATTTTTATAAATCATTTAGCTGTCCTCAACTGTAATGCAAACAGATTGAAACACTAAAAGACTATTATTGTATGCTACAATTATCATACACTATAATAATGTTACTATGCCAGTTAGTATATTAATTGTGACTCAGTAGTTTATATAAAACCAAATCTCTGTCTTGGCAACTGCCCTCTAGGCACTTTTGCATGTAAAGTTGAAGAAGACAAGCTTTCTAAGTCTCTGTTTGTAATTATGTCATCTAGGCTCAAGATGACTTTGGAAGCCTTCTCCACTTTCCCCATGTTCCTTTTGATTAGAATGACCTAGAACTGTACAGTGTATTCCAGGTGCAGCCTCAGCAGGGGTGAGTGGAGAGCAATAACAACTTCGTCATTCAATTGATCATACTTCCCCCAATATGACATTGGAGGGCAATATTTGCTTCATTTGACGTAAGAGTACACTGTTAGGTCATATTCAGCCTAGTGTCTGCTGTTTGAAGCTCTAAATTCAAGGCCTTTTTCTAAAATCCTAATGTTAGGGTGGATTCACAGAATCACAGAATGTTATTGGGAATGGAATGTTGTTGGAAGGGACCTCAAAAGATCATCTAGTCCAACACCCTTGCCAGAGAAGGACCACCTAGAGTAGGTCACACAGGAACATGTCCAAGAGGATTTTGAAAGTCTCCAGAGAAGACGACTCCACAATCTCTCTGGGCAGCCTGTTCCAGTGTTCTGTCACCCTCACAGTGGAAACATTTTTCCTTATGTTCACATGGAATCTCCTACACTCCAGCTTGCACCCAGTGTCTCTTGTCCTGTCACTGAACATGACTGAGAACAATCTGGCTCCTTTCTCCTAGTGCTCACCCTTTCTGTCTTTATAAATAGTAATGAGGTCACCCCTCAGTCTCCTCTTCTCCAAGCTAAAGAGACCCAGCTCCCTCAGCCTTTCCTCACAAGGGAGGTATTCCACTCCCTTAATCATCTTTTGGAGCCAGTATCATAAATTCCCCATCTGAATTAAACCTTCTCTGTCTTTGTACGGTTGTGAGGAAGGGTATTTGTATAGACAAAGCATAATGAAGGGGATCTATCATAAGTACTGAAGAAGGTTTACAGAACTGAAAGGAGATGTGACTTACAAACTCATGTTTACCAGAAGTCTATGAGGTAATCAGAAGATAAGGCTTTGGATCATGCATGTCTGCAGACAGGGTCAGTGATTTTAAGATTCAGTCTGATCTTATGTTCCTTTTGTCATTACCTTTCATCATTGCCACAAGGTTTATGCTGTTTCATTGACCTTTCTGATTTTTATTCAACTGCAGGCTATGGGAAGAGTAGCTACTATTTCTTATATCTGTGACAACCAAACCCAATGCAATTAATTCTGCTTATTTTTTTTTTCAGGCAGGCCTGTAAAATAAGAATTCTCCTCTTATATTTCCTTATTTATCTATCCATTGAAAGCCATGAAGCTACATGAGATGAGAGTAGTTATAGATAAGTGTTAACATTTCTCATACATTTCACACAGTAACGTCTTCTTAGACTTTAAGATGCATTTTCTTCACAGCACTTTGGAGTCTAATTTTAGAAACTTCTGAAAAAATGCCACTTTGTCTGAAAGAAGGAAGAGAAGAACAGATAATTTTTTAGAAATTTGAACATCAGTACATGGTGAAAACTACAATAAACTTTTTGGAAAAAAAAGAAAAAAAATCCTCTGCTCTTAATTTTTACTTGCTCAAATAATAAAAATTATGTCTGGTGTTTGATAGGTGTTCCAGAAACTGATCGGGAAGGTATTAGTGAGAACACAGTAAATCAACACATTCATTATTTCCTAATTAAAACTTTCTCCTTAAGCTCACACTAGGTGTACTGAGTTAGTTTTCAAAGTAATAAATAGATTCATTTTTAAAAAATTTGCTTGTGTGTGAAACTTCTTCACTTATCTCAAACCATGAATTTTCTTGCTCTTCCAATATTCTTCCTATTCCATTGCTGGGGGAAAGAGTGAGTGACTAGGTAAGGATTTAGCCTCTGTCCACCTTCAATCCACCACAGGAAGCTATTTTGTTTAAAATGTGAGATATTTAAATACATGTAATTAAGTGTATTATAGTAATGAAAAAAAAAAAGAAAGAAAAATAATTCTACAGATTAAATTAGACAAAAATATCTACTTCTAAAAAACTGTTTGATGCAGAATTAAGCAGAAGCACTGCTGAAGAGGATTTTAGCTGAAGAGGATTCTTGAAAGCAGAGATTAATATATCCAACATAAAATCTAAGTAGATGTGTCGGTGTGAGCTGAAATTCCCCCCCCCCACCAACAATAACCAGGCTAGCCCAGTCTGGAAGCAAATGAAGGCTGTATTTACAAGCAGAGTCTAAAATCTACGATGAAATGCAATGAATATGTACAAATATACAAAATTCACAACACTTACAAATATATACAATCAACAGAAAAGCACAACCAAGCTCCCTTTGCTTCCCCCCAAGGGGACCCTCCCAAAGGGGTCTCCCTCTCCCAGGAGCTTCCCCCCCAGACCCTCCTGGACAGAGAAGCAGAGTTAGTTAAGCAGAAAGTTGTTCACTTAGCTGCCAAGGTCAGTACGTGTTATCTTCAGCCAGAAGAGAAGAAGAAACAGCAGCCAGACAGCCCAGCAACTGCCCCCACTGCAGAACGCAGAATGTGCAGAGTGCCTACTTTGTTTTGGGTAATAGTTCTTAAACATTTCTATCTACCCAATGGAAGTGTTTAGAACAATCGTTATTTTGCTTTCTTACACCCAATAGTGACTTATTTACACTCTTTCACTTTCTCTGTTCTGAACTTTGCAAGGAAAAATTAAAAAGACAGTTTCAAACCATCACAGTAGGGTATATATTTCGGGGTTGAAATTAAGGCATATATAATTATCTGCTATTCAGAAGACCAGGGAAATGAAGTCCCTCCCACTTTAAGCAAAAACAAGGTGCATGATCAACTGAGAAACCTGAAGATATGCAAGTCCATGGGACCTGATGAAATGTATCCCAGAGTCCTGAGGGAATTAACTCATGTAGTTGCCAAGCCACTCTCCATGATATTTGAAAATTTATGGCAGTCAGGTGACGTCCCTGGTGACTGGAAGAAAGGAAACATTATTCCCATTTTTAAAAAGGATAGAAAACAAGACCCTGGGAACTACTGACCTGTCAGCCTCACCTTTGTTTTGGGAAGATGATGGGAGAAATCCTCCTAGATGCCATGCTAAGGCACAGGGAGGACAAGGAGGTGATTTATGACAGCCAGCATGGCTTTACTAGGGGCAAATCCTGCCTGACTAACCTAGTGGCTTTCTATGATAAAATAAATTTGTCAGTGGACAAAGGATGACCTACAGATGTGATCTATCTGGACCTCTACAAGGCCTTTGACACAGTCCTCCACAACATCCTGTTCACCAAGTTGGAGACAGATGGATTTGATAGGTGGAATGTTTGGTGGATAAGGAATTGGCTGGATGGTCTCATCAGGAAGGTATCTCTCTATGGCTTGAAGTTCAGACAGAGAGCAGTGACAAGTGGTGTCCCTCAGGGGTCTGCACTGGGACTTGTATAGTTTAATATTTTTATCAATGATATAAACAGTTGGATCAAGTACACCATCAGCAGGTTTGCAGATGACACCAAGGTGAATGGTGCTGTTGATATGCCAGAAGGACAGAATATCATCCAGAAGGACCTCGATGAGCTAGAGAGGCATGCGCAGGTGAAACTTATGAGGTTCAACCAAACTAAGGGCAGGGTTCTGTACCTGGGCCAGAACAATCCTCACTACCAATACAAGCTGGGACATGAGGTGATACAAAGAGCAGCCTTACAGAAAGGCACTTGGGACTTCTGGTGGATGAGAAGCTGAGCATGAGCCAACAGTGTGTACTTGCAGCCCAGAAGGCAAATCACATCCTAGACTGCGTCAGAAGATGTGTCGCTAGCAGATCCAGAGAGGTAATTCTAACACTTTGCTCTGGTGAAACCTCACGTAGAGTACTTGCATCCAGGTCTGGAGCCCTCAGTATAGGAAGGACATGGACCTGATGGAGCAGATCCAGAGGAGAGCCATGAAAATGATCAGGGAGTTGGAGCACCTCTGCTACAAAGACAAGATGAGGGAGCTGGAGTTGTTCAGCCTGGAAAAGAGGAGGCTCCAGGGAGACCTAATAGTGGCCTTCCAGCAGCTGAAGGGAGCCTACAAGAAGGATGGGGAAAGATTGTTTACAAAGGCCTGTAATGATAGGATGAGGGGCAATGGATTCAAACTCTAAAAGAGCAGATTTAGATTGGATGTTAGGAACAGGTTCTTTACTATGAGTGTGGTGGAACACTGGGACAGGTTGCCCAGGTCAGTGGTTGGGGTCCCATCCCTGGAGATATTCAAAGTGAGGGTCGACATGGCTCTGCGCAGCCTGATCTAGTTGAGGATGCCCTCACTTGCTGCTGAGAAGATTGGACTAGATGACCTTTAGAAGCCCCTTCCAACCCGGACCAGTCTACGATTCTAAAATTCTATGACTTGCATGATTTGGCAAGTCTATCCCCAGGCCCAATTTTTGTTTCAGACTGCTGCTTCTCACCCATGAGAAGTCTGCTTCTATACACATGTAAATGTGATTGTGCCTATATGTCCACATGCATAAGTTGTACACATACATAGGATCATATTTCAGAAGTGCCTGGGTAGTCCCAATAACATTTAAGATACCATTTTTCTGTTTAGTCTTTTTGTATTCTCAGATTCCACGAAAGTGGGAGTCCCCACCACTTTAAATCTAAAGTGAGAGATTTAAAAGTTATGTAGATGTTGTGCTTAGGGACTGTTATGAAATGTAAATTCTCGCCGAGAATAAGTGGCGGAGATATTTATAAAGGTTTAATAAATATTTATTAACATTATATTACAAGTCATATACAATTTGTATTTACAGGTTCTAGTATTCAGTCGGAAAGAATTAACTCTGCAGAATGTGTATATACAGGCACTTTGAAGAGTTTGAGGAAGTCTATGTTTAGAAAGTGAAACTAAATTGGAGTGAGGTAGGGGGCGGGGGGGGGATGGTGAGTGCTTGTCGGGAAATGGCAAGCCCATGAACAGTTTGCACAAACTGCCCCAGAAACTCTATGAAGAAATGTTCGGTTTACTCACTAGCTGAAGAAAGTTCTCGAGGTCCTTTTCTTGATACTGTTTTATAGTCCCGGAAATCGTAGCACGGATGTATCGTAATAACGTGATACAAATGGCGCCGGCCGCGTGGTGCCGTGCCGCGTGGTAGCGGCTTGCGGCTTCTTTCGGAACAAAGGGTCCTGGAAGATTCCCGGTGATTCCCGGAGGCTTTGCAAGTCAGTTCCCCGTTGCGGTGTGTAAACAAGCTTGCCGCTCCAGGGGAAAACCGTTGTCGATGCAGCCGCAGGATACGGCCCAAAGCGGCTCCTCTGTGAAGCAGAAGCGACCCTTTCTGCGATCTTACGGAGATCGGCTGGGGAGGGTGCCGGTCCTTTGGGCAGAAGCGGCGACCTGCGGCAATGCACTCGAATGCTGCCGGTTCGGGTCCCAGGATCTCTCGGCGGCAGAAGGCACGAGGCAAAAACGGGCACGCACACGGGAACAGGCGCAGGTATTAACACGGAGCACCGAACACGGATACCGGGCACCGAACACGGAACACGAGTTTACCGAAACAACCCCTATTTAACATTTGCTGCACGGACACTGGTCCAGTGAGCATCCTTGTTAAACAGAGCAATTGACCAATGAACTGGTGTTTCACCAAATATAATGTGAACATAACTTGTGAACAAAGCCAAGTATGGGCATGTCGTCGGTGTGCCATTGTCCCAAATGACCCAGGAGATGGTCTACTCAGACAGAGTGGCGCCCAGCCTTCCCCCCCACACTCCCAAGGGGAGAGGGGGTTCCAGCTGAACACGTAGGCCGTGTCCCACCACTTTAAGGATATAGCCTTGGGTCATAGGCTTCATTCACCACAGGGACATAGTTTAGTAGTGGCCTGTCACTGCTGGGTATTCAGTGGGACTTTTTGATCTTAAAGGCCTCTCGAAACCAAAATTATTCTAAGGTTTTCATATCAGAGATGATTGCTTGTGGCTTCTTAATTGACAAGAGAAAAAAATAATACTTCACACAGAATCACAGACTTGTCAGAGTTGGAGGGACACCAAGGATTGCTTAGTTCCAACTCCCCTGCCACGGGCAGGGACATGCTCCACTAGATCATGTTATGCAGAGCCACATCCAGCCTGGTCTTAACAACGTCCAGGCACAGGGCTTCTATAACATCCCTGGGCAACATATTCCAGTGTCTCACCACCCTCATGGTGAAGAACTTCTTAACATCTAATCTAGAACTCCCCTCCTATATCCTGGATCCATTCCCCCTATTCCTATCTCTACCCAACACCCTAAAAAGTCCCTCACCAGCTTTCTTCTAGGACCCCTTCAGATATTGGAAGGCCACAATAAGGTCTCTTCAGAGCCTTCTCCAGTCTGAATAGCCCCAACTCTTTCAGTCTGTCTTCATAGGAGAGGTGCTCCAGCCCTCTGATCATCCTCATGGCCCTTCTCTGGACACATTCCAGCATGTCCATATCTTTCTTGTAATAGGGGCTCTAGAACTGGACACAGTACTCCAGGTGGGGTCTTGTGAGAGTGGTGTAGAGGGGGAGAATCACCTCCCTCGACCTGCTGGCCACACTTCTCTTGATGCAACCCAGGATATGGTTGGCTTTCTGGGCTGCAAGTGTATGTTGGCAGCTCATATTGAGCTTCTTATCCACCAGCACCCCTGTGGTAGTTTCAGGCTATACCTTTAAAATTTTCCACAGATCTTGAACAGAAAGTGGTAGAATGTAAATAAATCACTATTGGGTGTAAAAAGGAAAATAATGATAGCTCTAAACAATACCATTGGAGAGATATCTACTGTAAGAATTAGTTTGGTAAACTATCTTTTGCTCTTTTGGCTTCTTCACTCTGAGAGATACTAACTTTGTGCTGTGTTGGCTTCTGATTGACCTTGGCTGCATTGTTTTGGCTAAGTTCTAATGTCTCTCTGTTCTTTTCTCTCATCCCTTTGTGTCCAAGGGGGTGGGGGGGGCAAGGAGGGAGAAGCTATTAGCCTCCCTGGTCTTTAGCCAGGGGGATCTTGTGCTGTTTGTCAATTGTAAATACCTGTAAATATTGTAAATACTGTATATTTTGTACATATTAATTCCATTTCATTGTAGATTGTAGTTTTGCTTGTAAATACAGCTACATTTGCTTCTAGCTGGACTGGTCTGGCAAATTTAATGTTGAGGGGAATTTTCAGCCCACCATAACCCACAAGTCTTTTTCCTCAGGGCTTCTCTCAAACCAGTCACTGCCCAGCCTGGGATTGCCCCAACCCAGATGTAGGACCCTGAATGTAGTCTTTTTGAACCTCATGAGGCTGGCATGGGCCCACCTCTCCAACCTGTCAAGGTCCCTCTGGATGCCATCCCTTCCCTCCAGTGTGCCTGCTGCACCACACAGCTTGGTGCTGTCAGCAAACTTGCGGAGGATGCCCTCAATGCCACTGTCCCTGTCACCAATGAAGATGTTAAACAAGACTGGTCCCAGTACTGATCCCTGAAGGATCACTGGCCTCCACTTGGACACAGACCCATTGACAGCCACTCTTTGGGTGCAGCCATCAAATCAGTTCTTTATCCACCAAATGGTCCATCCATCAACCCTGTATTTTACCAGATTGGAGATCAGAATGTCTTGTGGGACAGTGTCAAAATCTTTGCTCAGGTCCAGGTAAATGATGTCAATTGCTCTCTACTTGTCTATTGAAGTTGTAACCTGGTCATAGAAGGCCACCAGGTTTGTCAGGCATGATGTGCCCTTGGTGAAGCTTGTCGATTGTACCAAATCACCTCTTTATTATTCTTCTGCCTCAGCAGTGCCTCCGGAAGGATCTGTTCCATGATCTACCGGGCACAGAGGTAAGACTGACTGGCCTATAGAGGAGAGGCTGTAGCATTCCCTGCAGCCTGTGACCTACACCATCACACCTTTCTGTGACAGTGCTGTCTGGGTTCCCACCTCCATTTTGGATGGTGTCGGGAGCATGGTCTTCTTCTGCCAGGTGGAGACCATTGTACTTTGACTGACATGGTGTTTTGTATTTTTTTGTTTGTTTGTTTGCTGGTTTGTTTTCTTTTTTTGCAGTTTTGTGGTTTTTTGGTTTTTTTGGAGATCATTCACTCATATCTATTTTGGAGTGTTATTCTTCTCTTCCCAAACCTGCCTGCTTCCTCCATTGACTGAAGGTGTTTGAATTTGATACATATATCTTCATTCAGTGAAGTGAATTTGACCGTGGAACAGGAAACCTGCATGCAGACTGGATATACCTTTTAACTGGCTAGGTTTCCCTCTAACCCTACACCTTTACCTGAAGATAACTACTTTGGACTCAGGTGTCTGGAAAGGACAACAGAAGAATATATGTTTTAATTTAAAAAATGTAAATTATGAGTACTCCACTGGATATATCCAGCTGTAAGACATGTCTTATGATTAGACTTGACAAATCCACTAGATACTGTCTAAAGTAATAATTTTTTGTTCCCCAGGAATTTTGCAGCATATTTTGATCTTCCTCCAAGACTCAAGAATATGGCTAACAAGATGGCACTTCACTATCATTGCAGGAGTGAAGAAGAACTAGAAGACAGTTCTGCCATGATACAGCTGAGGAGTTAAACAGTACTATGAAAATGAGCTTTAGGAGGGATTCACTTCAAGATTAAGACATCTCAAATCATGTTTCTAACATAGAGTATACAAATAAGTAAGACATACAAGCTTTCATTATATCCAATAAGAGACACAGTATATTTGTAGGCAGTTTTTAGTATCAATTGGTACTCCTTAAGTAATCTTAGCTGACGTTCAACTCCCTTTCCCAAAGGGCAGGTTTCCCAAACACTATCTTTCTTATTTGCCTCTGCATAACTGTACTAACTATAACAAAGCAGAAGGGCATCAGCTACCTTGGGATTGCTTCAAAGGCACAAGGTTGTTATATCTTTGGAAGAAAATTTGCAAGTACTTAATTCAGGAATTACTAAACTAGCTTGTGTTTTGTTTCATGGCATGTTTTGGAACTTGTCAAGTAGAATATAGGATTATCAAATTTATAAGGTGTAAATTTCACTAATAGCAGTTATAAATATTTCAAAAGAAAAAAACAAACAAAAAACAACAGGAAATAAAACCAGATTAAAGTAGTTGATGTCACAGTATTAATGTATTATTTCAAAACACCCTGTACCAAAAAAAAAAAAAAAAAAAAAGAAACAAGACGATGGCTTATGAATATTCTAACACTGAGAAACATATCCTATAATCAGTAGTACTACTATATATAGATTGTAGAAGATAGCCTATGTCTTTGATGACTGCAGACTCAATAACTTCCTGTTGTTCCTCCCTTCTGGCAAACCAACAGGCTGCTTCTGCTATAAATCACTCTAAACTAATTCATTATTAGTGCAGATACAATATGAAAGGCTATGATAAATGCTTCTAATGTCATCAGATATCTTTGCCACCAGTAGGCTTACAAGGCTTGTTTACCAATTTGAGTGTAGAGACTGTCAGGGCAATGAAAAATGATAAATGTGTTACAGTGAAGATCATTATTAAACCAACTAAATGTATAGCTTGAAAAGTTAGTTTTGCCTTTTAACTCATAGGTAAGAAACAGTGAAGTGGTACAAACAAGAAAATTTTAGATACTATCCAAGTCCAGAGACACCCTCTCAGACTCTTTATCCAGATATACTAATCCCATGAAATTCAATTAACACCTTCCAGCGTCATCTGTTTGTGCCAAAATGCCCATGTAGTTTTGTTTCTTTTAAGCTTGCCTTGACTATTGCAATAATCAAAATTTTATTGTAACCATGTGTATCTCACAGGTACACATCTCCTCATAAAAATCTTCAACAATATGTTCTTAATAAAGCCTGTAATTTTTACCACTAAGTATTAAGAAGTTTGGATATTCTAGAGAGGTTTAAAGATAGTCAATCTCTGCAACATCTCTGCGGTGCTTCATATAACTGAATATCCATCAGACTTATGAAGTAAAAATAAAGTTACATATATACAATTTTTAAATGGCATAAATAAACTAAAAAAACCCTAAAACTAGGAGCCTTACTACTTTATATTCCTTCTAGAGTCAAAGAAGATCCAGAATACAGGTGTCAGATATCTTGGATAAGGTTTTGTTGTCAGGTGGAACCATTCTCCTCAAAAGGGGCTTTTGAAGTAGGCAATTAGATTCACCTCAGACAGAACTGGAAAAAGTAGTATAAATGTGAATCAGGTATTCACAATTATGACCTTGTTGTAAATATTTTTATATTGCAAATTATTCCTGTAATTAGAAGCAATATGAATTTATGTAGCATGATATTAATAATGTAATATATGTCCCTTCTTGTTGGATGCCTAAGGGAGAATTTGGGTTTTGAAGAAACAAAAAGTGAGCTCAATTCAGCTCGCTTGGCAAAAAGATTGTGAAGCCTCACATACTAGTGCTTGAATTTAAAGGTCTAACAGAGCTTGCTTCAGGGCCAAATATGAAGTACAAGAATTTATAAGTAAAACAGTTTCAAGGGGTTTTCTTTCCATGACTGAGATAACAGGGCAGGGGAAAAAAAAAAAAGTAATCGTAAAATGAAATGGATTCACTGACAACTTTTCCTGAAAAATATTTTGTTTGGCAACAATATGCAGTGCATTTCAAGTAGTGAAGTTAAAACATCATTAACAACAAAAGCTTTCAGTTACTCAAAAATGTGTGAGGTTATTGGTGTTATGTTGCTTAACATTAATAATATCTAATACACATATACTTACTATTTCTATGCATTTTTGTTTATTTAAAGTTATAATGAGAAAAATCAAGGAGTAAAAAGAACAACCACTCAGTTGTAGTAAGGAAATTCCTGCAGACCTCATTGTTTGCAGTATTACAGTGCCTGCACTGAACAGAATCAAAGATACACATGAATGCTGGTCTACTTTTATTATACTTGTAAAGAACAATCCAGGGTCATAAAAAAAGTGTAGCTGGCAACTTTGTAAAAATATATCAGCTTGTTTGTAGTGGTTCCTTCATAGCTATCTAACAAAACAGTGCTTTAAAAAAAAATATCTGGAAGCTATTTATGTTACAACTGCCTTATTTGTCGCTGTAAAATGAGTATTCTCACTGTATTCCAGTTCATAAAGAGGGTAACTGTCCTACTTACTGTTCAAAATCAAATGCAAAAGTACATCTGATGTACTTTGATGCATTAAGGACTAGAATTGTCTGAATACAGAAGTCAGGTTTAGACAGACGCATTCAAATTCTGTGTAGACAGTTTTGTACATTTTACAAATAATGCTATATTAACACTGTTCTCACAAATATTTGAGACACTAATATTCTCATTTAAAGCATTCATTTTTCATATGGACAGTTACATTCTTTTTTTAATTTGTTACCATCAATTTGCTTATTTTCCTACTTTAAGAGTTTCATTTATGCAATCACAAAAAGGAATGTGTCACCTAAGTGAGCTATCCTGCACTGAAATGAAAAATGGCACTAAGGAATAAACACAGAAGTAGAAGAACACCCACGGACTGCATTTTATTTCATTTTCCATGGGAAACACTCACAGATAAATAATACATTTATAGAAACCTGTACAGGTTCACAAATAATGTGTTATCATCAAAATGGCTTATTTTGTCAAATAGCTTATTCACAAAATAACTTGACAATTTCTTCTATTATGTCTTCAATCATGAAAGAGCTCCAAAGGTTGACAGTCAGTATTTACTCTACTCGGACTGTATAAAATCTTATGTATTTCATATAAAGAGATAACACTGATGAATGGAAAAACTTTTTAAAAAGTTTAAAACCAAAACCCAAACACACACACAAAGTTAAAAGCCAAGTCCTACTTCCCAAATATGGCTGTAATAGTCTTACTGAAAACAATAGGCTTTTGGATTTTTTTTTTTTTTTTGTTTAGTTGGGGGGGGTTTATGTCTATATACATCCTTCAGTACAATACAAACTATTACCTCATGATTCCGCTGATTATAACACAAGCATACTGTGTCCGGTTTTGGGCCACTCACTACAAGAGCATCAAGTTGTATGCTCAGATAAGGGCAACAAAGCTGGTGAAGGGGCTGGAGAACAAATCTTACAAGGAATGGCTGAGGGAACTGGGATTGTTTAGTCTGGAGGACTGGAGGCTGATGGGAGACCATTGCTCTCTACAACTACCTGAAAGGAGGTTGCAGTGAGGTGGGGGTCAGTCTCTTCTCTCTAGTATCAGGTGACAGGAGATGGTCTGAAATTGTGCCAGGGGAGGTTTAGATTGTATATCAGGAAAAATATCTTTATGAAAGAGTGTGGAGGCATTGGAATAGGTTACTGAGGGAGGTGGTGGAGTCACCTTCCCTTGAAGCATTAAACAAATGTTCTTCCTCTTTTATACCAAGTGTGGTGCCCATGGTATGGGATACACCTGTGAGCCAACTCAAGTCAGCTATCCTGGCTGACTCAAAACTGCTGATGGCTTACAACCCATGGCTGGCCTGTGATCTTGCCCCAGCAAAACCAGGACAACTTTAAACATCCACATGCAGTCAGGTCTGACAAAGAGAGATATTGCATAAAAGGAAGGAAGAAGCACTGAGAAACATTTTGTGATTCTGAGGTCATATGCAGATTATCCTATATACAAAAAACCCCAAAGAGTACTTTTGTCAGGGATGAGTTCAGGGTGCAAGAACACTCTGAGCAGAAGCATACCATTTGGTGAGACAAAGTTTAGAATTTATTTCTTAAGTGAAACTAGTGGTTGGATAATGATCAATATTTTAAGATTCCCTTTCTATGACATACTCTTCAAACTCCCGATAATTTGGGTACTAGGACCTTTGTTTCAGTTTTAACCAGCCTGCAGACCCAGGGAAACCAGACACTGACAGGATTGGACTAGATCTCTGGAGGTCTGCTCCTACCCCTAACATTTCTTAATTCTGTGATTCTGTGAGTTCTGACCAATCGCTATATCTAAATCTGGGCTAGAAGCCTAACTTCCATACATATTAGTTCTTCCTTGGGTTCAGCTTTCTTCAACAGTACTGGGATGTACATGTGTGATATTTTATGTACCTTGTTTCCTTAAATTCATCTTTCCTAGGTCCTAGAACTGAAGGATAAAATACATTACATCCTAGAACAAGATTTATATTGCTATGTGTTACAAATAAAAGTGGTGAGGTGGGGAATTAATAAAAATACAAATATTATTTATTAATTTAGCTCCACCACCCACAATTATCACAGCTTGTCCACAATGTCAGGTAAGGCTGAAGGCCAGACATCCAAACCAAGCTCCAGCCCAACATATCAGATAGGATAAGACTCTTTGGAGAACCTGGCAAATTGGTTATATTGGTCCTCTGAAGCAATCACACAACCAAAAGTACATTCTGGTAGGAGCAGAAGTGGTTTCAGGATTAACCATGGCCACAGCTACCAGTATTGCCATGGGAGCCCAAACAATTGAAGCTCTAAAATGACGGTTCAGTGTCTTGCCTATGCCTGAATGTATCCAGAGTGACAATGGATCACACTTCACTGCGACCACAGTACAAGACTGGGCTCGAGGAGAAGGGGTTAAATGGGTATTCCATACCCCATATTACCCACAGGCAAATGGTATTGTTGACAGCACAAATGGCCTCATTAAAAAAACGTGTGAGTATATACACCTTATCCAACAGTGCAGCAAGAGTATCGTGTGCAATAGTTAGTGAATGTAGATAACCATGTGGCAATTGATTAAAGGTATACTGGATACCTTGACAGGTAAAAGCAAATTGTGGTTTATCCTCCACTCTCAAAGGAATCATAAAGAACGTGAGACTTTATCTGCCAGCTGAGCATATATTTTAAAACATTAGCAGACATTCCCGATGAGGTTGCTTGCTGGCACAAATCTTTCTGTGATGAGAAGTCCCTTTTCGATTTGTGACTCTACTGGCATCTGGAGTGATGTCTACATAGTTCCAGACTCAACAGAGGGGACTCACGGGATGAGCTGCTGCTTCTGTGGCCGTCATGGCTGACTCAGAGTCTGCTTTCTGTGGGTTTTCTTGAAACACGAGGTGTGGGAGGACTATCTGCCTTTGTGTCTGGCATGGTTTGAACCAGAGGCTTGACCATTACTGCCTCCACTTGCACTCTTAAATCTACAGCAGCCTCTCTAGTCTGCACAGCCACTATTTCCCATTATTTATGTGTTTGTGCCTTTTCATTTTTTCAATTCTTTTTCCAAATACTGAATCTTTTCCTCAAACCCTCTCTCCAATATTTTAAATTGTTCTTGTGCCTGAATTAAGCAGGACCCCAGGATTACAGCTACTTTTTCTGTTGATAAGTCACCACAAAGATCTGTGACACTCACTTCCAATTTCTGTAAAAGCAGTTCTGACTTGTTCCCATTTCCCTGGATCATTCCAAATCAACAGCTTTAATTTCATAGCTGATCTTGTGGAAATATTCTGCTATTGAACACCTTGAAGATCACTGTGCCATTTCTGCTAGGAATACAAATGGTGAGATGGGAACCCATGTAAGTATATACAAAAGTTATGAAATACATATTTACAGGTTCTTATGTTCATTTGAAAAATATCTTCAAAATATAGGAATGGTTGCAAATGGTTTGAGAGAGCAGTATTTGGAAAAGATCAATCCAAGAGGAGTAAGTCACCACTACTAACAAAAGGCATGTATTTCCCGGAGACCGAGGAATATTCCGATTTGCTCATAATGCTATTTGCTGATTGTGGGAATATCTCTCGTGTCTATTTTAATCAGAAAATCCTGCTGTAACTGGTTGCTTAATCCACACATGGAGAGGGGAGGAGAGGAAGGAAACCAGGAAAGAGAGAGCAAGTGCTTTGCAGCTTACTCATTTAAACATCTATGTTAATTTGCAATGTACAATGCTACCAGAAAGCATATTACAAAAGGCAGAAAAGGCAGAAAATGATTACCGTCAGTTCTCTGCATGCCTGGACTTGGGCTGGCATGGAGGTCACTGCTTGACATGTGGCTTGGGGGGAAGAGCCCATGTGTCCACTGACCACAGCCCTAGGGAAAGGGAGGTACCTTCCCCCTGCCCCCTTTTCCCACACTTCTCTGTTTTCCCCCCATCCTGGCTCCGTTGGAAGGTGGATGGATGGAGTGGGTTTGGATGTACTGCCACAGTTTGAATGGGCATCTAGTACATGTTAAGATCCCCTAAGATATGCCATCTGGCTTCTGGATAGTCTGCAGAAGGACATGGCTTTTTTCTTGGTCAGGTGTCACATTTTTCAGGTTCGTATGCATATCCTGAATAACTTAAAGGAATCTCAGATAGTATTATATCTGATCAAATTAACAAAGACCCAGAAGCCTGGAACCTAAAGGTTAGATATTCAGCTGCCTGAATATTTCAAGAAGTCAATAATGGTATGTGTAAATATGTTAAAATGACAGAAGATAAAACATAGGTGTTAAACAGGTGTTTTAAAATGCTGTGCTTAGACAAAACCTTTTCTCTTGCAATGGGAATTCAGCAATGATTACAAAGATACTCCCCCTTCCTTTGTTGTGCGTTTGTTGTTTTGTGAGGTTTGGGTTTTTTAATATTATTTATTTACTTATTTATTCCAATATTTTTAGAATTAATTACTTGGAGGCACATTCCAGTTCAATAGGATTTTTAAAAGCTCTTTGATAGCCTAATTTACAAAAGTGAATGTGATCAGAGAGAGGTTTAGGCTGAGGCTTTTAAAAAGATTGATTTCTTAATGAGTTGTTGGAAAACACACAGTAAGGCAGTGAAAGAAATCATCAATATGCATATATTTATCTTATATGATAGAAATAAAAGCAACTGAGAGCTGCAATAGACAGAGCTGTCAGATCTGTTTTATAAATCAAGTGGCATTCATGTTTGACTTAACATAATTAGACCTTACAGTTGGTTTCAATATTCTGTTCCCTTTCTGCATGAGCAAGACAGTGGCAGCTGTGAAACACACATCCAAAGGACTTCGGAAGCTAGACACGGTTTCTGCCACTACAAAAACTAAGTAATATTTTAGCTGTGATATCAAATTTCAGGAGGAAAATGTTCCTTCAGTTTTCTAGTTTTATATTGAGGAGCAATTTCAGTAATTATCAATCATCTGTTTAAGAGAATGAATTATAATCTTTATTCCAGAAGTATGAATGACTGATTTATATAAAATACAATTTTAAAAAATCGAATTATTCCTTCCAATTTATACTGACAATAATAATATTGAACTAATGACTAGATATTTCAGCGTGGGATTGGCCCAGTGTATTTAGTGAAATAGTTATGTGCGGAAGAAAAGAGGAAAAGACTATCCCTGTGATTTAAGAAAATGAGGAACTGAGAGAAGGTACTTTAAGAGCAAAATCTATATAGGATTTCAACACCCAAATTCAACTGGGAACGTACTTTACGGCAGATATTATTCAGTGCAGATTGTTAGTGTCTTCTCAAGCCCCTTCAACACTTCAGAGAAAGAAGAAATTTGCTGCCTTCAAAGACTGGGGGCCTGTGGCTGGATTATTTTTTTTTTCTCCTTAGAGAAGAGCTAGGAAGAGGGATAAAACCTGAAGAGCTAGTACTTGCTGTTACAGAAGTGTGAATTGTGTGTTTCTTTAGAATCTTGCGGCACTTTTTTTTCAGATATCTCATACTCTTTCATTGATGGAAGCAGCAATGATCAATATGCCATGCAAAAGTCAACCACATACTTCAGCAATATTACACACTGTGTATATTTATGCATCCACCAGCCCTGTGGAATAAGACGACAGCTCTAGGTAACAACTGTATGCTCTGCTTGACAAAATGAGAGAGCTGAATATCTCTCCCTTGAAATTTAATCTTCACAAAGCAGGAGGCGATTTACTCACATATGGAATAATACTGGAATCTACTTTTGGATTTGGGTTCTCATGCAGAATTCTATTTGTCTGTTTTTTTCAAATAACACTAACTACTAAGTTGTATTCTTGAGTAATTGTCATAGAATCCTATCTCATAGAATCCTATCTCATAGAATCATATCATGCAGTGATTTGGGTTGGAAGGAACTTTAAAATTCCAACTCCCATTCCATAAACAGGGGGATCTTCCACTATATCAGGCTGCTTAAAGCCTTATCCAGTCTGGCCTTGACCATTTCCAGTATGGAGGCATCCACAACTTCTCTGTGCAGCCCATTCCAGTGCCTCACTGCCCTCACAGTAAAGAATTTCTTCCTAACATTTAATCTACCCTCTTTTAGGTTGAAAATGTTACTCCTTGTCCATCATTATGCTCCCTGAGGAAGATATCTTTCCAGCAGGCCTGCTTTAAGTACTGGAAGACTGAATAGGATCTCCTCAGAGCCTTCTCTTCTCCAGGATGAATAATCCCAACTCTCAGTTTGTCTTTGTAGGAGAGCAGCAATCTCACCAGACTACCATGACTTCTTAAATATAATGGATAGTAGCTTAACCACTCAAGACCCATAGATACATCTCACTGAATTCCTTGTAAAGTCTCAAACATGATCTTTTCCTACAGTAGGCAGTTCTTCAATATCCTGGATCCAGTTTTTGCCTTCTGTGACTTTGGTGTTGTGGCAGTGAAGATTAATTTAAAAAAAAGTTACTAATTCATCATTCTCCATATCCAAGGTAACCAGGTCTCCCATTTCCTTCCAGATAGAGCCCACATTTTCTTTAGCATTTGTGTTATCAATGTACTTGTAGAAGCTTTTCTTGTTGTCCTTGACATCCCTGGCCAAATTTAATTCTGCCAGGGCTTTGACTTTTCTAACCTGATTTCAGACTGCTCAAACAACATCTCTTTATTCCTCCATGTTACCTCACCTTGCTTCCTCCCTCTGTAGGCTTTTGGGTTTTTTTTGTTTCTTTGGTGCGGGGGGATTGTGTGGGTTTTTTTTTTCTGTTGAATTTGTCCTGAAGCTCCTTGTTCATCCACACAAGTCTCCTGATGTTTTTGCCTAACTTCCTCTTTCTTGAGATGCATCACTCCTAAACTTGGAGGAGGTGATTCTTGAATATTAACAAGTTTTCTTAGACCCCTCTTACCTCTGGAGCTTTGTCACATAGTACTCTACCAAGAAGAACCCTTAAGACACCAAAGTCTGCTTATCTGAAGTCCAGGATAGTGAGCTTAGTGTGTGCTCTCCTTGTTACCTTAAGGATCTTCTAAGGTCACTGCAGCCAAAACTGCCCTTGAGCTTCACATTCCCCAGCAGCCCATTCTTGTTGGTGAGAACAAGGTCCAATAGAGCATCTCACCTCATTACTTTCTTTGTCATGTGAAGAAAGAAAGAAAGAAAGAAAGAAAGAAAGAAAGAAAGAAAGAAAGAAAGAAAGAAAGAAAGAAAGAAAGAAAGAAAGAAAGAAAGAAAGAAAGAAAGAAAGAAAGAAAGAAAGAAAGAAAGAAAGAAAGAAAGAAAGAAAGAAAGAAAGAAAGAAAGAAAGAAAGAAAGAAAGAAGAAAGAAAGAAAGAAAGAAAGAAAGAAAGAAAGAAAGAAAGAAAGAAAGAAAGAAAGGAAAGAAAGAAAGGAAAGAAAGAAAGGAAAGAAAGAAAGAAAGAAAGAAAGAAAGAAAGAAAGAAAGAAAGAAAGAAAGAAAGAAAGAAAGAAAGAAAGAAAGAAAGAAAGAAAGAAAGAAAGAAAGAAAGAAAGAAAGAAAGAAAGAAAGAAAGAAAGAAAGAAAGAAAGAAAGAAAGAAGGAAAGAAAGAAAGAAAGAAAGAAAGAAAGAAAGAAAGAAAGAAAGAAAGAAAGAAAGAAAAGAAAGAAAGAAAGAAAGAAAGAAAGAAAGAAAGAAAGAAAGAAAGAAAGAAAGAAAGAAAGAAAGAAAGAAAGAAAGAAAGAAAGAAAGAAAGAAAGAAAGAAAGAAAGAAAGAAAGAAGAAAGAAAGAAAGAAAGAAAGGAAAGAAAGAAAGGAAAGAAAGAAAGAAAGAAAGAAAGAAAGAAAGAAAGAAAGAAAGAAAGAAAGAAAGAAAGAAAGAAAGAAAGAAAGAAAGAAAGAAAGAAAGAAAGAAAGAAAGAAAGAAAGAAAGAAAGAAAGAAAAGAAAGAAAGAAGAAAGAAAGAAAGAAAGAAAGAAAGAAAGAAAGAAAGAAAGAAAGAAAGAAAGAAAGAAAGAAAGAAAGAAAGAAAAGAAAGAAAAGAAAGAAAGAAAGAAAGAAAGAAAGAAAGAAAGAAAGAAAGAAAGAAAGAAAGAAAGAAAGAAAGAAAGAAAGAAAGAAAGAAAGAAAGAAAGAAAGAAAGAAAGAAAGAAAGAAAGAAAGAAGAAAGAAAGAAAGAAAGAAAGAAAGAAAGAAAGAAAGAAAGAAAGAAAGAAAGAAAGAAAGAAAGAAAGAAAGAAAGAAAGAAAGGAAAGAAAGAAAGAAAGAAAGAAAGGAAGAAGGAAAGAAAGAAAGAAAGAAAGAAAGAAGAAAGAAAGAAAGAAAGAAAGAAAGAAAGAAAGAAAGAAAGAAAGAAAGAAAGAAAGAAAGAAAGAAAGAAAGAAAGAAAGAAAGAAAGAAAGAAAGAAAGAAAGAAAGAAAGAAAGAAAGAAAGAAAGAAAGAAAGGAAAGAAAGGAAAGAAAGAAAGAAAGAAAGAAAGAAAGAAAGAAAGAAAGAAAGAAAGAAAGAAAGAAAGAAAGAAAGAAGAAAGAAAGAAAGAAAGAAAGAAAGAAAGAAAGAAAGAAAGAAAGAAAGAAAGAAAGAAAGAAAGAAAGAAAGAAAGAAAGAAAGAAAGAAATTATCATTAAAGCATGTCAGGAACCTCCCATATTGCTTATGCTCTGCTGTGTTGTCCCTCCAACAGATATCAGGGTGACTGAAGTCTCCCATGAAAACTAGGACTTGTGAATGTGAAGCTGTTCCTATCTTTCTATAGAGGACTTCATTTATTCCATGTAGTGGGTTGAAAATTCCCCCAACATTAAATTTGCTAGACCAGCTCAGTTGGAGGCAAATGGAGCTGTGTTTACAAGCAAAACTACAATCTACAATGGAATGCAATGAATATGTACAAAATATACAGTATTTACATATATGTACAAGTATTTACAATTGATTACACAAGAACCCCCCTTGGCCAAAGACCAGGGGAGCTGCAACAGCTTCTCGCTCCTTGCCTCCTCCTTACCCCGTTGTACACAAAGGGACAAGATAAAAAGAGCAGAGAGAAGTTGTTAATACCAGTCACAACAAAGCAGTGCAGCCAAGGTCAAGCAGAAGTGAGTTAATATCTCCCAGCCCGAGGAAGTGAGAAGAGAGAGATTGTTTTTATACAACTAGTTTCAGTCCGTTATCTTCTCCAATGGGATTGTTTAGAACTATCATTATTTTCCTTTTTATACCCAATAGTGATTTATTTGCATTCTACCACTTTCTGTTCAAGATCTGTGAAAAGTTTTTAAAGCCATAGCCTAAAACTACCACATTCAGCCTTCCTGGTTGGGTGTACTGTAGCTGACCCCCACTATAATGTCATCTGTCTCTGCCCTCCTTTTAGTCCTGACATGAGCTGCAATATACTGGTGCAAAAATGGAAACAATAAGAATCTGCAATGAAATATTTAAGGCAGAATTCAGTTGCATAATGCGAAAAATCTCAGTCTTTATGTCTGACAGCATGGTTCTCAATTCCTATATATGTGGGAATAAGAAGTGTGAATAAATTATAATAAAGAATCAAAAGTAGGTAGAGAAGAAAAGAAAGTCTTTGTAATGCTTTGAATAAAAATTCCCGAAACTGTGTTGATGAAACAATTACCCAAAGCCCAATAAAATATAAACAAATAAAACAAATTAAAATTTATGTGAATCTCTATTGAAGAACAGATCATTACTGTTTTGCAAAAAGGAATGGTGCTGAAATATAGACAAGGGAGGAAAGAAAACAAATCCAAAGCAAACTGAGTTTCTTTAGTTAAAGAACCACATACACTTTGAAAATGACAGCAGCTACTTTGATGCAGGAGATGTTATAGCTCTCCAGTTCTCAAAGTGACAAAATCCCACTGATCCTTATAATCCTTAAAATATAGTGCACATATTTTTGGCAATGTTCCTGGTTTTGAAGGAGTGAGATATTATGAGTGACAATTTTTTTGTGTGTGTGTGTGGCTGGTCAGGTTGATACTTAAGAGCACAAAAGGGAGATCAGATAATTTTGAAACTGTTTTCCAAGATAAAATAAAAATCCCGTCTAAAGAAACAAATAACAAAATCAGACAGTGGATTAAACTGAAAGAAGTTAGATTTGAGTTATTTATGTAGAATAAATCTTTTACAATGAGGGTGGTGAGACACTAGAACAGGTTGCCCAGAGAAATTGTGGATGTCCCCTCCCTGAAAATGTTCAGGGTCAGGTTGGATGGAACTTTGAGCAACCTGGTCTAGTGGAAGGTGTCCTTGTCCTCAGCAGGGAGATTGGAACTATATGATCTTTAAGGTACCTTCCAACCTAAACTATTGTATGATTCTACAAATTACTTTCTTTAGCTTGAGGACATAAATGATAAGGCAAAGATGCTTCCAAACTGGGTGATGTGAGTCTTGAAATACTTCCTCAGATCTCAAATACAATTTCTCATGGCTACAGCTGCCAAATTGGATGAAAATATCTAAAATGAAATATGAAGAATATTGATGAAAAATATAAACATGTATTCACATTCTTTGATAGCAATTGCATGGAACTTGCTTTCATGTTGGAATGGAGAAATTGGAAGAGATAAATGTTTATTTAAAAGACATTTAAAGCCAAAAAAAGGGGAAAGTGTTCTTTATTTCTCTACTGTACTTTTATCTTAATCTGGAAGTCTGGAAGGGGGTGTGGTTCTTTTGAACATTCTTGTGAATAAAATTTAGACACAAATGAGATCATATATCAAGATGAGACTATTTATTACAAAACAAAGAAGGAAAAGAAAAGGGAGAGAGAGAGAGACCAGAGAAAGAGAGAGTGAAGAAAAAAAGAAAAGGGAGAGAGAAAGGGAGGAAGAACGAGGAGAATAGGAGAGAGAATTGTCACCCCATGATCCTTCTTTGGTGGGGGGCGGGGTGGGGAGAGGAGACCGGGGTGATGTCTGAGATGTCTCAGGTGACATTCCCCCAAATAATCTGGCAGAGCTCAGTTATTTTATACTGTTCCTGGTTCATTCATTGCAACTCCACCTGTCCCATCCCCTAGTCACATTACAATGCATATGTGACTGCCAGGGATGCTATCTCAGTGGGCAGAGTTAACACATAAGGGGGGTTGTTCACAATGATCATATCTTTGTTGAGACTCTTCTCGTGTTTTTAATGTAATCATCACATTCAGAAGGTGATTTGCATTCAGGAGAAGATTCCTACAGTTCTCCACATCAGAAAAGATACTCTGTCAAAAATAGCTGTAGTGATTAGATTAAGATGTAATAGATAGATAATAATTAGAAGTTATTAATATTAGCTGTAATAGTTATGGTGAAAAGCTATGGAATTACTTATTTACTTGATTTTAAAATGAGAGAGGATGAAAACTGCCTGGAATTTCTAGAGCAGAATTTCTTTCTCTTAGAAAGATTGGTGACACTAACACTCCTTGAGTGTTCCTGGTTGTAAGGATCTCTGAAAATGAGGAGCCAGGCACTCCTAAGTGCCTTTGCAGAGATCACTAGAAGCTGCCTCAGAGAATTACTTTGACTATCTGCACTTTATACACTGTGAAAGATTTGGTGTAGCAAGGACACTAGAGCTCAGTGGAAAAGCAGTGAAAATGCTCCGTAGAGCTAGCATTGCAGAGATGGCTAACTGCAGCCAGTGTTTTAACCTCGAGGTCACTCTTCAATCCAGTACATTCTGTGTAGATACATTTGTGAATAATAGAGATATATAGAAGATACAATCCCTAAGCAAAATTGGAAATGTTTAAAACCCAGTATAGATGGTTTGTATATATTCTGGTTTACTTCTCTTCAATCACCTGTTTTGTTATTTTATTTCTATTGCTAATGTACTATGTGACACTGATAATCATTATTGAAACCTTTATCAACTTTTAATGGAAGGGTAATATAATTTAGTTGAATGAGGTATCTGGCACAGCAAGCAACAGTGAAAATGGTGCATATCTTTTTCTTTTAAAATGGAACATATACAAGTCATTTGCTGAGAAAGAAGTTTCTCTATGCATAAATAAATAATTACCAAAATTATTTCCTTTCCCCTGAAGTGGGGAAATTCACTGGTTGTTTTTCACAAAATGTTTTTCTTTCTCTTAGAATTTCTGTCTGTTAGAAAACTTTCCCAATAGCTAAGAGAGATTAGCTTCTAGATTTCTAGACATAAATAATGGTGAGACCTTGAGCTGCCTGTAACGAAAAAAGATAAAGAGACAGCTGCAAAATAATGACCCAAAACTTCAAAGAGACCATGATAAAGATTCACACACTAAGAAGCTGACATCAACAAGTAAAAGGACTTTATCTATTTAAATGACTTCATGCATATGTAAACCATTTCTCAGAAATTTAATGAAGATGCATAACTCTAAGTGTATAAAGCATGTTGGGGCCACTTCTGGGTGATGCAAATTTGGAGGGCGACCCCTTCACATCCGGCTCTGTAATAAAGCAATACCTCGGCCGAATGGTTATTAGCTATTAAGTTTTATTCTCTGCCTCACCCCTTCTTCCCCTTCCCTTTCTCCTTCCCCTTCACCTTGTCTTAAGGAGAGTTTATCATCCTTCTCTAGACAGATGTGCTCTCTTCATAATTACATAATCTGTGAATGAATATTTGCTATGCATTTGCTCACAATTAAGTCTTGGAACAAAGAAAACTGCCAAACAAAACCAAAGATGGATTTGGCTATGGCTTCTTTTTCTGTGTACATTATTTATGTAATATGAAATATATGCTACATTTATATACCTATATACATATATATATATGTATAATGTGTGTGTAGTATATCTACTACATAATGTGTACATGCATTATGTATGTGTATTGTATGTATGACACATAGAGTACATATCTAATGTAATGCAGGAATAATAAAATTGATTTTGCCCTTGGTATGTTAAATTGTCTGCTCTTTAAAAGCATTGAAATGATTCTGCGTTACTTTAGTGAGTTTATTCTGCTTAAGTGAGGTTGACTGAAGTCACATGAATTTTGCATTATCATGAAATTATAAAGATCTCTTTATAATGAAGGATTGTAATACAATAAGAATTAATCTCCTTTCTTTTAGGTCCACACCTGCAGTTCCTCTTTTCTCTGACTTTTTAAAAATTTCTTCTTTTTATTCCATAACTGCTCATTTCATATAACATATTTTTATTATTTTATGGGGCTATATGATCTGTTTTTCATTGTCCTCTCAGCTTCTTTCAAATTAGTAAATTTATTCAAAAGTTTTCTCATCTTAGTAGAAGTACATAAGACTAACACCTTTTCTAACAAAATCCTATCTTTTCAACTCATGGTGTTTTTACTTTTGTGGTGGTTTGCCAGCAGCCAGCAATTTGACCCACCAGCTGTTCACTCATGACCTGAAGAATTGTAAGAGCAAAAGCAATAAAAGATAGTTTAACAAATGAAGGAAAGGGAGAGGAGAAACCTCAAGCGGTGGGAGGCAATCACCGACTCTCATTGTCAGACCAATGCCCAGGCAGCCTCTGAGCAATGGGTGCTTTGGAAAGACCACTCCCCAGTTTTATTGCTGAGCATGTTGTTACAGTCATGGGATATCCCTTTGGACAGCTAGGGTCAGTTGATCCAGCTGTGTTTGCTCTCACAGCCTACCTCCATCTTACTTGTTGAGGGGCAGAGTGAGAAGCAGAGGTGGCCTTGATGCCATGCAGGCACTGCTTAGCCATAAATAAAACATTGAGGTATTATTAATGCAGTTTAGCCACAAATGTAAAATGTAGCAAAATATGGAACGTTATTAAGAAAATTAATCCAGCCCATCCAGACCCAGTACAACTTTTTCCCTTTAAATTTGCTTAAAATATGCCATTTTACTCTCATTATAAATTGCTATGTGACATATCTGCTTGGTACTTCTCTGGTGGTTTGGCCTTGGCTGGGGATCAGCTGCTCACCAAAGCTGCGCTATCACTCCCCTTTTTATATGGACAGGGCAGAGGGAAAATATAACAAAAGTGCAGGAGTCAAGATAAAAGCAATTTATTAGGATGCAAAGGCAAAGCAAAGACCATGTGTGGAAGCAAAATCAAACAAAGAGGTTATTTTCTACTTCCAATCAGCAGATGATATTTGCCACTCCTAGGAGGCAAGGCTTCAATATGTGTGACGGTTGCTCCAGAGGACAGACACCATCAATGAATGTCCCCCCCAGTTCCTTCTTTCACTTGACTTTTACATCTGAGCTAATGGCATGGAATACCCCTTTGGTCACTTTCAGTTAGGTGGCTCAGTTGTGTCCCCTCCCAAGATCCTGCCCATCCCTCAACCTTGAGGTGTGGAAATGCTGGAAAAGCACAGACTAGGTGTTTGGCTCAGCAGCAGCCAAAACACTGATGTGTTATCAAACACCCAGTTACATCACTGCAAAACAGCACTAGAAAGATGCTCTGGGGAGAATTAACTCCATCTCTGCCAAAAGCAATACAGTGTTCCAAGTAAGAATTCTGATTTACTAAAATCTGATTAATCCTAAAGAATGGTATCTCTTGGTGTCTTTCATCTTTTTTGTTTGTTTTACTGCTTTTCATATGTCATTATGATCTCATATTTTTTCCCCCAGTTTTATTTCACAATTTTACCCTTCCTCTTGCTTGTCCTCTGACTCTATTTCCACACTGTAGAAAACTAGAGCTGTTGAAAGATGATACTCTCCCCTTTGAAAAAATGGAGTTGTACAGAAGCAATGCCCTTCTCTATTATATATCATACTTCTCATATGCTGTAGCAACCCTTACAATGTCATCCAGTTTGTACTATATGTCAAGAAGCAAAACTGATGGATTTAGTTTTCTAATTCCATTAAGCAGTTTAGATATTGCACAGAAATTTTATCAGGAAGAAGCCAAAATTCCTTGTTCTCAGATAGATTGCCCTACCAAATATCATCTCCTGTGTATGCATGTGCATCTTTCATCTCTTCTTGTGACTTTGGCATTTTTGAAGCTGCATTTCTGAACAGCAAAAAAGAGCCTGGAAAAGATTCCCTGTATTTCATCTGGAAAAATCTATATTCACATAAATTAGGAAATTCTCAGGAAAATTTGGAGCTATTTTGTTTTAAGTCATGAGGGGGAAACTGGAGTTTACTTGTATACCTCCTTAGGGACTGTTTCAGTTCTTAGACACTGTTGTTGCATTATTAAAAACGTGGAATGCGTGAAGTTACACAGCTCCTCCCTTCACCTGAATAATGGCAGCTTAATAGAGGGTTGCAGAAATTTTATTCTGCTGTATAAAAGCCATCTGAGTCAAATCTGGGTTTACACTCAGAAAAGATAATTTAAGGTAGTTATGTTATTTTCGAGACTTTTCAGTACTTAGCAATAGAGCTATGAGAAAAGCACTATCTAGGAACACTATCATGCTCTAATCTTGAATGAACAGAGTTTCAACAAATTAATATGTTATTCCATTGAACTGAAGAGAGGCACTGTACTATGAAAGACTTTCAAGTTTATCGTGTAAATTTAGACAAAGGCAAACCAGACATAAACATGCCTCTGAAACAGATGACAAACTATGCTTTCCCAGATCTGCAGTGTATTTCAACAAGTTCTTGTTGTTTTGATTATGAGAAACAAAAATCCTACAGAGTCACAGGTGACATCTTGTAACATCTGCCTTGTTCTCATAAATGTAAGGGTTTTCTTTCATTTGGTTTTATTTTGATCTGTTTTGTTTAACAGTCTTTACTACAAGAGTGACATTCCTCCTTCCAAGAAATAGTTTTTTTACCTTCACCCCTCTAAAATCTTAATATAGTATCTCAGTACGAGTAGAATCATAGAATCATAGAATGGTCTGGGTTGCAGGGGACCTCCAAAGGTCATCTAGTCCAACTCCCTCTGCAGTAAGTAGGGGCATCCTCAACTAGATCAGGTTGCCCAGAGCCCTGTTGAGCCTCACCTTGAGTATCTCCAAGGATGGGGCCTCAACTACCTCCCTGGGCAACCTGTTCCAATATTCTACTACCCTCATGGTGAAGAACTTGTTTCAGACACTGATGATCTATAAAAGTCATTCTGCTTCCATCCTCCACACTTTCCAGTAGAAATTATTTCCTTGGACAACAAAAGCATAAGCCAAAGTTTGCTTAATATCTTTCTTATCTATCTGCCTAAATCCCAATATGATTGATCTATAATTACACAGGCCCATAGTGCAGTATTCCTGTTGCTAGCAACAGGCCATTAGATTATTAGTGAATTTGAATGACCTCAGGACTGAGGTTTGATCGATTTGCCCAATAATAGCTTTTCTTGGCATGTCTGCAGATTGTTTTACTTGGTTCAACTCACAGCAATTCCCCTGACTGAGCAGGTGTCCAAAGCTAATTTGTTTTACTGTTGCCTCTCTCTTTTTTGCGGTACAACTGCAGCTGTATATAGCAAGTAGGAAGCAACTACGAAGCAGTTTTTCACTGTAGAATGAGATATATACAACTCTGGAATAATAATGTAATATAGAGAAAGACAGACCACATACAATAACAAAAGATTTTGGTGGAGACACAGGATGTGGAATGCAGGGAAACCGGCATAAGAGGGTAGGAGATGAGACATGGACCCAATGATCCCACAGCTATGAAAAACTAGCCCATGATCAGTTAAAGATAAGCATGCTAGGAGCTTGACAAGACTGGTTTTAGGGTTAATAAAAAGAACAAAGAAATAGTATCTGACGTATTGCATAAGGCACCATGCACTATAAGCTCAAATATGTGGCACTCAGACCAGTGAAGAAAGAGAAAGGTGTAAAACTATGTTAGTGAATGTGTGAAAATTATCTCAGTAGAATCCTAGAAAGATGAAAAAGAAACCATCACTACAAATAGCACATTCAAAAGAACTCCAGATGTTGATAACTTGAGGTAATATCTACCTCACCATCAAAGTGAAAACACTAGCCTCCAGGATTCAGGGGAGCAGTAGTGGAGTAAGCATGACACAAGAGAAAGGGGTAGGAACAAAGCGTGTGTGTAACAATTTTGGCAGCGTTCCTTTTCTGGAAAAATGAAATCTGGATTTATAGTGATACTTGAATTAGGCTATTAAAGTTTGTATTATACTAATAATGAATTCTTGTCTATCTCTCTCTTTACGTGTGTGTAAAATTTGCTTTCTATTTTTCCATAAAGGATGCCTTGAGTGTAACGCAACATTTCCAAGATTACTTAGGAAACCTTGTTAAATACTGAACCTCTTATTCCATATTTGTTTCTTTGGTTTGATGGGTTGTTTTTTGTTGTTTTATTTTGTTTAGGGTGTTTTGGTTTACTTGTTTGTTTGGGGGTTTTGTTTTTTGTTGTTTGTTTTTTTTTGTGTGGGTTTTTTTTTTTTTTTGGTTGTTTGGTTAGTTGTTTTTCTCCCAGCTTCTTAATCTCAACACCCATGTCTCCTACACTCTTTTTCCCCTCGGTCATTATTCATAGAAACACCTTTCTCCTAGGATCACTTTCTGAAAGCCTCTTAAATGCCCTTGAAAGAAAGAGTATAGATTTTCTTCTTTCCAGATCTCTTCTGAGTAAAAGAAAATATTTTTCTTCAAATTTCCCAGTTTAGAACATATCCACAATTTCCTGGAATTTATACATTACTCTATATTTAGTTTTTGAATGAAACCCATTTTAAAAGACAGAACAAACTTTTTGCTAATGAAACCATGAAATCCAGTTCCCAAGCACAGATTATTTGGGCTTTGTTAGTAACTGATCCCACAAACAAGTACCAACCATGAAGCAATGACAAGAGCACACACCTCTATATCATCCACTACGTGTGGCTTCAGGTGACAGGTTCTGCACCCTTTTTATTTGCTCCTGGAACATGGTATTTTGTTCCTCCAGAATGATTCAAGTTACAAGCTTAACTTTTCTACATCCACCATCATTCTTTATTAAGTCTTAAATAAGTAGGATCTCTGTTCAGTCCTACTTCCCTAGCGCTTGATTACCTGTTCCACTCTTCTGCATAATTTTGACACACTGATTCCATATTCCAGGCTTTAAGAAAATACCTGCTTTAGAGGAAGTTTTCTTCTTCAGAAGTATGTAAAAGTCAATGTTATACTATGCCTATGCACGAGCAGTTGGGGTCAGTTACTAGGTCTCCTTGCAGGGAAGCAAAGAACTGAAGGATGCAAAAGTTAACCCCTACATATGCTTGCAGGCAGGAGCTAGTGAAAAACTTGAAGTCAGCATTTGATTCTGACTACACATTTTGAATCACAAGAGCTCTTTTCTTGCACTGCCTTCCTTGAACTGACAGCAGAGTCAACTCCAGACTTTGCTACAGATTGCATTGAGGTTGTCCTAATATCACTAGCATTGGACACGAAATATTGGAAACTTCACATAAAAACTGTGGTGATAATAATCATTGGCCACTGTGGCTCAGATCTAGAACAGTCAGTTTACACATAATACCAGTCACGTCTACACATAATACCAGGATGAAATAGGAGTATGAGCAAGGTGTTGAAATACATATATTCACGTTGTGTCTTTTGGACTAAAGGAAAAAAAAATACAACGCTGGGCTCATTTTTAAGTTTGACACAGTAAAAACAGTGTTAGAATTGATGTTCAGGAATAACTGGAACAGGGAGGAAACTTTTGGAGAAAATAAATTGTGTCAGTTTGTGATGGTTTTAAGAACACACAGTTTTAGAGTGTACAATACTTAAAAAGTCCTTGGTGAAAATCAATTTGTAGGACTTCTGACTGTGAGCTAGGAATGTACAAATGATCTCTATTATATTTTCATGTTTATGCATTTATGTGGAATAAGATAATTGAACAGATTTATCACTTCCATTGCCAGAAAATCATGCATACATGTGAATGGTTAAACAATAATAATCACAAATGACAACTCAAAAAATATATTTAGATACACAAAATGTGATTCAGAGACTACATTCAGCAGTGTAATCCAGCAAAGCCAAGTAAAATCCGATTAAGGGTCCAGGGAACTCAGATATTTGTCCAAAAAAAGCTATTGTGTTGCATGTTCTGTAATTTGAATTCTGAGCTTTACTCTCTTTAAAGAACTGAATATCAGAAGATACACCCTGTTTAGGGCTACTTTGGATCCAGACAATAAGCTTCTGTGGGTTATTTAGCAGAGGTTACATCAGCTGGAAAAACAAAGGGTGGGCTAAGAATTTAAAAACTTATTCCGAAAAAGTGGAATTCATTTTCACTATGAAAATATGAAATCATCTTTCCCCGAAATGTATCTTAAATGCAAGAAGACATCTGCAACTTCTTTATTTTAAGTTGAATCAATATTTAATATATTTAAAGGGGAAAAAAGCTTACTTGTAACATAGCTAGAAAAGAATTCCCTTAAGAGTTGTGATCTATGACTATAACTGCATTTTGCCCAGTTTCTAATTTACCATTTCTGTTTTTATATAGCTTGATATGAAATACAAAAAAAGAAGCCCTGGAAAAAACACCTACCTGAATAGCATATCCCCTGGTGTATACAAAAATCCTAATCAATAATTTCAGCTTTACCTGTGTCTTGTACCTTTGCTCCACCATGGGGCTACCAGTGGTGTTCAGACCTGGCACTAGTGCAAGGTCTCAGGATGGAGGAAAAAAAGTCTAACTTTGAACATCAAACTCAGCAAGTGACTTGCTGGAAACTCCCCCAGTTCTCCTGAGGAGGCCTGAAATAGTGTCCTAGAACCCAGAGGGAATTTGGAAAGGAAACACAACACTGAAGAGTAAGTATTAGAAAAGCAACAATTTAAACATGTTCTTTATTATATTATTATTTAAAAGCCAAACCAAACCAAGCCAAAACAAACAAACCCATAAAAAACAGAAACAAACAACCCACAACATAAAAAATAACCCCACCATAATTTGTAACTTAAGACTATTAAAAAATGGGTTAACAATAAATTTTTAGCTGTGTATTTATACTATGCTCCCTTTGGTTTACAATAGTATTTCAAGCATAATAGTGCTTTCATTCTGACCTACACATTTTACAGTCCTACATATAAACTGGCCAGGCAGCTGTAAGGAAACTACAAACCCACCCATGATACCCACAAGCCTGCAGTTGTGCTATTTTCTTTGTTATTGAGAGATTAATTTTCAAATCTCTTCAGTGAGGTGAACTTAGGTCCCAGCCAAGGTCTTATTATCTATTTTTGGGCAACTATTGTAATTATCATGCAAGAATATTGCCTCTTCTATGTTTTAATATCAAAAATTGTTAAATGAAAGTAAGACAACTGACACGCTGAATTCCATCTGCAGAAAGTCGTTTAGTTTTAGTTTCTAGATGAGGACTCAAAGGCATGCAAAATACAGTATTTCAGTATTTGGGGTCACTCTATTTGTGACCCCAAATCTAGATGCCTTTGTAGTTGTTGTGGGTTTAGCCAATTGAATCTGATGTTGAGCATTCAATGTCATGCTGATGTCATGCCTGTTTTAAAATGGAAATGCTGGATAGTGAAAAGTATCATGGGGCTTGTAACATGCGAGGCTTCCTGTTTCCTATTGCTGATTCTGGTTTCCAGTTTTGGGGTGTTGGTTTTTACTGCTGGGCTGGCTGTAGGCTTGGGGAGTCAAGGGGGTCATTTTATCACTGGATTATGCTGCTGCTTCTGCTTCAGCTGTGTTTTTCTTCAAAACAGGCTAAGGTAAGTTTACATCTTATCATCTCATTAAACTTCTTCTCAACCACAGGGCTTGTTTGGGTGTTTTTGTGTTACTTTCCCTGATGTCTGCGGGGGCACGGTGGGGACTTGCTTGTGAGAGCAGACTGTGTTAAACCAGTACAATATTATCTCTCTACTCTTTACTCAAGACTGGGGACTCAGTTTATGGGAGTGACTACATGACTTGGTTTTGCAAAGCTGAAAAGACTGTGATAATATTCCATAGTTTCCTAGATGTCCAGAAGTCAATAAGATTAATTTTGAAAGATAGTGAATGTATAATGCACAGAGTTCTAAGAAAAGAAATAGCAGAAATTAAAAACTCATTAGAATTTTCTTACATACAGTAAGAAAGGGAATTATTAATTACCCTCACAATAATAACAAACAATATGGCAAATGGGTATTAATAAAATATTAGTAACCCTTTATTAACAAAAATTGCCAAAACTTGTTAAGTAGGATCTTTGTACAGTTGGAATATATATATTTACAATGGGAATAAGCAGTCTTAGGTCAAAATACAAACAATTTTATGCAAACTAGGAAGCAATAACTTGGAAAGAGAAGTCCCTGAGAGCAGATAACACTCAAGTTATAATTTGTTTAACAGCAGCCAATTATATAAAATAACCATGAAGGGACTACATAGCATGGGTTAAAGACAAGATTTTGGAGACTTTCTGGTCTATCTATCTATCTATCTATCTATCTATCTATCTATCTACGTTTTTTCATTAGCTAAAAGGAGTGATTACTTGTGAAACTATTAGCATAAATATACATGACAAGTATGAAGCTCTTGCTTTTTTATTGACATTTGTTTCATCTCTGATTTTTATTTTTCTAGTGATAGTTAAAATAAAAGGTATTTTCTCTTTTCATGTTCTTCTTTGCTATTTTACCCAGAGATCAGTGTCTTTCCACAGAATTAAGAGCAGCTACACAAAAACCCCAAAATTTGTGAAATGATTGAGTTCTGAGCATTCAAGGCTAAACTATCTTCAAAGGAAAGTAATTAGCTAAAATATTGAAGTGAAAACAAACAAACCAAAATACCTGCAAACCGTAATCCCAGGAATAAATACAAAAATAATACAAAAAACAATTCAGAATTTAGTGTTAAGAATCTAAATTATAAAGCTTGGTTAAAAAAACACTAGAAAGTATCTGCTTATAAACCAATATTTCATAAAGAAAAAGTTTGCACAACTACAGAAGTAAATTACAACACTTAAATGACTGATACATTTTGTATCTCATTTCTTGATAGTTGTTTATTAATTTGTATGTTTCGTTTATTTAGTAAAAAAACATTAAGAGGAAAAATATGTGTTGCATGGTAATAAATTAAATTAGGTAAAAATTCCCATCTCCATGATTTTTTGTTTATGACAGCAATACATAGAAATTTACATCATCACTTTCATGTGGAAATTGTGTCCTATGACATTAATATACACCTCACTAGCACCTCTGGCTATCTTCACTTTATTAGCTTACATTAAATGTAGTAATATCCTAAAATTTTATTCAGATATACAAATACACAATGGTATATGTAATTTCTGTGTGTATAGATTTATCTCCTTGTGTGCTCCAGCCTTCTGATCACCTTTGTGGCCCTCTTCTGGACCTGCTTCAGCAGGTCCATGTCTCTCTTGTGTTGAGAGCTCCAGAGGTGGACACAGTGCTCCAGGTGAAGTCTCACCAGAGCAGAATGGCAGAATAGCCTCTCTTGCACTCCTGGATGCACTTCTTCTTCATGCAACCCACTATGCGATTTGCTTTCTGGGCTGGAAGTATGGATTGTTGGCTCATGTCCAGCTTTTCTTCCACCAGTACCCTCAAGTCCTTTTCTGCAGGACTGCTCCAAATTTCATCAACCTCCTGGCTATATTGATATTGAAGATTGCACCGATCAAGGTACAGGACCTTACATTTTGCCTTCTTGAACCTCATGAGATTCTCCTCAGCCCATCTCTCCAGCCTGTCCTCGTCCCTCTGGATGGCAACCTGTCCTTTAGTCTTACCAACTTCAGCTCTCAGCTTTGTATCATCTGCAAACTTGCTAAGGGTTCACTCAGCCTTACTATCTGTATCACTGATGAAGATATTAAAAGCACTGTTTCCAATACATGGTACAGACCCTTGAGGGACACCACTTGTCATTTGTATCCATCTTGACTTAGAACTATCCTTTGGTAGATCATCCAACCAATTCCACCAAATCCATATCTCTCCAGCTTAGAGAGAAGAATGTTGTAGGGGACTGTGGCAAAGGCTTTACAAAAGTCCATATAGATGATATCTGTTGTTCTTTCCTCATCCACTGATGTAGTTACACCATTGTAGAAAGCCACAAGGAATAGGTCATTAACACAACATTACAAGACTGAACTCTGTAATAAATATTTTTATTATTTATTTCACAGAATCATAGAATATTAGGGGTTGGAAAGGGCCTCAAGAGATCATCTAGTCCAACCCCTCTGCCAGGACAGGATCACCTAGAGTACATCACACAGGAATGCATGCAGGCAGGTTTTGAATGTCTCCATAGAATGAAACTTCACAACTTCTCTGATCAGCCCATTCCAGTGTTCTGTCACCCTCACAATGAAAAAGATTTTCTTTACGTTAATGTGGAGCCTCCTATGCTCCAGCTTTCACCTGTTGCCCCTTGTCCCATCTTTGGATGTCACTGAGAAGAGCCTATCTCCATCCTCCTGGCATTTGCCCTTCTCATATTATAAACATTAATGGGGTCACCCCTTAGTGCTTTTAGATATTAATTTCCAGTTATCTTGGTCATTCTGTAATGAAATTTCCTTCTGACTCTTTGAATGCTTATGCATTTTCCTATAAACTGTGACATAGAATTATACAAATTTATAGCACTAGTCAGTTTGTCTTTGTATACAAAACATCAAAGGAAGCATACCTTTTTAAATGTGTTTTGTCTGGTATAACTAGAACCTTCAGTGAGACTTCAGAATGAAGGATATTGGATGTATTTTGATAAAATAAATTTGGTAGATTTCTTGTATTGCTTTTATGTGAATAACTTGACTTTGTCTTCTTTTGAGCTGCACCTGACCTGCAGCTGATAACATTTTGTCCTATCTTGATACAATACAGTACAGGCACAGCAGGAGGAGGCTGTCTGTCCTGTTCTTCCTGCATGATGAAATTTTGTTTCTGCTGCTAGACCTTCTTCTCAACAGATGTTACCACCATTTGAGAGGAAGAATCCAGCAGAAGTGTAATCACATCAAGGCAAAAGTCGATTTCTTCTTTTTTTGCTGTGTAGTTCTTCTGTAAAACATAGTAACAAGTGTTTTAACCCTTGCTAAAGACAGGGAGGGACCTCTAGAATACTGCTTACATTCTCTTAAGACTGGAACTGAGAATGCTATTAAAGCTATTCTCAGTGACTTCAACCATTAAAAGGCTCTGATCATTTATGGCTTTGGCTTTAGCAGTACTCTTGATTTCCGTATTTACGAACTGAGCTTTGCAGCTGGCATTGAAGAGCAAAGAACAGAAAAGGGTAATTTCATGCTTCCTAACACGTTCTTCCAATGAGTAGACACTATTTGAACTAAACACACATTAATGAATTTCAGCATGTTCCAGGACATGCACAAATGAGCTGTCTGATGAGCTCAGAAATGAACTAGGGCTCATTTTCTTCCTTTTCAAATCCTCTCACATTTTCAGGATGTATACAAGTTGCCACCTTTCCTTTACAGATTATTGAGGTAAGCATTACTAAAATAATCTTAAAAAATCTTCACTGGAATTACACTTTGTGTTTTCAGTATCATTAAGAGTACTGCATAGACACTTTTGTTAAATATTTTTAGTAATAGCATTAAATGGAAGGCAGGCAATAGCCATCAAAATGAGTTGTAAACTCTATCCATTTTCCTTGTAAGATGTTACATTTGTATCAGAAAACAAAGATATGTGTATAAATATATATGTATAGCAAACTTCTCCTCGATGGCAGTGATGCTAATGAGTTAGGTTGTTCTTTGGCAGCATCATTTACCCTAAGTTATTTTAGTCACTCTTCAGGTTGTCACTGATTTAATCATCCACTATTAAAAAATTCTTTTATTTGGAAAATGCATGTACTTAATATTCTCTTAAATGTTGAGAACAGCTTTCCATCTGTGAAAGGAATGGGTTAATTTGTGTTTGATCAGAAGCACCCAGCTGGCCGATAAGAAAGGCTGAAACTCTGTGAAAACAGTCTGCAAGTCCTGTTTTATAAACAAAGTAGGGGCTAGGAATTTACTATCAACTTGAGAGACTGCAGATGCCCTTCAAAAGCTCTGTGGAGGTCAAATGGCCCTAGGGGAGGAAGAAGGGGAGGAAGACAATTGCTGGTTGGGGGTCACAGTGACCCCTGAGTGGGTTGTGTACATGTAGGGAATGTGTACATGTAGGGAATGTGAGTTATGCAACACATTCTGCAATAGGAGCTTTGATCTTCTAAGCCCAGCCTCCTGGGTTGTCCCAGTCCGATGTCACCAGATGTTGACTCTATGTAAGCTGGATATCTCTAATGTCGGGGCCAGATCAGCTGCACCAATCCTCTGTTGAGCAGCAGGGACACTGTGGTGGGTTGAAAGTCTCTTCCCACATTAACAACACCAAAATAGCTCAGCTTGGAAGCAAATGAGGCTGTATTTTACAATTCTTATTTACATTCTTTTGCTTTTCTGCTCAAACTCTGTGAAAAGAAATTAAAGGCATAGCCTTAAAACCACCACAGATGCCTGCTGGGATGGGGCTCTGGTCACCCCCGTCATTTTGAAATATCCTGAGCTGTGGATAACAGCTGCCTTGCGCTCTGTTTTCTGCCTTGCATTCTGTTGCATGCCTTGCTTTCTATTTTGTGATTTGCTACAATGTTACATAACCTCGTCTGCCTTTTATTAAAAGAAAGATGTGCCTGGACGGCACCTATGATATTCATGCTCATTCCTGAACCCCCTGAACCCACTAAAACACCGCCCTCTCAGAAAATGAGCTATTTATTTAGCTCACTTAGTGTTTTGCATCTGTATTCTAACTTTTATCCTTGTCATACAAAACTTTTTGTTTTGCCTTGTGATTATTGAGTGTATACATGCTTGGAAATACATGTACACAATCGTAGATAAATATATTTAATAAAATTTGTGGATACCAATTCTTGAACAGCAAAAAAATCCCAATACAAGTACAAACTTTTTCACCTCCTTTGCAGAATGAAAAGTATTTCCTAAATAATAATAATTAAAAAACAACAATATTTCCTTCTATACACAGCAGATCATCAATAATCAGATCACTGATATGGGTAATTAATTAACTTCACAGATAGGAAAGATACAAATTATCATATTAATTATAATAACTACTATGAACATGACTATATAAGGTTTTCCCAGACAAGATTTAAACCAATTCTTTCAAGCAGTGATAACAATACTGGAGAATTCAGGAAAATGTAACACTAGTGACTCCCAGGCAAAACACAACTTCTATGGGCAAAATTTATTAAGTAGGACTTGTTGCATTTAAATGGAAACTGCTGCTTTGTTCGTATTTGTGTTTGACAGGACTCTAAATTGTTTCCATTTTTTATAGACTGTGTTATATCTAAGCAAATCAGGATATAGCCACTTCCTTCACAGAATCACAGAATCACAGAAAACATCCAGTTAGAAGAAACCTCAAAGATCATCCAGTCCAACCTTCAACCCAGTTTAGGGTCAATCCTAAACCATGTCCCTAAGCACCAGGTACACATGCTGCTTAAACACCTCCAGGGATGGAGACTCCACCACTGCCCTTGGCAGACCATTCCAGTGTTTGATAACCCTCTCTGCAAAGAAAAATTTCTTAACATCTAGCCTGAACCTCCCCTGGTGCAGCTTGAAACCATAACCTCTAATCCTGTCACTTGACACCAAGGAGAAGAGATTGGTCCCCTCCTCACTCGGACTTCCATTCAGATAGTTGCAGAGAGTGATGAGGTCTCCCCTCAGCCTCTTCTTTAGACTGAACAACCCCAGCTCCCTCAGATGCTACATCGGTCTAAGCTGTCCAGGTCTGGCTGCAAAGCCTCCCTACCCTCTAGCAGATCGACACAGCCACCCAGCTTCGTGTCATCTGCAAATTTGCTGAGGGTGCATTCGATCCTCTCCTCCAGATCATTGGGAAAGATATTAAAGAGAGCAGACCCCAGTACTGAACCCTAGGGACACCACTAGTAACTGGGCACCAGCTGGACTTAACTCCATTCACCACCACTCTTTGGGCATGGCCATCCAGACAGTTTTTAATCCAATGTAGGGTGCACTTACCCAAGCCTTGCGCCCTGAGTTTCTGAAGGAGAGTGCTGTGGGAGACAGTGTCAAAGGTTTTGAGTAGACAATGTCCATAGTACTTTCCTCATCCACTAGGCAGGTCACCCTGTTGTAGGAGGAGATCAGATTAGTCAGAGAAGACCTGCCTTTTGTAAACTCATGCTGACTGGGCTTGACCTCCTGATTGTCTTGTAAGTGCCCTGTGATAGCAGGATGACCTGCTGCATAACCTTTCCTGGCATCGAGGTCAGACTGACAGGCCTGTAGTTCCCCGGATCATCCTTCCAGACCTTCTTCTAGATGAGCATCACATTTAACAGCCTCCAGTCAACTAGGACCTCCATGTTTAGCCAGGACTGTTGACAAATAATGGTGAACACATCTACCAGCTCCTTAAGTACCATTAAGTGGATCCCTTCTGGTCCCACAGACTTGTGCAATATCTAAGTGGCACAATAGACCATCCTTTGGATTGTGGGGGCTACTTTCTGCTCCCCACCCCTGTTTTCCATTCCCAGGGGCTGAACCCTCATGGAAAAACTGGTGTCATTGACAAATACTGAGGCAAAGTAGCTCAACAGATCAACCTTTACCCTGTCTTTGGTTGCCAGGTTCCCTTCTTCATCCAATAGTGGGTGGAGGTTCTCCCTAGCTCTTCTTTCACTGTTAACATACTTATAGAAGCTCTTTTTATTATCTTTAATGGCACTAGCCAGATTGAGTTCATATTGAATTTTGGCCTTTCTAATTTTCTCCCTACATATCCTTACAAGAGCCATGTGCTCTTCCTGAGTTGCCTGCCCCTTTTTCCATAGGCAGTAGATTTTTCTTTTCTTCCTGAGTTCTAGCCAAAGCTCTCTGCGTAGCCAAGCCAGTCTTCTGCCCTGCCAACTCGTCTCCTGATGCATGGGGACAGCTTGTTCCTGTGCTTTGGAGATTTCCCTCTTGAGGAATGTCCAGCCTTCTTGGACTCCTTTGTCCTTCAGGACTCCTTTGTCCTTCAGGACTGCCTCCCAAGGGATAGCATCAACCAGACTCCTAAACAAGTCAAAGCCTGTCGTTTGGAAGTCCAAGGATGTAGTTCTATTGTCTCCTCTTCTAACCTCACTAAGAATTATAAATTTCACCATCTTGTGGTCACTTTGTCGAAGACGTCCACTAGTCTTTACATGTCCTACTAGTCCTCTGTTTACAAGCAGTAGGTCTATTAATGAGCCATTTCTTACTTATTCACCAGGTGTGTTAAGAAATTATCATCCATGCACTCCAAGAACCTCTGGGACTGCTTATTGTCTGCTGTATTGCATTTCCAGCAGGTATCTGGTAAGTGGAAGTCCCCCACAAAAACAAGGGCTAGTGAGACCTTCTCCAGGCACCTATAAAACAATTTGTCAACCTCCTTGTCCTGGTTGGTTGGTCTATAGCAGACCCACCATTATTACATCTGCCTTCTTGGCCTTTCCCCTGATTCTTACCCACAAGCATTCAACCCTATCATCACCTTCATCATCATGCTCAAGACAATCAAGGCCCTCCCTGACATACAGGGCCACCCCACTATCTCTCCTTCTGGGCCTATCCCTTCTGAAGAGTCTATAGCCATTCAACACAGCACTCCAGCTATGGGATTCATCCTACCATGTTTCTGTCAGTTCAATAATATCATAATTTGCCTGCTGCATGATAGCTTCAAGCTCTTCTTGCTTGTTCCCCATGCTCCATGCATTGGCATAGATACAATGCATCTGGGGAGACTTTCTGCTCTCTGTTTGATCACTCCCAGGCACCAGTGTGAATCCTAGCTCATCAGTGGCCCTTGCGTCTTCCTTATCTTGTTTCTCATTATCCCCTGCCTCCCCTGAGGAAACAGTGGAGCCACTGAACCATCCCATAGGTGTCCCAGGTTTGTCTCCAGCAAGCTTGGTCCTTTGACTTTACCCCTTCCATTCTAGTTTAAATCCTTGTTAATGGGGCCGGACAACTCCCATGATAATACCCTACAATTCCTTTTGTGTGAGGTGCACCCCATTTGCTGTGAGCAGGTCTGGTATCATGTAAATTGACCCATGATCAAAAAACCCGAAATTCTGCTGGTGGCACCAGGCTCAAACCCAGGAGTTAATTTCATGAGTCTTTTTCAATATATTTGGGTCAGTCCCTGCTATTGGGATGGTGGAGAACTCCACCTGTGTTCCCAAGCCCTCAAGAAATCTTCCCAAAGCCTTGAAGTATTTTTTAATTGTCTTTGTACTTCTGTCCTTAACCTCATCACTCCCAAGCTGCATAACTGGCAACGGGTAGTAATCCAATGGCCACAGCAGAGTGGGGAGTGTTTTAGAAATGTCCCTGATGTGTCTGCCAGCTAAGCAGCAGACCTCTCTATGGGACAGATCTGATCTGTATGTGGGCCCGTCATTTCCCTTGAGAAGGGAATTCCCTACTGCTATCACTGCTATCTTTTTTTCTTGTTTGCACTAATCCTAAATCATAAGACTGGCTGACACGCTCTGGGCAACTGTGTGGATGGACTTCCATCTCCATTCTTGTTTGCCCAGCCCTCTGTTTCTAGAGCACCATATCGGTTGTGTATGGGCAACTGTGAAGATGGGGGAGATTGGTAGGGGGCTCACCTGCCTCTTTAGGGAGGGACCAGCCTCCATTTCCCACCATCTCTTAAATCTTCTTTGTTGTTCCTTCCAGTTAGGGGGACATTGGGTGATGAAGGAAGGCATGAACTTCAGTGCCATGTAACAACACGATTCCAGAAACGCAGAGAGCAGAGAATCTCAGAAGTCCTCCTAGAAGTCCTTTATTATTGCATTTTAGAATCCCTTGCACTATGGAGTCTGAGTCCCACTTAAAGAAGAAGTCACAGTATCACAGTATCACATTTTACCAGAGGCTGGGAGGGACCTCAAGAGCTCATTGGGTCAAACACCCCTGCCAAAGCAGGATTTCTTAGGGTAGTCTGCACAGATGGGTTTTGAAAGTCTCCAGAGAAGGAGACTCCATAACATCCAGTGCTCCGTCACCCTCACCGTAAAGAAGTTTCTCCTCATGTTGAGGTGAAATCTTCTATGTTCAAGTTTGAACCCATTGTTCCTTGTCTTATTACTGTGAACCACCAAAAAGAGCCTGGCCCCCTCCACTTAACACCCACCCTTCAGATATTTATACACATTGATGAGATCCCCTCTCTGTCTTCTCTTCTGCAGACTAAATAACCCCAGGGATCTCAGATTGTCTTCATAGGAGAGATGCTCAAGTCCCCTAATCATCCTCATGGCTCTCTGTTGGATTCTCTCCAGCAGGTCTCTGTCTCTCTTGAACTGGGGAACCCAAAACTGGATGCAGTATTCCAGGTGTGGTCTCAGCAGGGCAGAGTAGAGAGGTAGAAGAACTTCCCAAGACCTGCTGGACACACCTTTCTTGATACATCCCAGGATCCTGTTGGCTCTCTTGGCCACAAGAGCACATTGTTGTTCCATGGAGAACTTGCTATCCACCAGCACTCCAAGGTCTTTCTCTGTGGAGCTGTTTTCCAGCAGGGCAGCCCCTAACCTGTACTGGTGCCTGTTGTTATTCCTCTCCAGATGCAGGACCCTGCACTCGTCTTTATTAAATTTCATAAGGTTTGCCTGCAGCCAGCTCTCCAGTCTGAGATGGGTGGCTGCACAGCCTGTCGGGGTGTCAGCCAACCCCCCAGTTTTGTATCATCAGTGAACTTGCTGAGGGTACTCTCAATCCCCTCATCCAGGTCATTGATAAAGATTTTGAACAAAACTGAACCCAGTACCAATCCCTGGGGGACATCACTTGCCACAGGCCTCCAAGTTGACTCTGTGCCATGGGTGATGACCCTCTGAACTGTGTTATGGATCCAGTTTTCAATCCACCTCACTGACCAGTCATCTATGTCACATCTTCTGAGCTTTTCTATGAGGATGTTATGGGAGACAGTACCAAAAACTTCACTAAAGTCAAGATATATGACATCCACTGCTCTGCCCTCATCTACCCACTTGGCCATAACTTCATAGAAGGTTATCTATCATATTAGTTAGACAGGATCTCCCCTTGTTAAATCCATGTTGGCTACTCCTGATAACCTTCTTGTCTTCCGTGTGGTTAGAGATGACCTCCAGGATGAGCTGCTCCACCATCTTTCCAGGGACGGAGCTGAGTCTGACTGGTCTGTAGTGACCTGGGTCCTCCTTCTTGCCTTTTTTTGAAGATATTTGCTTTCTTCCAGTCGTCAAGCACCTCTCCTTTTCTCCATGACTTTTCAAAGATGATGGGGAGAGGTTCAGCAACAGTATCAGACAGTTCTCTCAGCACTTGTGGATGCATCCCATTGGGGCTCATGGATTTTTATGTCTTCAGTTGGTAAAAGAGATCTCTAACCTAGTCCTGACTGACCAGCGGAATGTCCACAACTCTCCAGTTCTGCTCCCTTGCTTCTAGAGACTGAGGTTCCTGAGGGCTGGTCTTAGGAGTAAAGACTGAGGCAAAGAAGGCATTCAGCAACTCTGCCATCTCTGCATGATCAGTTTCCATATCTCCCATCTCATTCAGCAGTGGGCTTACCTTTTGCCTGTTCTTCCTTTTATTATTGATGCATGTGAAAATCTCTTCTTGTTCTCTTTCACCCCTCTGGCGAGATTCAGTTCCAGGAGGGCCTTGGCTTTCCTTGTTGCATCTCTATATTCTCTGGCTACATCTCTATAACCCTCCCAATTGACCAGTCCTTTTTTCCACATATTGTAAACCTCCTTTTTATTTTTGAGTTTTATTACTAAGAGTTCCTTGCTTATCCATGCAGGTCTTCTGCTTGCCTTACTTGATTCTTTTTTTCAAAGAAATACATTTCTCTTGAGTTTGGAGGAGATGTTTGAATATTAACCAGCTCTCTTGGGCCCCCCTTCCTTCCAGAGCCTTAGCCCACTGGATATTTCTAAGTAGAATATTGAAGAGGGGAAAGCTGGATCTCTTAAAGTCCCAGAAGCCCTTAACAGATGACGCAGCTAACAGAAGTAAAAGTCCCAAGCATATTCCTAGCAGCAATCCTAAACTGAAGCCCTAGCCAGAAGCAGCAGCTAACTAACAGAAGCAGAAGTCACAGGATCACAGGATGTTAGGGGTTGGAAGTGACCTCAGGAAATAATCAAGTCCAATCCCCCTGCTAGAGCAGGAGCATAGAATCTATTGCAGGTCGCAGAGGAATGCATCCAGATGGGTCTTGAAAATCTCCTCTAAGAAAAGGTAACTGTCGCTCAGAGAGGGTGTTTATATACTCTTTATTATCAGTCTCTTAACCAATAAAATCCAACCACATACATAAACTAAAATCGTTTTCCAATAACAGATGCCAGCATGACAAGGAGGTAGCTTCTGCAGCATGTTCCAATAAAAGGGCGACAATGTGAGGATGATGTTCTTGGCACACATGAAATGTTACTGTTTTGCTTTACGCAACATGCAATTGACCAGTTAAAGAATCATGCACTGTGCATGTATCCAGCAACTGCCCTCAGAACAGTGGCCGCAACACTCCTGTTTTATCTGGATGGCATGAGGACATGGGATCCTCTGCTTCCTGTGCAGTCAGCACCTGCTGTGCCTCCCTCAGGGATGGCAGAGCCTTGGCTTCCTAAGTCTATCTCCTTTTCACATTCCCTTACAGTTCTTAGTCTTGCAGCTTTCCCCTTCAGCTCATCCACCATGCTGAGCAGATCATTCACTGGTTCACACCTAACACAGATGTTATCTCTGCAACACTCCTTTGCAAGTGCCAGCCTCATCCCTCATCGGTCTCTGCCTCTTTCGTGAGAGAAACCGAAACCCGTCTGGGACAGCCCACTTCTCTGAGCTTCCTGGTCACAGAAATCCCACATGGATACAGAAAAAAACACCAATCTTGCCATCTGCTGCTGGGACTGCCTGGCTGCAATGGTGGTCATTTGGCTGCTCTGAGCGATAGTCACTTGATATCTTTCTTTAAATCTGGGATCCAGTAGGCCATGATTTTGTGTAGACAGAAAATTAGGACACAAAGCTGTGGCAATGCATCCAAAACCCTTCCCTTGCCCTGTGGAATCAGGGAAGGGGGTGAAGATCAGGAAGTGTAGGAAGAGGGGTAAGGAGGAAGGCACCTCCCCCCTTCCAGCGCCATGTCAGCTGACACCTGGGTCCCTTCCCCAAGTCACATGTCAGGGCAGAGCCCCCGAGCAGCACAGTACAGAACCTGATGCTGGTCAGTTTCTCGCCCTTTTTGGGCATGTGGAACATGATCTGCTGCATTTGCGCCACACTCTGCAGTCCAGCAGGTTTCCCTGAGAAACAGAGACATTGGAGGACTACCCACAACTGGAACCAGAGTTGTGAGTATATTGGGAACCTGCCTGAGTCTCTGGGGAATACCTTCTTTTGTTAGTAGGGGCAATATTCCGCTCTTGGGTACTATCATTTTCCAAATACTGATTTTCAACCATTTGTACCCATTCCTGTACTATGGAGATATTGTGCAACCAAGCAACAAACCTGTAGATAATATTTTATAAATTTGTATATAAGTTATGCAGGTGGTAGGATTTCTAAATTAATAAAATAAATTATATCTTGCCTATTTCCCGCCTGCATCCCTTTGTCCATAACAAAGCTCATAACAAAACTTTTCTTTATCCTCCTTTTCTACCCAGCTTTCCTATTGATAAGATATCTTCACAGAAAACATCTCTGTGCAATTATTACAGGAAGCCGTTGTTAATATAGGAGGTTAAATATAGTTTACTATCTAATTGTAACGCATTTCAGCTAAGAACATTTAGATATCCCTCATGAGATCTGTACTGTTCAGCTTTTAAATATTTGTTTTTCAATTATTTATTTTTAGTTATTTACTTAATTGTTTACTCTAATGATTTACTTATTACTCTGTGTGACCCCAACACTGAGCAGGTTAAAAACTTTTTAAAAGGTGACATTAAAATTTGATTAAAGTTTTGGACAACTACCAGCAAAGCAATAGTATTACATTCAATAAAGTACTTGAGAGGATAAATTCGATCCATAGCTACAAAGTGAGGGAAAAATGGCTAAGCATTAGTGTTGAAGAGAAAAATATGGGGTTATAAAGGACTGTAAAGTAGTTTTGAATATAAAAGGTAAATTTCAGTCTGAAATAGACTAATAAATTTGTTGTATGTTAGTCAAAAATGGTAATAGTAAAGAGCAAAAGAAAAATAGTTTCCTACTATCTGATAAGGCTGCAGCTGTAATAAAATGTGTTTCATAACAAACACATAAAATAGATTCTTAAATTACTAAACCAGTCCTTTCCTCTCCTTTCACCCCCCATTTCCCTAATTATGAAGATATTCAGGAAGGAAGATACGTTATTATGTTGACTTTCAGGCATCAGCTCTTAAGGAAAGAATTTTAAGTCTGGAGGAAAGCAATGAAATTAACTAAATTGAGGCTGAAGTAAACAGTCATACCCATAAGATTAAGAGAAGATCTAGAAAGATTTAATGTGGAAAATGTCACAGGGAGACTGGTGACACAATTATTTTTTTTAACAGTTTGGGTTATAAAGATATTACGGGGGGAGGGGGAAACAAAGCAAAGTATTTTCTAAATACAAGGATCACAAAGTACTGTAAGCTTTTGAGCTCTCCCTTCCTGGAGATTTTAATGAGTAGAATAAATAAATAAAAGCCAAATATACTTATCCTTCTCAACAATGGAATGGATTTTTTCTGAAAGTACCTTCGAGATCCGTATGTGTGTGATGATGATGGATCATATAATCTGTAAATATGTATGTGTTTTATATATTATGCTTATGCACGCCTGAATTATACTAAATGTTTGATTTAATGTGTTACTGATCTGTTGTAAGTCATTTCTTTCCTTATAATGATAGAAAGGGCAGGTAAATCTCATTTGATTTCAAAAAGGCTTAGGGCCTTTTTGACACAGGGACTGAGAAAGCCAAAAAGGAAAGGAGTGACACCTGTTCCCCAGAGCTCAACTTTAGAGTCAGTTCCCTTCAGTATTCCTATCAATGACCTGGACATAGAAGTTGAGTGCATATAAAGTAAGTTTTTGATAATACTAAGCCAGAAGGAGCTATTGATTCCCTTAAGGGTAGAGAGGACTTACAGAGAGATCTTGGTCAGATTTCTGGGTAATCACCAATCATATGAAATATAAGAACAATTGCTGAATTCTGCACCTAATTGCATAGTCCTAGATGAATGTATAGATAAAGAGATAAGAGGCTGGAGTGTAGATCTGGAGAAAGGGATGTAGGGAGTTTGGCTGATGGTAAACTCAGTAAGAGTCAATAATATATCCTGGAGGCCAAAAGGGCCATTAGTATCTTGGAGACTATTAGGCATGGTATAGCTAACTGGTCAAAAAGATTATCCAACTGTACTCAGTATTGATGCAGCCTCATCTTGAGTACTGTGTGCAGTTTTAGATTCCTGAATGTAAGAATGATATAAAAATATTAGAAAATGCCCAGAGAAGGGCAAAAAAGATAGTGAAGGAATGATAGGGTATGACATATAGAGAGTGGCTGAGGATACTAGTTTTGTTCAGCTTTGAGGAGACCTCATTGCTATCTACAACTTCCTCATGAGAGGCAGCAGAGAAGGAGGTGCTGATCTTGTCCCTCTGGTGTCTGATGATAGGACACATGTGAATGACTTACAGCTGCATCGCTGGAAACTCATATTAGATATTAGGATATAAATCCTCCCTTCATTGGGAGGGTTTTCAAGCACTGGAACAAGCTCCCTGGGAAAGTGATCGTGCCTCCAAGTCTGTCACTGCTCACAAAGCTTTTGGGTAATGTTCTTATCTATATGATTTATCTTTTATTTTACCCTGTGTGGAGTCAGGAGTTCAACTCACTGATCTTTGTGTGTGCCTTCCAACGAGGATATTCTATGATTGCCTGATTCTAAATAAAGTATCTCAAAATACTTTTAGAGAGAATAAAAGGAGATGAGCTCTTCTAGGAAATGACTCATCTCATTCTAAATTAGATTTTTATGTATAGTCATCCAAATTGTTCTGCAAAATGGCCTTTACCTTCCCATTTACTATGATAGCGCTTTAGAATTCCAGACAGCTCTCTTAGAGGTATCTGAAGTTATGTCGGTTGAACTGTATCCTTAGCCACCTTAGTCCTTCAGCATTGTTAAAAAATCTTTGAAAAGGAAAACAAAATAAAGAAAGGCAATACAACTGGAGTACTAATCTCTTTTATTAACGAAGGACTTTGTAGTTTTCTTTTGGGAACAAGGTCTGAATTAATCTATGCTACCACATTTTTATTTCTTATAAAAAGGAAACTTAACCATTCATTCATTGCACTTGAAAGTTATGTTAGAACATTCCTTCCTAAGGTATAATTGTTTACATGAAAACAAAGCAAACACTTATAGCTATGATAATTGAAATAAAGAAAATATTCTAAATTCAGACTGTAAGTAGTACAATGAATTTCATAAAGGTTTTCAGGAAATTATCTAAGAATAGAGTAAGCTAGAAATAGGCTAAATAAATAAATAAATGAAAATTTACCCTATATTCTGTCTTTTTTTTTCTATTCAATTTATTTTATTTCCTACTAAGAAGTGTATTACATTGACACATTCTGCAACTGCCTACATGATATTAAAATGTCTCTTGATGATCTGAATGTAAATACAAATGCCCTGAGCATATCCTGTCAATATCTTTTCTGTATTTAAAGAAATCATTTTTATCACCGTCTATGTATGCTTTTATCATTTTAAATGTACATCAAATATTTGTTAGCAAAACCAAATTTCATAAAAACAAACATATTTTATGTGGTGTTAAGACTCTGAATGAAATCTAATGAAGCAGAAAAAGGAACAATAGTGTTTCATCTACCTAGCAGTTCTGAAAACGTTTCTTCGTACTGTAACAGGGAATAGTTTTCATCAATTCTGCTGAAAAAGTCAGCATATCAAGTTGTACACATAAGCAAAATACAGCCCAGAATGTGATCCTTCTGCTGAATGTAGAAGGACATCTAGTGAGAAAGAACACAGAAAAGATTAAATTATACAACACGTTCTTCATTTTGAATTTTACTTCTAAGGCTGGCCTTCAGGACTCTCAGGCCCCTGAGATCTGAGGGAAAATCTGAAGCCAAGGGAGAAACTCAGTAGAGAATGATCAGGTTAGGAAACATTTAAACAAACTGGACACAAACAAGCCCATGGGACTTAATGGAATGTACCCACAAGTGTTGAGTTGAGCTGCTTGATGTCATTGTGAGAACACTCTTGATGGTGTTTGAAAGGTCCTGGCAACTGGGGAAGGTTCTTAAAGGATGGAGGAAAGCAAATATCACTCCTTTTGTCAAGAAAGGAAGATAAACAAGAAGGGAGATCCAGAAAATGAAAGTCAGCCTTACTTTGATTCTTGGAAAAATAATGGAGTTGATAGCCTCGGAAATTATTTCCAGACCCATGAAAGACAAGTTTTCTAACTCTACCAAGTCTGTTGCTAAACTGTGTCCCTTAGTACCACATCTACATGTCTTTTAAACGCCTCCAGGAATAGTGACTCAACCACTTTCCTAGGCAGATTGTTGCACTGTTTGATAACCCTTTCAGTGAAGAAGTTTTTTTCTAATATCTGATCTAAACCTCCTATAGTGCAACTTGAAACCTTTTCCACTCATCCTATCACTTGTTGCTATGAAGAAGAGACCCACATTGACCTGGTGACAATGTCCTTTCGGATAGTTGTAGAGAGCAATATGGTCTCCTCTCAGCCTTCTTTTCTCCAGACTAAACAACCCCCAGTTCCCTCAGCCACACTTGATAAGATTGGTCCACTAGACCCGCCACCAGCTTTGTTGCTCTTCACTGGACATGTTCCAGTAACCCAATTTCTTTCTTGTAGTACATGCCCAAAATTGAACTCAGGACTCAAGGTGTGGCTGAGTATATGCAGACAATCACTTGTGTACTCCTGCTGGCCACACTATACCTGATACAGCTAAGGATGCTGTTGGCCTTCTTGGCCACCTGAGCATACTGCTGCCTCATGTTCGGTTGGCTGTTGATCAATGCCCCCAGGTCTTTCTCCACTGGTCAACTTTCCAGCCACTCTTACCCAAGCCTGTAACATTGTGTGGTGTTGTGACCCAAGTGCAGGACCAAGCGCTTGGCCTCATTGAATCTCATATAAACAGCCTCAGACCATCAATCTGGACTGTCCAGGTCCCTCTGTAGAGCCTTCCTACCTTCAAAAGTCAACACTTACTCCCAACTTAGTGTCCTCTGTAAACTTAATGAGAGTTCACTCAATACTCTTGTCCAGATCAGTGATAAAGATACTGGCCCCAGTAATGAACCCTGGGGAACACTATTTGTGATGGGCCACCATCTGGTTTTAACTCCATTTACCACCACTCTTTGGTGTCAGCTATCCAGACATTTTTTAACTCAGTGAAGCATCCACCCATCCAAACTTTTCTTAACTTACAGTTAAGAAAAGGGACTTTGTCCCCCTGGTCCCCATCTTGTGGTCCTTCAGCTTGGGAGGTATGAGGAGTGTACCACTTAGTATATCACTTGACAAGGTCCTCCATCCAGTAGTCTTACTGAAGTAAACATTCCACCTGACCTTATCAGATGGTGTGCTTGACCAGTCTGCTGTTACTGCCTCCCTTATTGTTTGTAGATGAGATATATATTCTTGCATGTACTAGGTTATGGTATTCTCCTTTTCTTCCTAATTCTTTCTGCATGGGAAATACCCTTCTCCAGATTAAGGAAACAAACACTTTCCTTCCATATATCCTTTGGGTTTGCATGCATGTTTCATTTATGTCCTGACTTTATTTTAGGGTGAGATCCAGATCCGTTTCAGTACAAGACTTATTCTAAAAGCATTTTCTGTTAATGCTTTAATTCCCATAGGACAAGATGACATGCACACATTGTAAGGGACTGTGATCTTTATGAGCCAGATTTCTACTCTTGGTGACTGAAAAAAAGACCAAACACACCTCCCCTTCAGTCTGCACTTAGGAGACAGCCTTCATAATAATGGAATTTTTCCAATACCATCCACCAGCCTGAGTAAATGCTAGAAGGGATAATACACAAAGTCTCTTCACATTTATTCTCTGCAGAATAATTGATTCTGGAACAGAGTCAGAAGCAGCTCTTGAATTTATAAAACAATGTTCAGGATGTAAATGATATATTATTCTTTGCGTACTGCCATCGTGTTGCTACATCAAAAATGTTTGTGAAAAGCTGAAAATAAAAAATATCTAAGCTAAATTTTCTTAGGCTTTAAAAGGGAAAAGAATTAGAAAGATACTAAAACAGGATTGACTGAACAGATAAAATTAATTTCAAAAACATTTTGTGTGAGAATATGTCAGAGTTATTATGAAGGGAACAATGTATACGCTAAAACAACTTCAATATTATTACTCCCATTTTCAGAAAGGGGAAGAAGGAAGAACCAGGGAACTACAGACCAGTCAGTCTAACCTCTGTGCCTGGTAAGATCATGGAGCACATTCTCCTGGAGGCACTACTGAGATAGAAGAATAGTGAAGAGGTGATTTGGTACAGTCAGCATGGCTTCACCAAGGGCAAATCCTGCCTCACAAGCCTAGTGGTCTTCTATGACAAGGTCACAACATTAGTAGATGAGAGGAGAGCAACTGATGTCATTTACCAGGACTTGAGCAAAGCCTTTGACACTGTCCCACACCACATCCTGGTCTCCAAACTGGTGACACACGGGTTTGATGCGTGGACCACGAGATGGATAAAGAACTGGCTTGATGGCCACACCCAAAGAGTGGCTGTCACTGGCTCCATGTCCCAGTGGAGGCCAGGGACAAGCAGAGTCCCTCAGGGATCAGTTCTGGGACCAGTCTTGTCCAACATCTTTGTTGGTGACATGGACAGTGGCATTGAGCGCACCCTCAGCAAGTTTGCTGATGACTCCAAGCTGTGTGGTGCAGCAGACATGCTGGAGGGAAGGGATGCCATCCAGAGGGACCTGGACAGGCTGGAGAGGTGGGCACAAGCCAACCACATGAGGTTCAACAAGACCAAGTGCAAGGTCCTACATCTGGGTCGAGGCAATCCCAAGCACAAATCCAGGCTGGGCAGTGACTGGCTGGAAAGCAGCCCTGAGGAGAGGGACTTGGGGGTCCTGGTGGACGAGAAGCTCAACATGAGCTGTCAATGAGCACTTGCAGCCCAGAAAGCCAACCAGATCCTGGGCTGCATCAGGAGAAGTGTGGCCAGCAGGTCAAGGGAGGTGATTCTCCCCCTCTACTCAGCTCTGGTGAGACCCCACCTGGAGTACTGCATCCAGTTCTGGAAGCCCTATTACAAGAGGGATATGGACATGCTGGAACGTGTCCAGAGGAGGGCCACCAGGGTGATCAGAGGGCTGGAGCACCTCTCCTATGAGGAGAGACTGAAAGAGTTGGGGCTGTTCAGTGTGGAAAAGAGAAGGCTCCGAGGTGACCTTATCGTGGCCTTCCAATACTTGCAGGGGGCCTACAAGAAAGCTGGGGAGGGAGGTTTTAGGATATCAGGTAGTGATAGGACCAGGGGGAATGGAATAAAGCTGGAAGTGGGGAGATTCAGACTGGACATGACGAAGAGGTTCTTCCCCATGAGAGTGGTGAGAGCCTGGAATGGGTTGTCCAGGGAGGTGGTTGAGGCCCCATCCCTGGAGGTGTTTAAGGCCAGGCTGGATGAGGCTCTGGCCAGCCTGATCTAGTGTTAGGTGTCCCTGCCCATGGCAGGGGGGTTGGAATTAGATGATCTTTGTGGTCCCTTCCAACCCTGACTGATTCTATGATTCTATGAATATCTGAGGGAAAAGAGATGGTGAAGTGACAGCATTTTTAAAGGATTATGAACATCACCTGGGGCATTACAGACCAATAAGCCTGAAGTTTGGATTTTGTGAATTTGTAGAAACTGTAATACATAATGAAGTAAGTAGAGACATAGACAAAATTATTATATTGGAGAAGATTTATATAGATTCTTAAGAAACAACAAAGAAAAGGAGGGTGACAGTTGATGGAAACACCCTTAAATGGAGGGAGAAAGCACCCACTTTGATACTTGCCACATAGTTACCTCTGGTACTGACTGTCATGTCAGCTTCAAAATTAATGTTTTGGCTGGAGCTGGAAGTTCAGATTCTAGCATGAGAGGCTTTCTGTTCTGGATGTTACTTTCGCTTTCCATTTTTGGGGCATGTTTGTCTTTTTGCCCTTGCTCGTTTTCTGCAGGTCGGTTAGTGGGGGAGGTCACTGGCTTCTGCTGCTTTTGCATTTTACTGCACTTTTCTGAAAATAGGCTATCATGCATCCTATCATCTCCTTAATCTCTCTCTCAACCAAGAGGATTTTTGTGTTACTTTCCTTGACATCTGTGTGTAGAGAAGGGAGCTTGTGAGAGTGGGTTGCGTTAGCCCAGGACAGTCCATTTTGAATGCCTGCATACAAACAAATGCAGCATGGGAAACCAACAAGAGAATCTAAAAGTCTGTTCACAGCTGCACAGCTATGCCTTCACAGACAGATGGTGGAATGGATGCGTGGCTGGAGTCTGAGTGGCTTGGCACACATTTTGTGAACAGACAAATTAAAAATGTGAGAAGGTCAGGTTGCATTTGCCACAAAAGAGTTACTGGAATGCGTGCAGCTTTGCCTGGGAATTGGGAATGAGATGCTTGAGAGTTTCTTGGTAAGGATAAGAGAACTCAGCATGGGCAATGTTGAAGTATGCAATTGCTACAGCCAGCCAGTACATAAATTCTTCTTTAGACAACTGAAAGAAACCTTAAAATCAAAGACCCTAATTCTCTTGATGCAACTCCCCACTTCCAGATCTACCAGTGGGGAAATAAGGCTTGGATGCAAACAATGATACAGGTGTCTTCTCACTATAACATGGATAGAATATTGAACAGACACAGACCGAAAAAGTGATGGTAAGCAGTACTGAGTCCACCTGATCACCAGTTACAAATTGTATCCTTCAGGGATCAGTTCTGGGCTCAGTATCGTTTAAAGTCTTAATTACCTAGCTGGATAATGCAATACACTGCACACAGAGTAAGTCACAGTATCACGGTATCACAGTATGCATGAAGTATTAATTGGGCGGAGCAGTCTATATACTGCAGAGTTGTGGTTCAGAGAAACCTGAACAACCATGAGAAACTGACCAGAAGGAACTTCAAGTAATTTATCAATTACAAACATGAAGTCCAGCACCAGAAACAGAACAATCCTGCAACAGTGCAGTCAGAGGGCCAAATGTCTAGAAAGTAGCTTCGGATAAAAGTATCTGAGAGTACTGCTAAACAAACTGAACACCAGCCACTTATGTGCCCTTGTGGCAAACGTCAAGGACATAACATGCTGGGCTGCAATAGGAAGATTGTTCCAGCAGGTCAAAGGAGGGTTGTCTTCCTCCAGTATTCAACACTGGTGAGACTGAAGTTGGAGCTCTGTGTTAAATTCCAGACAAGAGTGAAATGAATACAGTTAGACTGAATCCAGCAGAAAGTCAGTGATATGACTAGGCAGCCAGAGCACATGACAAGTATGAAAAAGCCAAGAAAGTTGGTTTGGTCAGAAGTTCCCAAAGAAAATGGACTTGCTGTCTGAAAATACCTAATGGATGAGTATAAAGAAGATGGAGCCATACTTTTCTGCGGGTTGCACTATGAGGAATAAAAGGAAACACACATGAGTAGCAATATCTCAATATAACACTTTTTTCATTATGAGGCAGATCAAACACGAAGGTTTCTGAGAGAGTCAGTAGAATCTCCACCCTTGGAGGCATTCAGAACTTAACTGGACAAGGCAATACTCAACTGGATGTTCTTTAAATTGAAGGTTGTACTAGATAACATGTAGAGTTCCCTTCCAACCTATTGCAGTGGAGTGGGGTCACACAGGATGCAGCTGGACGCTGTTCCTGCTTTCATGAGCTGGCACACACAGGTTTGTGCTCGTCAGTCTGCTGCTCATAGCTGTAGCAGACATTTGGACTGCTGAGATTCCGGGAATTCTCCTCCTTGACTGGGCTAAAGCTTACCCTTGGGGGTCAGTCCCTTTCAAGACGCAGTGGGACTGGCAGATATGATGCTAGCTGTCTGGAGCTTCAGTGAAGGACTCTTTGCAGATTTCCACATAAACTGAGGCTTGGCATCTCTTCCTGGGTTACTGACTTCTCTCTGGACTGCAGAGGCCAGTAGTATGCTTGCGAGCAGGGCTTGATAGAATCAATAGCAAGAAGCTTAATATATTGCAAAGGCTTAAACACAAAGAGCAAAGAGCTTACAAAGCTCAGGCAAAGAGTGACTTGTCTACAACTTGGGGTAATACTTGTAAGTTTCTCGAGGCTGAGTTTGGCTAATGGGCAATCTTGCAGACAGACAGTTTTAGCCTACAGAAAGCGTGAGGCTAGAATTATGCCCTTACTTGGAAGTGACATGGGCCTAGCATGCGCTTCCCATGTGGTGGGTGCATGTTGTTGTTTACCCCTCAGAAGGCAGGTTGGGTTCTTTGCGCTGTCTGAATGGCACCTGGTCTTCATTCCACCCACCTCTGGGCTGAGTACCCACTCCGGAAAGGAGGGTGGAAGGGGGAATGTGGCCAAACATGTTTGGACAAGTTTTGCAGTATCTGGGGCATAATTCTGGACATATGGTGCTTTCACCACACCTATATAATTCTGTGTTTCTATGATTATTTGAAAAAAATCTTGTTGCATAGACCCAGTACTAAATGTATTTGTATTTTACCCTTCTTTACCATTTACTTTAGTTCAGTCTCACCACTGTAGTGAACTGAAACTCATCCTTTTTTCTTTTCTTTCTTTCATATTTTTTCTTTGAAATTTACAGAATGGAACAAAATCCCTATATCCTTTTAATCTACTTCTGAAGAATCTGACTGCCTCCAAAGTACTTCCCAAGAAACCCTCTGACACAATAATAAAGCAAAAGTCTTCCCCAGTCTTATGCTAGACTAGAATCTGTGAAACAGAATAAAAGTCATGCTTAGATAACAGGGATCAGTTAGAATGCCTTCTTTCTGATCAGTTCCCTGAAAAAAATTAAACTCTTTTTAATCTCTGTCACAGGAAGTTGTACCTGTATCTTTGTACAACTTTTGCTTCAAGTTGTGCTTTTTTATGTAAAAAGTACTTCTTCTAAAAGAAAATTATTTCCTAACTCAAAGGAGCTTCAGAATTTTAACAGTATCTGTCTTCTTTAAGCTTTCTCAATATAATTGATATGGCCTATGTTGAGTTTTGCTCCTGGCAGATACTGAAGGGATATCAAATAAAGGGATCCAGAAAGTGTTCAACTAAATACTGAGCTGTTATATTCAAGAGAAGTGACACATTTTATAATGACAAAATTATAAAAAATAGGGATTCAGTATCACTATTATTTAATAATTGTAGGGAAAGTTTTATTCAGCCTTTTTTTTCTTTTAATTTTTGTTTTAAAATTTGTTAATTACTTGAAGTAACCAGAATTTAAAACTGTTAATTTCAATGTACGGTTTTAGATCAGATTTATTGATGCTCATGACAGCAAAGAATTTGATGTAGAGGCATGCACTTTTGACAATCTTTAAAGAAATTGTTATAGTTCTGCTAGTAATTTGCTACAATTCAAATCCCTCCTTTCTGGATAAATAAAAGAGCTTTGAAGCCCACAGGCAACCTGAAGACTGCACTTTAATAACTGGAACAATATGCAATGTTATTCTTAAAATAAAACCTTCTCAAAGCATTTACAACTCTAGTAAAATCATTCTTCAGACATTCCCAGAATATTCCCCCCCATCATAAATATTAAATAATTTAAAAGGAAGTGAGGCTAGGTTTGAAGGCCCCATCCTGTTCAGAATCACTGCAGCTCTTCTGTTGTGTTTCAAGCTGTTAAATATTCAACAGAATAAGAAGTGGAAGATGAGTGTCTTGCTGGGTAAGCGCTGCCAACCTCAACCAGTTAAGGTTTAATTAAAGCAAAGATGAAGAGCTTTAAAAAAAAAATTTAAAAGGAAGAAGACTTTCTCCAACCTTTCATGTCAGTATAAGTATTTACTTGACTAGTGAAGCATCTTCATACCTCAAGAAGCAGACAAATTGTTGAAGTCTGTTCTGGCATGGTCTTGCAAATTCAGCATGTGGCATTCTCCTAGGAGCATACTGAGTAAAAGATGACACTTACCTGTTGTTTTCTTTTTACAGAATTGATTTACACATACAAACAGCAGACCAAAGCTTCTGGATGGGAATTCTAAATAAAATCCCAAGCACACTAAAAATTAGGGTGATGGTTTCCTCATGCTTCAGCCTTTCCAAAGTATTTCTATGTAGTAACTTAGATTTTTTTTCCCCTCTCATTTAATCTATCATGCACTTGTTTCTTGGGTTTTGATTGATTATGGGGTTTTTCTGTTGCTTTGTTTGGGTTTGCTTTGGTTTTGTTTGGGTTTTGTGGAGGTTTTGTTTGTTTCCACTGCTGTTTGTTTTCTTGATTTGTAGAAACTGCTAAATTCTAACATATTAAAGCTTATATGCAAAACAAAATAATGAAGGCATGGGAATATGCAGAATTCTTCTTTTCACCTCTGTTTGATGCTTTATCTCAGAGTTAACATTGAGTTACCTTTGAAGAGAATTAAACCCCCTATTTTGGCATCTAGGTCGTAATAACTTCAGCATGATTCTGTAACTTAGAATCTTAACTTGGCAACTGTGATATGCACTTCAATCCTCTCTGGATATTCAGAGACTAAATACTAGTATGGTGTTATTCTATATTGTTATTCTGTTATATTCTTTCCTACTAGCTGTAGGTAACATTTATATCATGAAATGTCAATTGTATTGTCACAGTAGCCATAGTTTTCCAAAATCTCATACATCTGTTTTGTCAAAGATTCTCAGACAGACTCCGTGGAAGTTCTTTTTATCACTTTGATTAACTCTGTCATCTTTGTTGTATGATAGCAATTTAGGGAAAATTTTAGTCTTAGACTTCCCCCGGATAGTCCTCATAGACCTCTGAAGTACTCACATGCTTTTCTGAAGTGGATTTAGTCTTTGAAATTTCATAATCATAGATATGTAAAAGTAGGACGCAAAGGCAGGTGGAATTAGAACACAACCAAATGTGTGTCCACTCAGAACCCTTACATAATCCTGTCAAACAGAGAGATAACAATATTTTTGCCCTTAAAGTTTCACATCGAAAGATTTCTTCTAAGTGTCTTCTAACTTTTAAATGATCATTTATCTGAATATCTTAATCTGGTAGGCATCCTTTGACTATGCATTTCTCCAACAGTCTTTTAAAGGTCAGCCACATTAAAAAGGTATCTCCTGAGTATAGCTGTTGTGGTAAAAATAAGAAAAAAATCAGTCAAAACCCCTCAACTCAGTCTCACTTTTAGAATATGATTGAAGTGGTAAACTCTATCTGATATCACAGCATGCTGGTTAGGACAGTTTCCTAAGAATCCTATTTCTTACATGAATTGGAGATTTTAGGCACTTTAAAGAAGCATCAATAATAAAGTACTTTTAAAAAAGCTGAACCCTCTGTGAAGATTAGTATCTCCAACCCCTGCCCAAAGATGTATCAGAATGTCATTTGTAAGGAGTGTTTTTTTTTTCTTTCCTTTTTGCTACTGGCATTTCTGTAGCAGAATAAGAAGTTATTTCCAAATCTGAAGAAAAATAGTACCAGCTTTCTTTATACGGATGTGAAAAAAATCATGCTCTTTCTGAAAATATAGATGGAAAATTTAAATTATTGGAATCAAGTAAAGAAGGATGCTGCTTCTGTTCTGAGTATGCTTCTTTTCTTGCTGGGTTTACTGCATTTCATCTTTTGATTCCATTAAGTTTTATTAGAGATGAAGGTTTAAGAAATTAGTACAATATGTTCTTTTCTTTGTTTAGAAATATCTATAACTGTTAATGATCTCAGGCACATTCTCTTAGGTAATGCTTGTTCTACATGGTTTCTGGATATAAACATGTCAAGGTAAGTTAAAGTGTACCATGACTTCCTCCTCACAGACAGGCAAAAGTTTGGACAGTCTTATGCAATGTAAACGTTCTTTTGCTGAAAGAGTTGATGACAATACTTTTAAGCTTTTCCCAGTGGTTCTCGTTAGTCTTTTGAGACACTGTTTTGGAAAGGAACAAGTTTTCCCAAAATATTCCAGATCTTGTATCCAGGGTATTATATATTTCAAGGTCATATTAAATTTCTTTACAAAAATTGCTGACTCTCACTGTTGCAGTGAACAACTCTGTTTTCAGACTCAGGTTTAACTATTTTGAACAGTACTGTTTTGACTGTAATTATTACAAACAACCAAACAAAACAACAAAGGAACCAAAATCCCCAATAAATGGTACAGGACAAGACTGTGATTTGACCTGCATAAGCTAGTAAACAAGCATAAAATACCCTCTCAGTACAAGCTAGTGATACTTCTGTTTGGGTTGCAGTAAAAGCAAAGCAGCATATAGCATGCATACAGTGGTGTGCTTCATTACACCATAGCTCTTGTATGTGTGGCTGAGAGTTGGAAAACTAATAAAATCTTTGACTCTAAGTCTCAAAGACCTTCCGAGGCAATTGTGTTAAACAGACAAGCTATAGCAGCTCCACAGACAGCAGAAATTTATGCAGAAGGTCACATTAGATTGAAAGAAGTATAAAAACATGACATATGTTTTAAAGCCCTTTTACAATCCCAAAGTGTAGGTTTGCTATACTATGGTTCCTGAATCATATATATCAATCATTCGAGGTGAATGTGTGGGCCAAGTAATCTGTCTGTGTCAAGTCATACAACAAAGGTGAACTAAATGTGAATAGCTCAGTCAGCAAGTTTCCATCTCTGGTTTATCCTTGGTTCCTAACTCCTTTGGCATAGCACTCTCACAGTGACAGTGCAGTTTCTCTATGGACAAGAAGAAGTTCTTTGTTGTTGAAAATAGGATGCATCTGTGTGACTGATCAATAAACTCACACGGTGGGAGAAGGTACAGACAAGACAGACAAAGGCGATGTGCCCATGAAGCTCAGGGAAGTGACACAAAAGCCGACCACAGGTTTTGAAAAGAAAACTGAGCTTTTACCTGAACACAAGGAGTAGAGAGTGGCCTTTGTGCTAAATACAAGGCTGTTGAGTGAATCGGCTGGTTGTGTAAATGGCCTTCGATGAGTTAATAAAAAAGTGTGAATGTGTTCAGACTGGCGTGGGAGAAGTATATATATGACTCATTGAAACTGAGTAACCAGCAAAATTAATTGTGAAGAGAGCAGTGGGCCTGAGCTGACTTCAACCCATGGAATCCCTCCCAGAATCACAACAGTAAGCATACAGAGACCAGTACAGGGAATCACGTTTATATTGTTATTCAGATGTATATTACAATTGTTCTATTGTGGTATCAGCACACTGCATTCTGCTAAACCCAAATTCTCTGTAATATCATATACCTTCAAATAAGTAGATTTGATATTAAAACATTAAACCTTTCCTGTGTGGCATACCTGAAGGAACTTGACCAGAGAATATTGAACACTGACATTCTGATACCAATGCCAGGACAGTGCATAAAATGCTGGGTGAGGAGAGACTAAGCCCTTATCAGCCTCTCAGTTAGCTTGGAATGACTTCTAAAATCAATATATTCAATAGTTAGTGACAGAACTGAGAATAGAATATCCATTTTATTCACAGAATCACAGAATGGTCTCAGTTGGAAGGGACCTCCACAGGTCATCTAGTCCAACGCCCCCTGCAGCAAAGAGGGGCATCCTAAACCAGATAAGGTTGCCCAGAGCCATGTCGAGTCTCACCTTGAATATCTCCAGAGATGGGGCCCCAGCCACCTCCCTGGGCAGCCTGTTCTAGTATTCCACTATACTCACGGTAAAGAACTTGTTCCCAATATCCAATCTAAATCTACTCCTCTAGTTTGAAGTCGTTGCCCCTTGTTTTATCACTGCAGACCTTTGTAAACAGTCTCTCTCCATCCTTCTTGTAGCCCCCTTTGAGGTACTGGAAGGTAGCTATTTGGTCCCCTGGGAGCCTCCTCTTCTCCAGGCTGAACAAACTCAGCTCCCTCAGCCTGTCTTCATAACACAGGTGCTCCAACCCACTGATGATTTTCATGGTCCTCCTCTGGACCCGCTCCACCATGTCCATGTCCTTCTGTGGTGGTGTGTTGGTTTGAGCTTTAACTGGAGTTATGAAGCTCAAATGGTAACAGATTGAGATTCCTTCCCATTCCCCTTCCTTTTTCTTTCCTGGTAAGGTAAAACAAACAAACAAAAAAGAGGTAGGGGGAGGGAGAGGTAAATTCACAAAAGAAATAGACTGAAATCAGTTTGGAAGTAGAAAAGGTAAATGTTTAACTGTATACATACATATATCTATCTATCTATATCTATCTGTATATCTATATCAATAACAGGTAGGGTCCACAAAGGTAGGGGATAAGGATAAATAGGAAAATACACAAAACCAAGCCTGGATGGCCTTGTATTCACTGGATGTAAGTGAATTAAGTTCTTTAGAAAGTGTAAATGAGCTTGGAAAATAGGCCCCAACCACGTGGTCAGTGCAGGAAGAAACAGCAGCAGATGATCTCTCGTGAGCAGGGCAAGCAAGGAAAGACAGAGCAGTAAAAGATGTCTGCCCTTTTTATAGGCTTGCTGGAAAGGAAGGGGGAGTGGAAACTTTTGACCCAGGGGACCCCTCCTCCTGGAAGGGGGAAAACCAAGTATCTCTCTGCCCACCTGGATCAGGTTTCTTTTGTCTACCTGGGGGCTGGCTTATTTTAGTCCCCATAAAGGACGGGTGTAACCTAGCACAGGTGGGTTCCTGGGCATCAGCCTAAAACTACCACACCTTCCTGTACTGAGGGCTCCAGATCTGGATGCAGTACTTCAGGTGAGGTCTCACCAGAGCAGAGTAAAGTGGCAGAATCACTCCACTTGATATGCTGGCCACGCTTCTTTTGCTGCACCCCAGGATGTGATTTGCCTTCTGGGCTGCAAGCGCACATTATCCAGGCCTGCCTGGATGGGCAAGGAGCTGCTGGACATGCTATCACTTAAAAGGAAACTCTACAAGGAGTGGGTGAAAGGACAGCTGGAATGGGAGGTATATAAGGAAGTTGCTCAAGCAGCAAGAGACCTGGTTAGGAAAGCCAAAGCATTTTTGAATTGAATCTAGCCAGGGAGGTCAAAGGGAACACTCAGAATTTCTACAGGTATATTAATGGTAAAAAGAAGACTAGGGAAGGTGTGGGCCCCCTCAGAAAGGAAACAGGTGAAATGGTCACAAGTGACCTGGAAAAAGCTGAGGTTCTCAATGACTTCTTTACCTCAGTCTTCACTGCAAAGGCCTCCAGCCACACTCCTGGAATAGTCATGGAAGATAATGGCAGGGACCGGAAGGAAGAACTGCCCATCATAGGTGAAGATCAGGTTCGTGATCACCTGAAGAACCTGAAAGTGTTCAAGTCCATGGGACCCGACAGGATACACGCACGGGTACTAAGAGAACTGGCAGATGAGGTTGCTAAACCCCTCTCTATAATATTCCAAAAGTCTTGGCAGTCTGGCGAAGTCCCCATGGACTGGAAAAGGGGAAACATTACTCCCATTTTCAAAAAGGGTAAGAAGGAAGAACCAGGGAACTACAGACCAGTCAGTCTCACCTCTGTGCCTGGTGAGATCATGGAGCAGATTCTCCTGGAGGCACTACTGAGACAGAAGAATAGTGAAGAGGTGATTGGGTACAGTCGCATGGGTTCACCAAGGGCAAATCCTGCCTCACAAACCTGGTGGTCTTCTTGAACAGGTCACAACAGTAATCGATGAGAGGAGAGCAACTGATGTCATTTACCTGGACCTGAGCAAAGCCTTCGACACTCTCCCACACCACATCCTGGTCTCCAAACTGGTGACACATGGGTTTGATGCGTGGACCACGAGATGGATAAAGAACTGGCTTGATGGCCGCACCCAAAAAGTGGCTGTCACTGGCTCCATGTCCCAGTGGAGGCCAGGGACAAGCGGAGTCCCTCAGGGATCAGTCCTGGGACCAGTCTTGTTCAACATCTTTGTCGGTGACATGGACAGTGGCATTGAGTGTACCCTCAGCAAGTTTGCTGATGACACCAAGCTGTGTGGTGCAGCAGACATGCTGGAGGGAAGGGATGCCATCCAGAGGGACCTGGACAGGCTGGAGAGGTGGGCACAAGCCAACCTCATGAGGTTCAACAAGACCAATTACAAGGTCCTACATGTGGGTCGAGGTAATCCCAAGCACAAATAGAGGCTGGGCAGTGACTGGCTAGACAGCAGCCCTGAGGAGAGGGACTTGGGGGTCCTGGTGGACAAGAAGCTCAACATGAGCTGTCAATGAGCACTTGCAGCCCAGAAAGCCAACCAGATCCTGGGCTGCATCAAGAGAAGTGTGGCCAGCAGGTCAAGGGAGGTGATTCTCCCCCTCTACTCAGCTCTGGTGAGACCCCACCTGGAGTACTGCATCCAGTTCTGGAGCCCCTATTACAAGAGGGATATGGACATGCTAGAATGTGTCCAGAGAAGGGCCACGAGGATGATCAGAGGGCTGGAGCACCTCTCCTATGAGGAGAGACTGAAAGAGTTGGGGCTGTTCAGTCTGGAGAAAAGAAGCCTCCGAGGTGACCTTATTGCAGCCTTCCAATATCTGAAGGGGGACTACAAGAAAGCTAGGGAGGGACTTTTTAGGATATCAGGTAGTGATCAGACTAGGGGGAATGGAATAAAGCTGGAAGTGGGGAGATTTAGACTGGACATGAGGAAGAAGTTCTTCATCATGAGAGTGGTGAGAGCCTGGAATGGGTTGCCCAGGGAGGTGGTTGAGATCCCATCCCTGGAGGTGTTTAAGGCCATGCTGGATGAGGCTGTGGCCAGCCTGATCTAGTGTTAGGTGTCCCTGCCCATAGCAGGGGGGTTGGAACTAGATGATCCTTGTCGTCCCTTCCTGACTGATTCTATGATTCTATGATTGTCTACTCCGGTCTAGCTTTTCGCGCATCAGCACCACCAAGAACTTTGCTGCAGGGCTGCTTTCTATCACCTCATCCCATTGTCTCTATTGATAGTGAGGGTTGTTCCAGCTCAGGTGCAGAACCCTGCACTTGCTCTTCTTGAATCTCATGAGGTTCACCTCGGCCCACCTCTCCAGCTTCTCCAGGTCTCTCTGGATGACATCTCATCCCTCTGGCGTATCTACAACACCACTCAGCTTGGTGTCATCTGCAAACTTTCGATGGTGCACTTCATCCAACTGCCTGTATCCTTGATAAAAATATTAAACAGTACAGGTCTGAGTGCAGACCCCTGAGGGACACCACTTGTCACTGATCTCCATCTGGATTTCAAGCCATTGAGCACTACCCTCTTGATGCGACCATCCAGCCAATTCCTTATCCACCCACCAGTCCTTATCCATCCATATCTGACCAAATTGGTAAGTAAGATGTTGTGGGGGGACCATGTCAAAGGCCTTCCAGATAGATCACATCCATAGGCCATCCCTTGTCCACTGACATAGTCACTTCATCATAGAAAGCCACTAGTTTGGTCAGGAAGAATTTGCCCCTAGTAAAGCCATGCTGGCTGTCTTGAATCACCTCCTTGTCCTCCCTGTGCCTTAGCATTGTATCTAAGAGGATCTGTCTCATGATCTTCCCAGCATAAAGGTGAGGCTGATAGGTCGGTAGTTCCCAGAGTCTTCTTTTCTACCCTTTTTAAAAATAGGAGTAATGTTTCCTTTCTTCCAGAGACCAGGAATTCCACCTGACTTATAAATTTTCAAATAACGTGGAGAGTGGCTTGGCAATTACATCAGCTAATTCCCTCAGGACTCTAGGATCCATGGGATCAAATCCCATGGACTTGTATATCTCCAGGTTCCTCAGATGGTCACACACCTTGTTTTTGCTTACAGTGGGAGGGACTTTGTCTCTCTAGTCTCCATCTCTTAGGCCCATCAACATAAGAGCCATGAGGAAAGGGGTTGTCAGTGAAGACTGAGGTAAAAAAGTGGTTGAGAATCTCTGCCTTCTCCTCATTCATTGATACAAGTCCCCCACTGCTGCTTATCGGGGGCAGGGGAGGGGTATGCTTTCTTTAACCTTCCTTTTCTGGTTAATGCACCTGTAGAAGCCCTTCTTGTTTTTCTTTGCCAAGTTCAGTTCAGCTTCACCTTGACCTTCCTGACCTCATCCCAACACAACCAGGCAACGTCCCTCTTCCCAGGATTTCTGTCCCTTCTTCCATTTCCTGTGTAGCCCCATCTTGCCCTTTAATTTGACCAGCCATGGTGGTCTCTTGCCTTCCTTTCCCAATTTTTTACATGGGAAGATTGAAATCTCTTGTGGTCTATAGAAAATATCCTTAAAGATCTACCAGCTCTGTTCCACTCCCTTGTCCCTGAGGGCCATTTCCCATGAAGTCCTATTTACCAAGTCCTTGAAGAGCTGGAATTTTGCTTTCCTAAATTTTAGGGTCCTAACTGTGCTTCTCGTGGACTTCATACTCCTTAGGACAGTGAACTGCACTAATGCATGATCGCTGCAGCCCAGGCTGTCTTTGACTTTGACAACCCTGATGACTTCACTTGCATTTGTGACCAACAGGTTCAATAATGCTTTCCCTTGGGTAGGGCTGTTAATATCTTGTCTTAAGAATTTGTCATCTAGGCACTCTAGGAGCCTCCTGGGTTGCCTCCTTAGTCTTGCCACTTCTTCATTCAGCTCAGCCACCAGAATGAGCAGATCATTCCCTTGTTAACATCTAATACATGTGTTGTCTCCACTACCTTCCACTGCAAGTGCCAGGCTCCAGCATTCTGCAGCTAGGGGCCAGGATGCCTACATGTTTGCATGCAGCCTCTGTCTGGGTACCCACAGTTTTTCTCATAGCCTTCAACTGAGTTGTAATCATGTCTGGGTCTCTACAAGCCAGGACATAACTGGCTGCCAGGACACGCCCAGATGACTCACCTTACTCTTGGTTGACCTTGCTCAGTGCTCAGGGATCCCTGCACTCCCAGGGTGTACAAATAGCCTGGGGTGGTTGCAGCTCAGCCCATGCCTGTACCCACCTCCTTCACAAGAGAAACTTGAACAGTCTGGTTTCACACTTCCCTGAGTTTCCCAGCTATGGAAAGTTTACATGCACACCCCTGATGATCTGTCAGTCTGCCACTGAGACAAGGCTGCAGTAGTGGTTTCTTGGCTGTTCTGAGTGATGTATTTCACCAATGTAAGGCCTGATTTAAACAAGAAAGAAGGTTTTAAAACTGTGGGAAAGCTTTTACTTCCAGTGTCTGTGATTTTCATAGTGTGTCTCGTCACATGCTCCTTTTTTATTCCCTTTGGCCAAATGGTGACATTAAAAAGAATGTTGACATTTTAGATGAGACAAATTGAAAAGTTGTGGTGGTTTGGCCCTGACTGGGGGGTCAAATCCCCACCAAAGTCACTTTAACACTCATCTTCTTAGATGGACAGGGCAGAGGGGAAAATATAACAACAGGCTGGTAATAAGATAGAATCAATTTAATAATAATAACAAGCACAAGCAAAAGGCTGTGCACAGAAGCAAAAGCAAAGAGAGATCTTATTCCCTACTTCCCATGAGCAGATGGTGGTCTGTCTCAGGAAGCAGGGCTCTACATCTAACAGTTGCTCTGAAGGACAGATGCCATCATCAAATATCTCCACACTTCCTTCTTTCACTTATATCTGAGCTGATGTCATATGGCATGGAACACCCCTTTGGCCAGTTTGGGTCAGCTGCGTCCCCTCCCAAGATCTTGCCCACCGTTCAGCATACTGTTCAGGCAGGGAAATGCTGGAAAAGCACAGATTGGGTGCTCTTTTCAGCAGTAGCCAAAACACTGGTGTGTTACCAACACTCAGCTACAGCATTGCAAAACACAGCATTAGAAAGATGTTCCAAAGGGAATTAACTCCAGATCAGCCAAGCCAAATACAAAAGCTTGGAGTTCAAGGAAGCAGGATGATGAAGGTAATTTTAGTTCTGTGTGTGACACTGAAATGTTCTAGAGACCTTGTGAGCTCATTCTGAAAGGACAGAGATGGAGGAGAAATATTAAAAGAAAAAAAAAAGCATAGCAAGAGCCTAGACAGACAGATGCAAATAGAAAATAAGGTTTAGCTAAAGCAGAGTTAATATCTTCACCGTTCAGCTGTGGGAATGCAGGGTCTACATTTGGCTCCTGAAGCAACTGTCCTTTCTCACTGTAGCAAAACAGAATTGTAGTTCTCATATGAGGAGTTGTTTGTATGCGTTCTCCATGATTGCATAAACCAGAAAATTAACCACAGTGTGTGGCTACTAATGGAAGTGTTTGGTACAGCTATTACATAAATTTAAACAGAAATTAAACTCTTGTTAAGTAGCCACATTCCTAAGGCTAAATGGGTCCTTTTGTTAGTGCAACAGCACCAAAACCAGTTAAAAAAACCTTATTTCTGGTTTCTGTGATTCTTCAGCTGTCCTGCTGTTGCAGGAGTTTTCTTTGTACCAAAAGTTCCCACAGTGTGATCGTAGTAGCAGCTCTGATAGATTCATACTTTATTACTCCTTATAGCTGATACAATAAGTAATTTATACAAAATAAGAGTTTTATTTTGTAAAATTCACAGAATCGGGGATTACCTATTTCCTTATATGCTACTCCAGAACTAAGAAAACAAATCAAAAGTGGGTTTCTCAACTTCTCAAGTTGGCTTCTAAACGATGTAATTTCAGTAATTAGCTGATTTCTAGCTGTGGGACTACCGCTATGACTCTTCCAATTTGTTCTTTGATGAGTCTGTTTCTTTGTTCAAAATTTGACATAAAAATTGTTTGACGTTTTTCATACCATAATACTTTTTAGTTCTTCTACATCTTGATATGAATTAAAATAAGCAATTTTTTAGTATTCAAATTTGTGTTTTTTCAGATATGATCCAATTAAGCAGTAAATAGAATTATTCTGTATTTCATAAACAAAACCATTATGTATTATTCTAGTTTATACTGAATCACAAGTCAAAGAATAATATTTACCAAAAATAGGCATGCGAGATGTATTTATTAAAGAGGCTCGAGACAAGCACCATTTTTTTTTTTTAGAAACCTTTTAATGGCAGTGGAATTATCCTGATGAACTTCAATATTATGATCTTGGGAATAACACACCTAACAAATGAATAAACAAACACACACACACACAAGAAACCCAAAACCCAGAAAACCTGTGAGATGGAGTTCTTTGCATGTGAGTCTATGTAATAAATGAGTTGCAGCACCCTGAATATGTTGAGTCCTAATCATTTACATGTATTAAGATAAAAGGTACAGCCTTCTATGCAGAACAAATACCATTCAGAAAACCTGAATTTGGCATGAAACAAACAAACAAGATATTATTTTCTACACAGGTAATATTTTCCAGATTAAAGAAAAACACAATAACAAATCTGATCTCCATACCTCTATCCATACTTATATAAAGACATAACAACTCAATATGTGTAGTTTTAAGTGCAATGTTTGAGCTTACTGAAGAAAATTAGCAACATTTGTGGTAGAGAGCTTGGAAATGAAGGCATATATAGAGATTCTACTTCCACAGGCCTTATGACATGGCTTGAAATTCTCCTGGCAGTCAGAGTGTCTCCCCCCACACAAACCATGTGATAAAGAGGCTCATGCTCTTCTTGAGGAGTAGAGAGAAGAGAGGAGATATCAGTTGTGTGCTGCCTTAAATAGAGGAAACATGAGGAAACAGAATAGAGTAACATGTTACAATGTCCTGGGATGACCTGTCCACCCCCCTTTGACTTTCTATCCTTTTGGAGGACATTTTTCTTTGTGGTCATCTTAAAGGTACCTGAGCCTCAAAACTACCACCCACATACAGAATATGTCTACTAAATAGAATCATAGAACCAGTTAGGCTGAAATTTAGGATTACAAGTCAAGGGCCAGGCCCTGCACCTGGGTCACAAAAACCCCATGCACTGCTACAGACTTGGGGCAGAGTGACCATAAAACTACCCAGCAGAAAAGGACCTGTTGTGCTGGTTGACAGCTGGCTGAACATGAGACAGCATCCTGGCCTTGATCAGGAATAGTGTGGCCAGCAGGACTAGGGAAGTGATTGTGCCCCTGCACTCAGCCTTGGTGAGGCTGCACCTCAAGTACTGTGATTTGGGCCCCTCACTACAAGAAGGACATTGAGTTGCTGGAGTGTGTCCAGAGATGGGCAATGAAGCTGCTGAAGTGTCTTGAGAGCAAGTCTACTGAGAAGAAGCTGAAGGGAACTGGGGGCATTTAGTCTGGAGAAAAGAAGGTGGAGGGGAGACCTTATTGCTCACTACAACTACCTGAAAGGAGGTTGCTGTAAGGTGGCCATTTGCCTTTTTTTTCAAGTAATGAATGATAGGACAAAAGGAAATTGCCCCAAGTTGTGCCAGGGGAGGTTTAGGTTAGCTATTAGGAAAAACAATCTTTAATGAAAGACTGCTCAGGCATTGGCATAGGCTGCCCAGGGAGGTGGTAGAGTCATTATTCTTGGACATGTTCAAAAAACATATAGAGCTGGTACTTTGGGATAAGTTACAATGGGCATGGGGGTGTTGGGTTGAAAGCTGGATTGTTTTATAAGTTTTTTTCCAACTGAAATGATTCTATGAAGATGAGCAAGTATTTGATAATGACACAGAAATTTAAAATATATAAACATTTTCTACCATAAATAATCTGCTTATACACATATACATGCATACTTATATTCTTATCTAAAATAGTGGACATGCGCAAAGTACGGATCACCAATAATAAGAGACTTCAGTTCCTTACCTACTTTCTTTTCTACAGTACTGCATTTCTTAGAAAAGCACTGATTAGTTGGAAAATGCAGTATTTCATGTTAGCAATAAACATTGTTGCAAAAGAATGAAACATAAGTAAAAGTGCAGATTAAATCTATTTCAATATGTTGCAGAAGACAATGATGCAAGCAAATGTGTTTCAAGTAACACTTTCATAGTTACCTGAAGAAACACTTTTACTGTAGAGTGGAAGTCATTGATACTAGTACAAAGCACTGATTCCAGTATTCACCTGGCATCAACCATGAAGCAGTAGCAGAACTAATCTCTTCATACCTAAATTATGAGAGAAATCTTGTATATGAGAAATTGGTAAGAGATCATAATTTTTCAGACTATAAAACATCCAAATGAAGTCACAAGCATTTCAATCAACCTTGATGAGGATGGAGATGCAAGCAGAGTTCACTTAAGTAAACAGGGAATCTTATATGTTTAGAACTCATCTTTCTCATTTGATTATTTTATTTGAACCTCAGAAAACACATCTTGAGTGATACTGTGCTACTGAAGAACTTTCTAATTAAAACACACAAGCTATTTAAAGACTCTTTTGGTTGTCAAACATTATTTTGGTTGCCAAATTAGCTTTAAAGATTCAGCCTAAATGGGAAGTAATTTTCTCAAAGAGGATTGCTCACTCGAAGTAGAATTGGTGGCCTGTGCAGGCCACATATGTGAAGGTGTATATGGAAGTTGAGTTCCCAGAGAACTAGACAGGACAGAAATTACTTGGACATAAGAGGGTTCTAGGTGACAAAATCTAAATTAGGAAGGATTGAGATGAACTGGGCTTCCTCCAGCTAATTGGAGAAAGACTCTAAATCTGGCTAAGTGGCAAGATGCCACGGCAGCTGAAAAACTAAAAAAAAATACAAAATTAACATCTAGGGGAAGGGGTGTGTTGTATCTTTTGGTATTTGTTTCTCTACTAAATTACAGATTCATAGATTGTGCTGGGTTGGAAGGAACCAATTGTCCAAATGCCCTGTAGTGAACAGAGACGTCTCTAACAGGATCAGGCTGCCGAAGGCCACATCAAGTCTGATTGTGAATATCTCTCTACCATATCTCTGGGCAATTTGTTCCAACACTGCAGAAAATATATGACAGAAATGTCAGCATTTAGAAAAAAATCTGGATACCATCTCCAGCTTCATTATTTTCTAAAGACATAGAAGTCAAACAACAAAAAGAAAATATTTCTATATATATATATTTTACATGAATACACACACACACACACACTAAAACTCAGAACTAATAGAATGATGAAATGGCAGGAATAGCAGCCCAAAACTCATCAATTTAGATTTTAGTCTTTTAAATTAAAATTTACCCATACTGGTAATGTAATATTTTCAACAGCTTTTTATGTGCAGTGAAAGTAATAGATATCAGATCATGAAAATATTATCATTTCATATACAAATTCTTCACTGATAGTTGCTAAAGTAATTGTAGTTGCTATCTCAGGCAAAATCATTCACATCAGGCTGATATTGAAACAATATTTGGCTCTAGATGTGATTTCAATCTTCCATTTCTTGAAAAATAGAACAACAATACCAACTTAAAATCTTAAGCACTTATCTATTAATAACTGCCTGGCCTCTAGCTTTAAGTAAGTCTGTTTATAGGGGTTTCACTGAATCCATGAACACATTAATTTTCCTCATTAATTAAAAAAACCCTCTCTTTTATGTAGATTTCTTAAAAGTTACATCAGTGGAACTGTTTAGTTTGAAGTCTACATACCTCCTGCTGTTATATAAAATTATTCCAGAGCATTAAAGCTAAAGAAATTTCCAATCATTCAAGCACAATTAATGTGAGACATTTTTGCATCATTTTATTTTATTCTGGATGTTGGTCAAATTAACTTGTAATTCTAAGAAAAAGCACAGCTACCAATGAAGAGTAATTTGAAGTGACAACATATCACTCTAAATCACAATCACTGCATAAGGTGTTACAATCTGTAAACTCATGGTTAGTCTAGCGTTCTTTTCAATAACTTTTTTTTTAATTGAGAATGATGAGAAATTTAATCAAGAAAAATGAAACCATCATCCAAACATTTAATTTAGAAAGGACAAAATAAAAAATATTTACTGTTTACATGTATATGCATACATTCAAAACTCTGACTGGAAAACTACATTGTTTAATTTATCTTTTAAAGCAGGCAAGTTTAATTCAATTGATTTTTAAACAATAAAAAAATATATTCACATTGAGATATCACTCAGTAAAAATCTAGTGATTGGTTTGCCTCAAAATACTTTAGAAAAATAGTGAAATTGTTGAAAAATATTTTGAAATTCTCTTTACTATAAATACAAACCCAGAAAAAATGAGAGTTTACTGCCTTGTTGGATAATGTATTTCCAGTAAAATTTATTTGGCTAAAGTAGCTGATGATGTATAAACATGCCACTGTCAACTTCCACCAGATAGTGGAAGGGATCCAGATACCTGGGCTTGCTGAGGTGTACCAGATAAACTTTCTTCAGTTAGGATCTGAAGTAAGAGATCCTTAAAGTTGTCTTGTTTATCAGGCAGCTTTCTCCGCCCCTTGTAATAAATCTTCTCCAAGGAGCACGGACTTACTGGTCCAGAGTGGTTCATGATTGTTTCTTAGCAGTTCAAGTATTTGAGTGCCCTCCAGCTGAAGGTGATAAATAAGCTTCCTTTCTGTGCAGTAGTGTATCTCCTGGACCTTACAAATATTATGTAGTTCCTCTTACATGGCCAGTAATGCCATGTCCAGGCAAATTCAATTTGAAGGCTCCTTGCAGCTTATATGTTGTATATTCCTTAAAACTTTATCTAGCAAGTCATATTGTAAATTTTTTGTCTTCAGATGCAACAGCACAATTGCTGTATAAATCCTCCAAATTTTCTAAATTATTCTAGATATAATATAATGCTGGATTTAATGTTGACAAACAAATACCAATAATGACAAGATGTATCTGTGTGGTCATGCATAGTAAGGAAGTAATAGTCTTTCAAAAAGGTATGCAATTTCAAATATGCTTTTTATTTTCCCCATTAGCTATGTAGTTGGCTAAATGTAATTTTTTTTCATGTATATAATGTCTTTGATTGATAGTAATGGCTTTGGAATCAACCTAGTTAAGTGAATCGAGACATACACTGAATATATATATCATTGGAAAGTATTTAAGTAACTGGTGAAATTAAATAGCTGCCTATATTCATGCCAGCTGCACAAGAGTGGACTGTTAAAACTAGTAATCATCCTACTAAGCAGGCATACAGACTTCTATAGTATGTTTCTATGGTTTTGTGCTCAGAATGCTTTTGAAAAGTTGATCCTCTGTTTCGTTTGGATTAGTAACTCATCTATCAAAAGCTAACAAGAAAGGTATGTGGCAGGCAACCAGTGCTCCAAATTAATTGCAATAGCAGTAGGAACATGTATTAATTAATCTTTCTTTTCTCTGTTCCAGGAACAGTCAACATACATAGAGTGGGGTTCCAATGAAATAAGATCTAACTTGTACACAGAAAATATACTCATGCTGTCTCAATCTAATCTTGTTTGCAATGTTATGGAAGGAGAGTGTTCTGACTGGACTTGAAAGAAGATCATATGGATCAGTTCAACAGGAATGTCTCATGTTTGTAAACATTGTGACATAAATGAGGGTATTGATTATAATTTGCTTTTTTATAAGACTGATATAATGCTGCTCATTTATTTATGTCTGACAATCAACATGCTTAATTTAGGATTATTTCCTTTTTCTTAAGAAAACAAACAAAATCCACAGACAGCCAACTAAAAAAGCAACTATTTGATCCAGGAGAAAGACCATTATGGTGTATTTTATTTGAAATTTCAAGTTGTGGATTTCCAGATATTGCCACAATTAAGTAGAAAAATGCTAACACAGGTGCCAAGAGATGCAATAGCTATCTTTTTTGAGGACAACAAACCTCAACAATGGAAGAAATATGATGTGTGAAGCTCAGAAACAATGTACTAAATGACCACAGTAATAAAGGAGGCTGAAATTCTTTCAGTACCAAAGGGACCAGAGGTGAATTTTGTGGTAAACAAGGAAATGCATCAGTAGAATGAATCAACTGGTTATGCAAATGATGCTGCTAAGATACACTATCTTCCTGAGCCAGCCAGATCAACATACAGATCTACAGCAGTCCAGTGTAGAATATAAAACCTAAGCAACCAACAAACTGAACTTTGAAGAAAGCAAAAGGCTTGAGCAGGTTTCATCCTCTTCATTCCTTCCCAATTAATGTGGATGCCCAGTGTTGTGATAGTAATCGTGTAATGAGAATCGTGTTCATATTATGATCCAACCCTATATCACAATTGCTATATTGTGTTGCAGATTCAGTATACTGCTGTATCACTTTTCTGTATCAAAATCCTATGTAATGTCAATTCTCCTCAGATAAATAAATTTAGTGTTAAAACATTTAATCTTCCCCACATGGAAAATCTAAAAGAATCTGAGAGTACTGGACTCAGGCACATAGTAAGTAATTTAAATTTGTGAAATATATCTAGTATTATGAAATTACCACATTTTAAAAGTAATCATTTTATTAAAACCAACATTGATTGTGTTGAAGAAAATGTAAGGATTATAACAAAAATGATAACAATATACAGGTCAAGATATTAAATCATTATGTTGACATACATTAAATATTTACTTAAGGCTAAAGGCAAAGCACAAGTTTAAAAGCCTCATCTGAGCCCAGAATTTCTAATTTATTTTTCCAGGTCTCATTTAAGCATCTATCTGAACAGTAAGCAGAAACAGAATTTTCAAGATAGATTTTTAATACAAAACGCTCAGAGTTGAAGTTAGCTGCATTTCAAGATAAATTCTGGTTTCTCTACATGGAAGTTCTTGATTTCCTGAAACTACCTTGCTGAAATGTGTAATCAATAGGGAGAAGTTATAATTCAGCTAAGTAAAAAATTGTAATTGTACTCCATATATCTCAGATTCTAAGCAGCTGTTTTAATCTGGATGAATGTTTGCCATGATTACTTTAGGCAACTAAGTTAATTGCCTGGAGTAGGATCCTAGTTTTCCTCTGTAATCAGCAAAGAAGAGATGTGGACTTGTCCAAAGGCTGGTTCATAATAAAAGCATAATTAAATTATTCAGTCTGCACTGTTGAACTAGTCATACTTCTCTAATAATCCACAGTCCATACCTGTTGATAAGCAGCTTTAGCACTGCGTGTTTTTGGTGTGGGTCTTGCACCAGCTCAAGGGAAACAACCCAAATCTGTGTCTTTCAAGGAGGCCAAGTTCTATGTCAGAAAGCCTTGCTTGCAATATTGTTTTTCAAAGAACTTTTAGGGTGTTTATTGGTAGATCTCTTTTGTGAAGTCTAATTAATCAGATCATTTTATTTGCACACATCCTCCTCTGGTACAGAAACCAGACATGCTGTTAGAATCTCATTTACCTGATTTTCAGAAAATGTAATGTAAACACACACACAGGCACATATAATAATGTTCTATTCCCTATATCCCCTTTATTATTGCAGTAGTCTTAAAATATAGTGGTATTACTAGATCTTTATGATTTTTTTCTCCTGTGTTTAATAATATATTATTATCATCCTGTTCCTCTTGGTGACATCTGTTAATTTAATTTGGCTGTTCAATGTGATTACATATAACAAATTTTTTAATGATTACATTGTGACTAATTAATATGTTTATATTCAGCTTCATTGCCAGGAAAACATTTATCTAAATTATACAGAAAAACTTTTCATGTAGTTTATGTAACTGTTTCTTCTTTTCAAACTAATCTTAACTATTAATTTTAAAAGCTACTACTGGAAGATTCTATTATTCTAGCAGTGCCTTTATTAGGACATCTTGTGCCCAGGATTGTCCAACTAAGAACCCACAGTCTCTGCCTTGAATAGTTTTCATGCATCAGGAGGAAAGGAGAAAATAATATAACTGAATTTACATGATTTGCAGGCTTGGGTCTTTTCAGTGTGGAACTGAATATTCAGTAATGATTACCCTTTCTAGTCTATTTTTTCTTTTTACTTTTATCTATTGACTATTATTTTAATCAGTGAATACATGTATGAATATGCTTGCCCTTTTTTTTTTTCCTTTTTCTTAAACAGTAGTTACTAATTGTGTTATATGTCCCCTTGACCTCTAGTACTTGCAAGCTCACTTTCAGGAAAGCAGAACTTCTTTCAACAGTCACAATTGCTGTTACTTGCAAAGTGAATCCATATAAAAGATTAAAGTGGATTCCAAGAACCAGTGATGAATCCATACTTCTCAGAATCATTAGTCTGATTCAGCTGCTAGTAATTGATAGCTTTTGTGGGGCTGCCTCAGCAGACAGAATGATAGAAATACAAATTCCACTATATTCACTTGTTGGAATATGGAGTACGTTTTAATCAGTTAAAATGAAAGATCTCATTTTGCTTTCTGGACTGTGAAAGCCCTGGAAATTTACATGGACTCTGGCAATTTGGCAGGACCCTACTGTAATGTGATGAATTGTCCATATAGGTAGAAAGAAAAAGAAATCACAGCCTGACACATTCTGTCATTGCAAAGTGACACTGAGGAAATAATGGAAATTAATAAATCTATAGTCTTTAAATCTGTTTCTAGAATAGATAGTTTTGCTTGTTAGTCAGTATCTATGTTGGCCTTACTAAGCTAGTATCTAAAATGGGACAACTACTAATGAAGATACTAGAAATGTGTTTATTTTCAACAAATCTACCAATAAGAATCTACCCTCGTCTTGGAGTACTCTTTGCAATCAGTTGTTCTGTTGTCATTAAAGTGCTACCTGAAGGCTGTTTCCATTGCCCCAATTACCACAAAACATATTTTCTTCTTGAGTCAACCTCGTTTCTGATTAAAATGAAAAAAGAGATTCTGAAATGCATCAGCAAATAATAACCATATCTGACATCCAAAATAAAATACAATATAATTTCAGGGAACACTGTTAGAAGATTGAGGGAAAATAAATAAAAAGAAAAAATAAAATAAAACAAAATAAAAGTCTTCTAATATCTAGGATTAAGAATGTTAGATATGGAATAAGTGATATTTTTCAGTGGCCATGGTGCTATAAAAAAAGCTAACTGGGACAAGGACTGTAGTAAACATAGTAAGTTTTACTACAATTTGTCTTGTACTGAACCATGGCCACATAATAATTGAATGAGTGTCTGTAGTCAGCAGAGAAAGACACAGAATGGAAGGAGAAGAAATATAAGATGTAAGAATTAGAATCAAGGAGTGTTAGAGCTGAGATTAGTCACCAATGGTCTAAGCTAGAACACCAGACAGACAAATTTCTGTTTTCTAAAATGTTGCAAAACTGAAATAAAACTAAGGTAGTAATGAGGCTTTATCCTAAACAGATTCCGAAGCAAATAATGAGAAGAGTAAAGCTGCATGCAGTCAATGTAATGTGGAATAGAACCTGCTCCCTGTGTCTTCTTGTGCTTTGCTAAAGCATTTGAAATAAAGACATACATGGATAGACATAGCCCCTCCATTTGGTAGGTAATAAAGCTGGATGATTCCCAAGTGGGGAGCAAATTTATTTAAATGAAAAGGTGGACAAAATTTTTTTTTTTTTTCCTGTGCTGACACAGTTCAAACTGTTAATGATTCCAGTCTTACCCAAGACAGTAAGACTTCAGGAACTAGTTTTCCTTTGATTCTTCCTAAGTGGCATACTTCCTAGTATTAAGTCTTCAAACGCATGGTAGAATATTGAATGCTAAGCTCCCACTGAGGGCCCTGGGCCACTAATAAATATTACAGATAAATTGCTTGTCTCAGCTATACTTACAAGCCTTTAAAGGTTTACCCATTTCTAATTTAACATAAGAGTTGTGGGAAAATAATCTTGCTACTGGCAAAACTCATGAAAGTCATGTTTTGCTAGGCTTTTTTTAATGGAAGGATAGGGTGGAAAAAATTACTGAGAAATACTTAAAATTAGTAGGACATGGTATTAATTCTAAGAGCTACAGTTTTATGAAAACTCATAAAAGCCATGTTTTGCCAGGCCTTTTTCTTTTAGGGGTTGGTGTGGAAAAATTTACTGAGGAATATCCAAAATTATCACAAAGTGGATGAGATAAGGGTATGTGTCTGCTAAGATGTCATGTCAAATCGCTTCAAAGTCCAGGAAGACGATGTCAGTTGCTTTCCCCTTATCCACCAATGCTGTGAGCCTATCATAAAAAGCCACCAAACCTGTCAGGCAGGATTTGCCCTTGGTGAAGCCATGATGGTTGCCACCAAACACTTCCATTTTCCCCTTGTGCCCTATCAGAGTCCTTAGGAGGATCTACTCCACTATCTTGATGGGTGATGAGGTGAGAGCAATTGGCCTGTAATTCCCAGGATAATCTTGGGTTGTTGGATTAGGATGGTGCCTGTGTAAGCTACTTGCTGACACAAAGTGAATTGTGTCAGCCCAGGAGTGAGGATGACAGTTTTGCAAAGATACCTTAAGTAAACCTGCAATTCAGCATATTTGCACAAATATTCTTTAATTTGAATCTTTGTGCCCAGAAGATGCTGCACCCCTACTCGAGGCATAGATTCTAGCAAATAAGAGCAATTAAGATAAACAATGCAAGGGATCATCATCAATAGCAGCAAAATTATGATGAAGATTTGCTTTTCATGTCCAGATTTCACCCTAATTAGCCAAATGAAAGCTGTCCTCTTATCCTAGGGTAAAAAACAAAATAAAACAAAACCTGTACTCCTTACTTGCATATGTCTTCTTTCACTTAGAGCAGTATTTTGCACTTATACTAGACTTTGGATCTGTTAAAACCTACTGCATCTCTGCAAGCGCTTTGAGAGTGGGAAGGTTTGATCTGTGGTGAGCTATAACTTACATAAATTTTGTGGTAGCCTTTGTCTCATGCAGATATAAAAGGTGTTGGTGGAAGAAAGATTATCACCCTACTGTCATGGGTTGAGTGGAATCTGCTGCTGTTATTCATACCATGTTGCAGTCATACCAGCTTCAAAAATTAAAGTGCTGTCTGGAGCAAAGTATTGTGGGGCTTGAAGTTCAGATTGCAATACAAGAGGCATCCTGTTCCAGTTGCTGCTTTTAGGTTCTGGGTCTTGGGTGTTGGCTCCTCTCCACAGGCATGGTGGTGAGATGAGTGGGACTCGGGTAGTTCACTGGTTTTGGTTTTCTGTTTTGTGTCTTTTTTTTTATTTCCCTTGTATTTTACTGTGCTTCTGAAAATAGGCTAAACTAAGGTAATCATGTATTGTATTATTAGATTAATTAGATTAGCTAAGGTAATTAGATTAGCTAAGGTAATTCTGCATTGTGATTATAATATCTGAGGTTTGTGTGTTGCTTTTCCCCTCACTTTTGCGTTGGGGGAGTAGGCAGGTTAGCCCTTGTGCTAAACCATTATACCTACATACCATCACCTCTTGTCAGTGAATTGGGAGTACCAGATGTGATATTTCTGAGAGTAAGAAACTGCTACATTTTTTTTGTGATTTCAGAGACATGAAACATATTAAGTATGACAACTCTCCCTCACTCTCTCCATCATGATCAGTTTTGGTAAAACACTCCTTGTTTTCTTCTTATCAGTTCCTTTCACCTTTCTTTTCACTTTTGTCAGCCTCATGCCCAGTATGTTGATTACACAAAACTGAGAGAAGTGGCTGATATGCCAGAGGGTATTGTTGCCTTCAAGATGTACTTCAACAGGCTGGAGAAATGAGCTTATGAGGAGTCTTAGGAAGTCCAATCAGAGGAGTTGCAGTGTTGCACTGAGGGAGAAACCCCATATGCCAGCATATGTTGAAGGTCTACTGTCTGGAAAACAGCTTCACAACAAAGGACCTGGGGATCCTGGTGGATGTCATCACAGTATCACAGAATATTAGAGGTTGGAAGAGATCTCAAGAGATCATTGGGTCCCACTTCCCTGCCAAAGCAAGAACACTTAGGGTAGTCTGCACAGGAATGCATCCAAGTGGGTTTTGAAAGTCTCCAGAGAAGGAGCCTCCACAAGCTCTCTGGGCAGCCTGTTCCAGTGCTCCATCACCCTCACTGTAAAGAAGTTTCTCCTCATGTTGAGGTGAAATCTTCTATGTTCAAGTTTGAACCCGCTGTTTCTTGTCTTATTACTGTATGATGGTTTTAAGGCTATGCCTTTAACATTTTTTCACAGATCTTGAGCAGAAAGTAGTAAGAATAAATCACTATTGGGTGTAAAAAGAAAAAATAACAATTATTCTAAACAATTCCATTGGAAGGAAAGATCCCTTAAGATTTTGTTCTCAAAACAAAGTTCAGTGTGTTTCTGCTGGGCAGTCTAGCAGGGTGTTTTCTGCATTTCTCTTCTTGCTTTCTTTGTTGAAGAAGCTGCATACTGACCCTGAACACTAAGTCTAACATAAATCTCTGCTTCTTTTCTCTCTCTCCTTTTGGCCAGGGGGATCTGGAGAAGGCAGGGAAGGGGAAGGCAGAGAGACAGCTCTCCTGGCTTTGTCCAGCAGGGTTTTGTGCTGTTTTTGTTAATTGTACATATCTGTAAATATTGTAAATACTGTATATTTTGCATATATTCATTGCATTCAATTGTAGACTCTAGTTTTTGCTTGTAAATACAACCTCATTTGCTTCCAAAATGACCTAGTCTGTCAAGTTAATGTGGGAGGGGGAATTTCAACCCACCACACTGTGTACCACTGAAAAGAGATTGGCCCCCTCCACTTGACAGATGAGATCCCCTCTCAGTAATCTCTTCTCAAGACTAAACAGCCCCAGGGATCTCAGTCTCTCTTTGCAGGGGAGATGCTCAAGTCCCCTAATTATCCTTGTTACTCTTTGCTGGATTCTCTCTCTATATTTCTTGAACTGGAGAGCCCAAAACTGGACACAGTATGAACTGGGAGCCCAAAACTGGATGCAGTCATGATGAACTAGCCAATAACATGCCGTTGAAGCAAAGAAGGCTAACGGTATCTGGAGCTGTGTAAGGAGTGCTCCATTCAGCACCTGTGAGGCCACACATGGAGTACTGTGTCAAATCCTGAACTCTCCAATATAGGGGTGTGGCAGTTCAGGCTGGGTGCCTCCTGGTAGCGCTACATAAGTTACACCTCCAGTGTCCCAATAAGGTGGACACAGGAAACGGTGTATTTCTACCCATAAATCCTGTGCCCTATAGATCCATCAGCAAAGTCATTCTTTTCCTCTTTCTTCCCTCTCTGCTCCCATAGGAGAAGCTCTCTATCAGGTAATGCTGGGGGAGTATCTCAAAGCCTCTTAGGCCTGTCTACGCCTAATGACGGGAGGAGAAGCCGGGGGCAGTCTCAGACCTGGCCAGCCTGAGACTAGCCTAGCAGTGGGGAGGGGGAAGAAAGAGCCATGGGGGTTTTGGGTAAACCCTCAGGTGGGAGAAGGAAAGAGTTGAGAGGCCTTTGGGTGTTGTAGAAGGGACTCTGTATGCTTTGGGATATCTTTGTCACTATGCTTGTAGTTTCTGTAGTTTCACCAATTGTTTTTCCATTTAAACTTTCCATCACTCTTCAATCTGTTTGACACAGATGTGTCATTCTTTTGTTCTTCTCAGGGCAAAACCAGGACAGGGGGAGATGTAGACATAGTAGAGACAATCGAAAAAAAAAAAAAAGAGAAGGCCATTAAAATGCCTAGAGAACAGAAGACTGAAGGGGATTATATCAATGTGTATAAACATCTGAACAGTGGGTGGAAAGGTGACAAACACAGACTCTTCAGTGGTGCCAAGTAACAGGACCAGAATCAATGAGTACAAATCAAAGCACGGGAGATGCCATGTGAACATTAGGAAGTAGATTTTTTCTGACATTTTCTCTGAGAAATCAGAGACTATCAATAAAATTCATCACTTCAGTTGAGATCAATAAAGAAACATGAGATGTCTTAACCATGTTAAAGTTTTATTCTACGTGTCGTGTTTTTTCTTGAGATACCTCAGTGGCTATGTTAGTAGAACATAGAGGAAACTTGGAATTGGAATTGCAAACTTGGAATACAGTTCAAGATTATTATTTTATTCTGATAATAAAATCAGAAAAATTATATAAATCTGGAAATATTTTTACTGCAAGGGTGACTGAGCAATGGCATGGGAGGCTCAGAGTTTCTTGGAGATATTCAAAGCCATCTGGACATGCTCAGACCAGACGACCTCCAGAGGTCCCTTCCAACCTCAAGCATTCTATGATTTGATGAATTAAGAATCTGTAGCTGAGCAGAGGACTTCTAATAATGCAGCAGGAGTATCCTCTACTCAGTGTTGGTGAGGCCGCACCTTGAGTACTGTGTTCAGTTTTGGGCATTGCAGTACAGGAAGGACATTGAGGCACTGGAGTGGGTACAGAGAAGGGCTACTAAGCTGGTGAAGAGTCTGGAGAATAAAACCTGTAAGGAGCAGCTGAGGGATCTGGGGCTGTTTAGTCTATAAAAAAGGCTGAGGGGAGACCTTATCTACAACGACCTGAAAGGAGTTTGTAGGGAGGTAGACACTGGTCTCTTATCACAAGTAACTAATGGTAGAATGAGAGGGAATGGCCTCAAGCTGCACCAGGGGAGGTTTAGAATGGACATTAGGAAAAAAAAATCATGGAAAGGGTTGTGAGACACTGGAACGGGCTGCCCAGGGAGGTGATTGAATTGCCACCCTTGGACGTGTTTAAAAGCTACATAGATCTGGTGTAGCAACAGACTTGTTGGAATGGGCGCAATGGTTGGATTTGATGATCTCAGATTTCCTTTCTGGCCTGGAGGGTTCTATGATTCTATTAATTTATAATTTTCCTCCTTATTTTGAGGTAATATTAAAAATAGCTTTCATTCATCTGTCATTCATCAAAGTTTTCCAGTTTTTGAGAAATAAATAGGGTTTTTAAGCTGTGAAAAATAAATTCAAAATGTTATCCTACCCTTCATAGGTGCTAAAAGTGGGATTTTCTCTTGAAAATGTTTATAGTATGCTTCATATTCAGCATAATTTCTATAATTAAGTTCTTTATTCTGTCTGTATAGAGGCTAGAATAGACCACTAAAATATGTTTTTCTGCAAGCTTGTGTTTGTAATGAAAGAAAATTTTGGTTGTTGCTATACTGTTTGCTTACAGAAAAAGCTGTTCATAGAATTTGCTATTCATCCTGATTATTTTGATGTGAAATATGTTGTTTCAAATAATTTTAGCTTTAGTAGCTGTTTAAAAAGCTGATGCCTGATCTAGTTCATGAAGCTGTAGTGTTACATTTATCCATATTTTCCTTCCACTTAGAAAGTGCTACTATAGAAACTCAGCTCCAGTGTTTGCCTCTAATACAGTTAATCAATAATCCAAGTTTACTGGCAGTTGAAGATTTAGTTAATGGATGTATTTCCATAAAAGGAAAAATGAGAACAAAAAATGAGAATAAGAAACCACAAACATTATTTTTGCCTTAATCTTCAGGATTTGCTTTCTGCACTTCACTGTGTTTTTTAGGTTTGTTGGGTTTTGGTTTTGTCTTGTTTTTTGTTTGCTTTTCTGTTTTTGTTGTTGTTGGGTTTTTTTCAGAGGAAGGCAGAGGCATTTACACACTAAATTCAGTTTGGTTTAGAAGTGAGTTTTGAGGTAGATATCTGTGCTGTCCTTAGCATGCACTTCAAATGAAACTTACAGAGAGGATACATTCTAGGTATTTTCCTAGTGCCTGAACAGCTAAAGAATGTTCATTTCAAAGTAAAGTGGCTTTGAAATACTTATGGTGTGGACATCACATCCCCAGTACCAGCTGTTTCACTATGCCAGCCCATTCCTATTTATCTACATTACTTGCTAATGTAGACACATTAGGGCACACAGTAGGGCACAAGGAGTGACTGTACACAAACCACACAGATGGTAAAGGAATATAAACAAATTACACCACATTGTAAACATGGCAGACATTATGGATATCTACAGAATGTTCAATAGGTCTGATCTGTCTATGCATAATGGAAACTCCTATGGATATTCAACAACTGTCCAATCAGAGAGAACATTGTGTACTTCTATTTAAGTCAAAGATTTTAGCTGGAGGCAAGCAATTTCCTTATCAGAGAAATGGAGATGTATAAATAAGTCTGCCACCTATTCCTGAAGATTATGAAACAGTCTTAAACAGAAGTCATGTAATACACACCTCTATTTCTTTGAGGTATTTACAATTTCCTGCACACAAGAAAAGAAAGTAAATTTTGCAATAATATTAGTGATACCATCTTCTTAGCAAACTCTGGATACTCTAAGTAATAATAAATCATTGTAATACTTGAAATCATTAAATCCAATATAACTATATAATATTAAACTGTGTGGTTTATCAGCAGCCGTGTATTATACAAAAAATTATGCCCATCAGAAAGAGTTTTCATACTGAGCCTTGTTTCTGAAAACCTGTGCAGATAATTATCCTTGACTCATTCACTTTCCTTTATTGATAAGTTTTGGGTTTACTTGTGAAAAGGAAAATCTAGTTTAGCTGGTGCTAATTTACGTTAACAGAAACATAAACAGCTTTCGTTTAAGTGGAAGATTGTGATTTCTCAATGACAGAGGTTTAAATGTGTAGTTCCCATTTTGTCCTGAAGGGTCAAACCCCAAAACATGCCCTAGCCCAGACAGTGGATTAAGCACATGAGAATGTGCAAGCCTGGACAGTTAATGGGGTCCAGATAGTCAAGGCAAATATATAGCACGTGTGATTAACATTGTAAGCACCTGTGAATGTGCAAACCTGGACACTTCCTGGAGTCCAGATAAACATGTACCACTTGTAATTAACTTTGTAACACAGATGTCCACTGTGTGTGCCCTTGGCTATGTTTGGATATGCCACATGCTATAGGTCCAGTGATCAGGGTTCTGTGTTACTAAAGGCCATTAATTGTCTTGGGACACTATTTAAATCAGCCAAGAAGTCAGGCAACTTGCCTTGTTCTCACCCAGAAAGCAACAAGAGCCAAATGCTGCCTGAGTAGCAGCTGAAGGGCCTGCAGTAACAGGCAACAACTACACCCAGGCCTTGCACTTGGACCAAGGCAGAAAGGGGAAAAGCTCCAAGAGAACTGAATCCCAGAAGAGACTACAGACTAGCAGTAGAGCACACAAGAGAGAGGCCCCTAGCCCTCTCCGAGCCAAGGACTACTCGAATTATAGCCACAGTGTCTAGGAAGATACCAGACAGATGATCAAGCCGTGAGTCTCCAGCTAATCTGCCAGGGAATCCCATTTGTGGGAAAACCACAGATCGCAGCACCTTTATTTCCAATTTGAATTGCTGTATTGGAAATGTTAGATCTATATATAAATCATTTAACTGTCTTTATGAATGGAATGTAATGCTCACAACCAAATAGAACCTGTAAACATACTGTGTAAATAAGTTACAGTTGTGTTTGAAGATAGCACTGCCCAAGATATTAAATTATAAGATATATAAAAATAGACATTTTATTACACATTTGTAGGATAAATTGACAGTCAGTGCTGACTCGCTCTGCAATATTGGTCTTGCATTATGCAGAAGGATGCTGCTATGCTTGCTCCTACAAACTTTCCCATTTGAACACACCTGATACTTCCCTCCCCCCCACCCCCCAACCCCCCCCGGGATTACTTTTCTAATATTCATGTAAGCAGAAATACAAGGTATAATTGCAAGAATGGTCCCCAATGCTCATTTTATGTTTTTGGTTTTGTTTTTCTCCTTATGAAAAGGTTTATCTTGGTTGTACATGTGCAATTAATTATTCCAATCACACAGAGTTTTAAAAATGATAGTGGACATGTCTTCTAAAATATGAGAAATGCATAGAAAATAATCCACATGAAAGGTAAGTGTTTATTGGATATCCATTTTCACAAAAGAATGGCACTTTTGTCAATATGGAGTTAATGCATTTGCAAACAGAGCAAGTACCAAAAACCAGAATTTTGGGTGAAAGGTTGAAAAGAAAAAGGGTCTGTTTTCTCATGTTATTGTAGCCAGTGCTAATAACCGATTTAGGTAAAAGGTTTTAGATTATTCTGGAAGTCACAGGAGTTAAAAATCAGGTAAAATTTTGCACTGTGATAAAAGAAAAGTTCTTGGCTTATTAAAGAAGTAATTTAATTTTTATGAGACATATTTCCTGTATATATCACAATGACAGTTCTTTCATCCTCAGACTGTATTTACCATTATGGGTGAATTTTTAACTGTGATATGTTAATTTTAACAGTTCAGAACTGAAAATGGAGTGAATGTGGTAATATATGTTACTGTACACAGCACAGTGAGCTACTACTCTGAGTCTCTAACTTGCCTTGAATTTCCCAAGCAATTGGTAAACTAGGCAGTGTGTGTTTCTCTGTGAGTTTCATCCAAATAAAACAAGATTTGGGAATACAATTACACCAGGACAAAGACTTAAAAGAGAATGTGACTGTTTAGATCTGTATATATGAACTGTGGGCTTGAAGGACACCAAAATGTTGGGTTTTGGTTTGTTCTCTTGTTGGTTCTCCCCATTCCACCCCCCACAATACAGATGTAGTCAAAGAGTTCAAAAAAGCCACACTTTAGAGCTCTACATTGATTTTTCGATGTTTTTTGAGACATTTCATAAGAGGGAGATGATAATCTTAGAAATGACCAAAGAAATGGAGATAGTCCCAGTTAAAGGGAGAGAGAAAGTAACAGGAAGGGAATAAGCCAGCATTATGAAATCAATGTATAACTAACAGTACATCTCTAATTCCTACTCATCTCAGACCTTCTGATTAAGCTGCTTGCAAATAATTATAAAATAGGACTTGTTGTAGCTGGGATTTGAGAAAGCTTTTCAAACAAAAACCCTATGGTGAACTACAGAATACATGAAATAAACTCAAAGAAACTCAGTATGTCCTTATTGAGTGGATCTTTACTTACGAATTATTCACTCAAGTCTCAGTTGTGTTTTGAGAAGGTTTATTTTGTTTGTTTGTTGGTTTGGTTTTGGGTTTTGGTTTTTGTCCACACCTCCATCTCCAAAGGACTATAATTTGTGTAAAAAAGGGAAAGAATTGATTTTTCTAGGCGATCTATCCATGGTTGTCAAGGAAAAGGTGTTAAATAATGCTTCCATAAAAGTCTTAGTTGTTTTATGAGAGTTTGATCCTGTACTTAGTAAAAAATGGTAGAAGTTAAAGGAGTAATGATGGGATCTGGAGTGCAAGCAGTGGGCAGACATTTTCCAAAATCTTACTGTGCATTGAACTACAGTGCTTATTCTATGCTCTAGTCCAGTTTGTTATCTGACTAGGACTTGAATGAATCTGAGAGGTCAACAACAGAGGTTGGGCCTTCTGACAATGATATGATTAAACATAAGTAGAAAGAAGACACATGACAGCAAAAATGGAAAGGATTTTCAGCAAATTTGAGATCTTAATGATTTACTCTTGCGGATCAGTTATGGAAATTCTTAGAAACTTTGCTAAAATTTTTCTCAAGTCTTTGATTCCAACAATCAGACATCTCACAAGTGGACTTTTGTACTCACTGAAAACATAACGTACTACTTAGCACGTAAATATGAGTCCCATGAATATAAGATCTTCATGAGAAGCCAGAAACTAAAAAGCACCTCCCAGATCTTCATAACACCAAGACCTTATGTTGTGAAGTAATTGCAGGATACAGGAACAGAGAAAGAACAGGAAAGGAAAATATCCTGAGTCTTCTAGTTTATATGAGCAGTGCACTTAAATCTGCTATTTTTCACTAACAGCTATTACCAACTGAAATGAGCAGTCTAAAACTGCTAAAGTAGTTAGGTAGTAAATGGATTATTTAACAGACATTTTCATAATGTCGAAGCATTCTCATCTGTCTATAATGGCCCTGCCTAAAAACAGATGTTCTACCGCCTCTGTATTTATGCAACAAATATCAGGTCTTTCTTTGAAATTCCCTCCAAAATGAAGCCATCTTTGGTGTGGTCTTCTTCGAATTGCTGAATAACTTATTTGTATAACACAGAATCTTAGGGGCTGGAAGGGACCTCAAAAGATCGTCTAGTCCAACCCCCCTGCCAGAGCAGGTTCACCTATACCAGATCATACAGGAACATCTCCAGGCAGGTCTTGAATATCTCCAGAGAGAGAGACTCTACAACCCCACTGGGCAGCCTGTTCCAATGTTCTGTCACACTCACAGTGAAAATTTTTTCCTCATCTTTACATGGAAATTCCTGTGCCTCAAATTCCACCCACTGCCCCTTGTTCTGTCATTGGGCATCAACAAGAAGAGTCTTACTCCATCCTCTTGGCATTCCCCCTTTTTATATTTACAAACATTAACAAGGTCACCCCTTAGTCTCCTCCAGACTCAGCCCCAGCTCCCTCAATCTCTCCTCATAAGGAAGATGTTCCACTCCCTTAATCATTTTTGTGGTTCAGCATTGGACTCTTTCCAGCAGTTTCCTGTCCTTCTTGAACTGAGTTGCAGCCAGGGCAGAGTAGAGGAGGAAGAGAACCTTTCTTGACCTACTGACCACACCCCTTCTAATACACCCTTCTAATATGTAGGGAAAGAAATGCATTAAGCATACTGAATACATTATAACATATTCCTTTGAGCTGTCAAATTTTTTATTAATGATCTAGTGACATACTGAATTATGAAGGGAAAAAAATAACTTTATGTATTTATTTTTTATAATAGAATCATAGAATTGTTAGGGTTGGAAGGGACCTCAAGGATCATCTAGTTCCAACCTCCCTGCCATGGGCAGGGACACCTCACACTAGATCAGGTTGCTCAGAGCCACATCCAGCCTGGCCTTACACTCTGCTGGCTATGCTTCTCTTGATGCAGCTCAGGATGTGACTGGCTTTCTGGACTGCAAGTGCACACTGGTGGCTCATGTCGAGTTTCTCATCCACCAGCACCCCCAAGTCCTTTCCTTCAGGGCTACTTCTGAGCCAGTAGCTGTCCAGCCTATATTGGTGCTTGGAATTGACCCTACCCAGATGCAGGACCCTGCATTTGGTCTTGTTAAACCTCATGAGGTTGGCATAGGCCCACCTCTCCAGCCTGTCCAGATCCCTCTGGATGGCATCCCTTCCCTCCAGCGTCTGCTACACCACACAGCTTGGTGTCATCAGCAAACTTGCTGAGGGTGCACTCAATGCCACTGTCCATGACACCAACAAAGATGTTGAACAAGACTGGTCCCAGGGCTGATCCCTGAGGGACTCCACTTGTCACTGTCCTCCACTGGGACATGGAGCCATTGACAGACACTCTTTGGGTGCAGCCATCAAGCCAGTTCTTTATCCACTGAATGGTCCATCCATCAAACCCATATTTTACCAGCTTGGAGACCAGGATGTCATGTGAGACAGTGTAGAAGGCTTTGGTCCGGTCCAGGCAAATGATGTCAGTTGCTCGGCCTTCATCTCTTAATATACATGATTAATGAATGGAATACCAGGCTAGTAGAATTCATCTGGCTACCTATACTTCTATACATACATCTAGCATGAGACTGTTTCCCTTTATGCTTACTAAACTTAAATATTAAGTACTTTTAGAGTGGAAACCTATTTAATTTTCTATTTGAAACAGATCATATTATTGGCACCCTTAAGTAATTTTTTTATCTTCCTTACGAAAAACAGAATCCTTGTGTTATCAAAGAAAGCTCTCTAAAAATTGTATTTTATTTTGTAAAGTAAAGCCACTTTTCTTTTATACCCAAAGATGTTATTTATCATATTTCATATTATACTTCTGAGGAATGTGATGGTATTAGGCTTTTGACATATGTATCGAAATCTGAGCAAAGTGAACTAAATAAAAGTAAAGCTAAAATTTGTTTTCATTTTTTCTAACATTAGGTCATAACTTCCTGTATAGATGGCATGTTATTGCATTCTAAGTTAGATAGTCAGGATAAGCTGAATGGAATAAACATTTGTAAATGATTCCTCATCTCATACAGGGAGCCTATGGAAGCAGCTGACACGACATACTTGCATTTTAAGGCAGGTAACATCAGATGACTCTGCTCACGAAGGACCTAATTCTGCAGAATTGTATCAGTGTGACTCCACGTATGAAGATGAAAGTTTAGATAATACAGAAGTTCTCTTAAAATCCTTTATATATTGGAGGATTTAAGTGAATACTTTTCTCAATGTATGTATATATTATGCATATGTGTATATTACTCATGTATACACTCATATACATACATATATACAGACATTATACATGTATAGTATATGAACATATAGATAAAGTGTATAATTTTGTATACATATATAAAATATATACACAGCTACTATATACGTATGCAAACGTGTAATATATGTGCATTATACACTCACATATACATATGGATATAGATAAACAAAACCCAGGAAATAGTTCTACAGTTCTCAGTCAAGAACCAGACTTTTTTTTGACATAGTTCTCTTCTGATTTGAAATGAGTTTTCTCCAGTTACATTAAGTAAGATAATTCATGAACTATGTTTTTGGAATAATTAATGAATGAAAGCAGATGCTATAGGAATTAATGCATTTTCTATTTTAGCTGTATGAAAATCTAAGACTTGTTTATTGAATTTCACCAGCATATTGTCAACATAGGACCCCAGTGAATAGCAAATATTCTTTTATAATGGAGGATAGATTTCACTGAAGTATATAGCAGCTTTACTGCTTAAGATAGCTTTCCCTGGAGATATTTCCCAAGTTTGTCTACAGTCTCTTTAAACTCTTTCCTTTACATTTCTGTAACTCTCACAAAAGTGGAAGAAATGTAATTTGTAAAATTCTAACCAGCACTAGTATGTTTAATGAACTGATTTATTTAATGAGATGGAATAGTTCAAGATTGTTAGTTTCAGTTATTGTATCAAATCAAATTGATATAAGCATATACCTTATCCTATCCTATTAGTTTCTCTTTATTTTTATTGTAGGGACTTTAATATTTGAATGGATTGTAAATTTCTGAAAAATGTCTTACTTTCTGAATAAGTGTTTAGTTCTACACACACGGAGGAGTGTGCATTACACTCACTATCCTGTTTGATACTCAGCCAGGTCATATAGTGTTCAGCAAAATTTAGGAATAGAAAAATAATTCTACATGTGCTGGCATGGACATAATTATTGAAGCTTTGGGAAACAGATGTCCTAGAACTTATGTCTAATGAAAACTCATAAATATCAGCTAATCTGTGCAGCCATATGTTGTTTGTGCTTCACTGACCTCACTAAAAAGCACAAGGGTTTCCTAGCACCTGTAGGGGCTAAGGAAAACCTCTTGTCCCCAGGTTTAAGCAACAGCTTCTTAATCCATAAAACAGCAGGCTACACAACATCTAACATATGGATTTTGTCTTCATTTAAGGCAGAACTACAGTGAAAGCAAGAGGAAAGGTTCACGGCTTTGGAAAAAGAGCAGTCAAGAAAGAATATTCAAATGGATTTTAAAGGAAATTCCTAGATGAAGTCATAGAATAGAATAAGGAATTCAAATAAAGGAATCATAGAATCATTAAGGTTGGAAAAGACCTCTAAGATCATGAAGTCCAACCATCAGCCCAACACCATCATGCCTGCTAAGCCATGTTCTGAAGTTCTTCTAACACCTTCAGGGATGTTGACTTCACTGCTTCCCTGGGAATCCTGTTCCAATGCCTGACCACTTTTTCAGCAAAGAAATTTTTCCTAATATCCAATCTAAACCTCCCCTGGCACAACTTGAAGCCATTTCCTCTTGTCCTATTGCTAGTTACTTGAGAAAGACTGACCCACATTTGACTATGACTTCCTCATGTTTCAAAATATAAGTCTAAGTACACTTGTACAGTTTCATACCCAAGTCAGTGACAAAATCAAATCAGGAGCCTAAATTCCCTAAAGACAGGGACAGAATTCCAATGACAGAAAGGATCCTGGACTGGATATTGCCTCAATCAGCCAAAGGACTATATTAGAGCCTAAACTATCATCTTCTGTGTAAGTTCAAATACATCTCAAGACTGTAATTGAGTATTTGCCCATGAAGAAGAGAGGCCTTCAGTCTGAAGTGCATGTAATACTATGATTTTGTCATTTGAGATACAGATTCATTTAAAAACCACATTTTACCTTTTTTTGCCTTATGATTATTTGAAACTAGACAAATTCTCATAGAACTACTGAGAAATAATCAGACAAGTAATTTTCTGTTTATTTAAGAGTGCTCTTTATAGGATCAAGAAGCTCTAATGTGGTTTGTAAAGACGGCTAATTTTGGTATGCTATGCTTAGCTATTGCTTAATCAATACCAAGTTTAGTAGCTGTCTTACATCTTATTACTCCTGTTAATAACAGAAATAATAATAATAAATCACAAATAATACTTGTACTCATTTGGGTGGAGAAAGAAGGCATGATCAAAACTCACTAACATCACTTCAGACTGTGCTACTTTTTGCTATCACTTCCATATATTTTAAAAAAATAGTGGGCTAAATCTTTAGCTTTTATTAGCTTTATTAGCTTTGGCTAATTTTTTTTCTTTAAGATTTACATATTTAGATACATTCATCTCAAACACAGGAAATTGTTCTGAGATGTTTACCAATACAGTCTGAATTACAAAGTTAAACCTCCTGGAAGCTATTTCAAAAATCACAAGTGATATGGAATATCCAGAAGAAATTTACCATGAATAAATCATAATTGAACAATTTGATTGATTTCTGTGGTTGATGTAGTCTATAGTCTACAACATAAACTTGGAATTATTATTGCAACAGAAAACCTGATATAACCCATCAGCTGCCTTGGAGTTGAAAATAATGCAGTAAATGAACCCTGTATGAGAACGTTGCTGTCATTTATAGCTAATTATGAGTCCACAAGCTTTTTAAAATCTTTGAGGACATAAATCTACTGTCTTTATACACAATGCAAAGTACTTAATTAACTAGTAATCCTGACTTCAGTAAGCCTCTGTTTGTAAAGAAATGAATTAATTATGTATCTGTAATATTCAGATAATAATAATATTCCAAGGTTTAATACATTAAATATATGTAAGTTCCTTAATAATAAACCCCTGAAATTCTATAATTCACATATTTTGGAAAAGAGCAATATTTGTATATGTAAATTTAAAGCCATTTAAAAATGCACAGTAGTGAAAATACTTTAAAAAATATTCTCCACTTATCAATAAAAGACATGAGGTCCATATTTATAGTGATGGAAAACTCTCTGGAGATCTGAAGTGCTTCACTGATATGTATCAAAGCATAAATGATTGCTAATTCAAATGGAGACAGCACTTCTCTTTCTTTACTGGTTTCCTTCTGGACTGTTCATCTGTGAATCCTGTTGGCTTCATGTATAAAAACTCTTTTCAGTGTGGAGAAGAGAAGGCTCAGGGGGATCTTATTAATGTGTATAAAAGTCTAGTGGTAGGGAAAAAAGATATAGTGCATTATGACAGGAGAAGAGGCAATGCGCACAAATTAAATCACACAAAATTCCATCTGAAAACAAGAGGAACTTTCCTGTGGTGACAGTGGTCAAACAAAAGAACAAGTTGGCCAGAGAGGGAGTGGAGTCTCGGTCCATGGAGGTACCCACTACCCAACTGGAAAATTTTCTGTAGGTGAACTTGCTTGACTAGTGGAGTTAGACCAGGTGATCCCAAGAGTACCATTCCAACTTCAGCCATCTTGTGATTCTGTGGATCTAATGTTTTAAAGTGAATTTGAGTACAACATCCTTGGTGGAGGTAAAGAGGAGGATGGTAAAAGCTGACTAAAAGTTCTTGTGTACAAACCTATTTCAATCATAACAGAAATGTCCTTGTAATCTATTAGTCATATAGATAACCACACTTTAGGACTTTAAACTTGTACAAAACCCTATCCATGAATTTAGAGCAAGCTGAATCCTTTCCCATCTATTGTATAAATTTGGATCAAATTCTTATAATTGGATAGCAGAAGATTATCACTCTATGGCAAAGGGAAGATAGTAAAATGAGCTGTTTAGCTATTGTCTTAGTTCTTAGGATTTCTTAAAAAGTTCATTGGAAAAAAAAAAAAAAAAAGGAAAATTCTCTGTCTTTCTATATTTCTTTTGTCCTGATCTGTCTAACCCATGGAATAGCAGAGTTGCCTTACCTCCAGTAAGTGTGTTTAACTGTTGATTAGGAAGATACTTGTAGACTTATCTGAAGCCTCCTGTCTTTCAAATATACTTCCTTCATTTTCAAAGACATCTGTTTTCTAGTCATGTTTTAATTTCTTTGACTGTTGTCAGAGACAATGATACATAAAGCAAGCCATATATAAATTATTCAGCCACATATGTTCATCAAGATATCAAATAGATATTTCTATCCCAAGAGAAAATTTTGAAGGCTATTTCTGGCTGATGAAACCTTAAACTAACAATGGAAACTGAATCCTTAACTTTTCATAAGGAACGATGTCAAATGTAACAGCCAGAAGCATTTTAACTTTTTTTTTCTTGTTTTAATGTATTTGTTAACAAATTTGCCTTTAAAATCAATTTCACATATTTTTTTTTTTATCTGAAGGCAGAAAGGAAGACATCATAAAGTCTTGCAGATATTATAATTGATGTTATAGAACAATCTCCTTGTGTCCATTGTTTGACTCTACCCTGTGACACAAAGGGCTGGTGTAGCCCCAACCCTGTTGGAGCGACAGTTAAGTGAGTATAGGGAGAACTGGCTCCAACCGACTCCAACTAGCTCCAATTGATTCCAGAAGCTGAAGGGTGCCTCAGTCCCTTGAAGGAGACCTGCCCTTCCCCTGCCAGCACAAGATATGACTGTTATGTAGTCCCACTTGCATAAGGCATATTCACCACTCGTGTATTTTAGGCATCTTAGGTAAGGAGATATGACAGTTACCACCAACACCATCATAACCATTATTTCTCCCTCAGAAAATTTCCCCCTTGCCTTATTCATGTCAAACTTTTTGATTTCTTTTTCCTTTAACTTGCCATTTTATCTGTCTGGTCTTTTTTTATATGTCTCCTTCAATGTTGTGTCTGTCACCATTTTTTTTTTTTGTTTAATTTTTCCTCATAAGGTAAAGATCAATCAAAAAGCTCAGCTGTTGAACAGTTTTGGTTGATATCAGTTGGTGATAGTTGTCATGGTTGTGGAATTATTGTATGTAGGTCTAGGGAATGATGAAGTGACTGGATCTATCCTCCAGAGCATGAAGCTAATCTCATCCTGCTTCACCATTATTTAAATTTTATCTGTGTGTTCAGCATAGGTGCTGTGTGCAATTCCTACTCTACACAGGCTTTTTAATCCTCCACACCTTTGTGCATAATATTCATGCTAAACATTCATAGCTACTCTTATTTATTCAGTCTATACCCTTCTTATCTTTTCCTTCTTTCTCATCTCCTATTTTTCATTAAGTCCATTTAAAAGTATAGTCATGTTTCCACTGAAGGACTTAACATATTTCTAACTACCATAAAACATTAAATAATCAGGGCTTTTTATTATACAGAATGAAACTCTGAGAATTTTATCTTCACACACAGGCAGAAGTGTTAACACTAGAGGATATTAACACTCATGTCTATGTCAGAGATATTAGTATAAAAATTCTCAGAATTTATAATGTCTGTCTACTATAAAGCCTCTAATTCCCAAATGAGAGTAAGAAATAGCAGCATTCTTGAAAACAACAAAAGGAAAGAATGCCTAACCCAAATGATAGCTCTAATCTGAGGAATGAGTCATTATGAGTTTCGAGTTATTCTTACACATTCTAATTTGAGAATTTTAACAAAGTCAAAGACATTTCTTAGTGAAGAAACTGCATCCTGATGGCAAAGGGAACTCAAAACATTTCTTCCTAATGAATGCATATTTTGTAAAGACTCATTTTGTACAGCCCACTCTATCTGGTGCTTTTCAAGCCACACCTGGAGTATTAAACTCAGTTCTGGTCTCCACTATACAAAAAGTAATAAAAACAGGGTGGAGAAGATCCAGAGAAGGACCAAAAATATGATCAAATCAGAGACTCACAGAATGTAAGGGATTGAAAGGGACCTCTAAAGATCTAGTCCAACCCCCTTGCCAAAGCAGGATCACCTGGGGCAGGCTGCACAATACTAGGAAGCCTGCCATATGAGGAAATACTGAGAGAACAGGGTTTGTTCAGCCTTGAGAAAAGAAGGCTTAAGGGTACCTTATCACCATATTCTAGTGTTTAATGAGTGGCTACAAAGAACAGGTTGCCCAGACAGGTCATGGATGCCCCCTCCCTAGGTATGTTCAAGGTTGAGTTGGATGAGGCCTTGAGCAATCTGGTCTAGTGGAAGGTGTTCCTGCCCATGACATGGGGGTTGAAACTAGATGATCTTTAAGGTCTCTTCCAACCCAAACCACAGGAGACTTTCTTTTTGCAGGGAATCACATGGAAAAGGGTTAACAGGTACAAGCTACTCCTTGGGAGATTCCAACTAGTCACAAGAAAATTTTTTCACAATGAGAGCAATAAAGTTTTGGAACAATCTTCCAAGCAAAGCGATGGAGCATAGAAAGTTTCAGATACCAAAAACTATACAAGACTAAGGTATTACTACTGTTTTATGAAGTAAACACACCTCAAATCACTTCTAGTACTATATTTGGTGAAATCCAGTATTATCTTAATGTGGACAATGAAACAGCCATACATGGACAAATATGCTTCAGCAGATTTCTTAGATGCCTACCTAACTCAGAAAGTTTCAAGCAGGACTCCCTGCAGACTAATTATGTCTCACAGTTTAGGAAAAGTTTGCAGGACTAGAAGGATCTGCTTCTGACACCAGAAGATTCCAACAATCTGCCAGGTGCTGTTGAGATCAGAGTCAACCTTCCTTTTTTCTTTTCAAACAAACTATCTGAAGTTGCCAAAACCTGGCAGAAATATTTTTTCTCATAATTTTGCTTTTGCTTGATTAAATTCAGCAGTAATATTACTGTAAGGAGAAGAGAGACATCTTTTGAAAATTTTAAATTTTAAAGAAGAATGACAGACTGCCATATATATTTCACTTCACTTCCACTTTTTTAGCCTAACATTTATTATCATCTGTAGAAGTTTCATAAATACTGCTTGTGTCTTGGAACTAAACATAGCCTCACTCCTATTCCTCTCTGCCCCCTCAGTTTCTTTTGCAACAGCTTTTGCTATAAGAAAAAGTTAATTTTAATGCTCTCTGCTGGAATCCTCTCCCTGATGCTGTGATTTTGCTTTAATTTAACATTCTCTTTAAATCAGTGTAGCACTGGGATATGTGAGGGAAATCTGGTAGCACAAATTGTGTTCATCCTGTTCAAGAGATTGGTTCTTTCATCTGAGTTAACTAGGCTTCGTTCTACACATCTGCAATAAAGTCTCCTACTGTCTGAATATGTGTGAGATGCTGGGGGAGGCTATTCAACATTATCTTTAGTATTTAAAAATAGACTTTTTCACCCTCTGGAATCAAAATGCATCAGCAGTGTCTGACCATAAAAATATAATTGACGAAAAAGTGTCAGTATTTAAAACATCTGTAGTTTAATCTTGATGGGACTCGAGTGGTACTATTGACCTATGGTAACCTCAGGTATGTGCTAGTTTTCAAGAAGTCCACAGTACTTTTTCCGGCACCCCAGTATGAGGATTTTCAAAGGCAGAAATGATACATCCCTTTTGGGAACCAGTATCTCAAAGGTATAGAACATTATTCTTTCTTACTTCTTCTGAAATGTGTTAAAGTAAAAGCTAGATATTTAGGAAAACAAACTTCTATTTACAAACTTTGAAGCAGCCAATATATCTAACTCTGCAGTAACTTCCCTAGGAGAATTCAGTGGGTACTGAAAACCTGATCTCTGAGTACAGTGTTTTAAGCAGAAATAAAAAGGACTAAATGTGTATCTAGGGAAATATAAAGGAATATACTGATTTGTACCTAGGTTTTAAACTAAGCATAATTAATCTATAGTGTTTCAAGGCACTAGCTTGTTTTCTGGAATGTTAGATTTAATAACCATATTTCTACATCAATTAAAAAAACCATAACATCATAATAAATTATAGTGAGTTCTTAATAAAAAATAGTCAAACAAAGGCAACATGAAAAGAATTAGTTCTGGTACACTATTTTTCACTCTCTGTGACTAAACGAGTGCATCTCACAAGGACTAACAGCAGATCTAAGAAGATACATCTATTCTGAGCATTCCATTTATCTCTGATTTCAGAGAAATCTCTAACTCAAACAGTTTTCATGCTATTTACTAGATTATTAATATAATTATTTGACATTATTTTGCAAAAATCATCAAATGCAAATGGAGAACATCTAATTTTCAGGACTGGTGACAGTATTTTTTCTCTATGGTTTTGACACAGTTACAATAAACTACACATAAATATACACATCTGTATTTAATTTCAAATCTCACTGATATTTGGATAATACTTCAGATAATAGCTGAAAAGTAGTTTTAGTTTTGTAGCACAAAAGTGCATCACTTCATAGATTGTTGTAACTTTTTTTTCCCTAGTACTTCTTGAATAACCTTTTTCATTGTCTTTCTCTAGACATCTGGTGGGAAAGCTGAACTGGTAGGTGCTCAGTAGTAGGAATTTCTGACCAAAGTCTGGTCTGACATGGTGGTCAAGCAGGCCCAGCTGCAGAAAGAGTTAAACTGTCTTGAGTAGGAATGCCAGAGACTCCTGTAAAGGAGTGAAGATTCCCTATGTGATGAGAAAGGAAATATGCAGAGCATAGTATTGGAATGGAAGTGATTAGGACCCATTTGATCAGGACATCTGGACTAACGAATGGACCCAAAATTAGGCTGAGATGTCTGCACAGTCATCGGATTAGTGATAATGCACATATATAAAGAATCAGCTTGGGACACATATTTGCAGAATCCTTGAAGAACTACTTACAGTGGCAAGACTATTCAATGTATCGGGGGGTTTTGTTTATTTATTTTTTTCTTTCTTTTTTTTTCCAGAGAAATATGTTTGATGTCTAAGTTTATTAAAAAGTCATACAACCCTAGTAAAATCCCAGAATCACAGAGTTATTCAGGTTGGAAAAGACCCTTGAGATCATCAAGTTCAGCCATTAACCCTACTCTACAAAGTTCACCCCTAAATCATATCCCCAGGCACCAGATCTAAATGACCTATAAACACATCTAGGGTTAGTGACTCAACCACCACACTGGGCAGCCTATTCCAATGTCTGTTCACTCTTTCTGTGATTTTCTTTTTTTCTAATGTCCAGTATGAACCTACCTTGTTGCACTTTGAGGCCATTGCCTTTTGTTCTATCACTAATACCTGTGAGAAAGACCAGTACCAACATGTCTACAATATCATTTCAGGTAGAGAGCAATGAGGTCTCCCCTTAGCCCCCTCCTATTCAAACTGAACAGACCCAGTTCCTTCAGTTGCTCTTCACAAGATTTATTCTTCAGGCCCTCCACCATCTTTGTTGCCTTCCTCTGCACTCAGTCTAGCACCTTGATATCACTCATACATTGAGGTGACCAAAACTGGAGACGATACTCAAGGTGTGGTCTCAGCAGCGCTGAGTACAGGGCACAAACACCTCCCTACTCCTGCTGGACACAGCATTTCTGATACAAGCCAGGATGCCATTGGCTTTTTTTGTCTACCTGGGCACACTCCTGTCTCATATTCAGCTGTTTGTGGATTAGACTCCCTCCCTCCCCCTCCCCCCCCCCCAGGTCCCTTTCTGGTAGACAGCTTTTCAACCACACTTCCCCAAGCCTGTAGTGTTGCATGGGGTTGTTCTGGCCCAAGTGCAGGACCTGGCACTTGGCCTTGTTGAACCTCATCCCATTAACATTGGGCCATCGAGCCAATCTATCCAAGTCTCTCTGTAGTCTCCCTACCCTCGTGCAGATCAACACTCCCACCCAACTTGCTGTCATCTGCAAACTTACTGATGACACACTCTCTCTCCTTATCAAAAATCATCAATAAAGATGTTAAGCAGAAGTGGTCCCAACACTGAGCCCTGAGGAACACCACTTTTGACTGGCTGCCAGTTTGATTTAGCTGCATTGACCACAACTCTTTGGGCCCATCCAGCCAGTGTTTTAGCCAGCAGATCGTAATATCTTTAATCCATGAGCAGACAATTTTTCCATGAGAATTCTATGGGAAACAGTGTCAAAGGCTTTTTGAAAGTCTAGATAGACAATATCCACAGCCTTTCACTCATCCAATAGTCAGGTCGCCTTGTCATAGAACAAAATCAGGTTCTTCATGCAGGACCTGCCTGGATCCTCCTTTCTGTCTTTCTTGTAGATGGGTGTTATATTTGCTACCTTCCAGTCCATTGGGACCTCCCCAGTTATCCATGACTTCAATAAATAATATTCAGGTAAATACTGTGATGACCTCGTTCAGCATTCCCTCCCTGTCTCCTAGTTCATTAGGCTGGCTGCCCAGGGAACAACTAGTTCCACTGCCAAAGACTGAAGCAAAGTAAGCATGGAGAGCTCAGCAGCCTTCTCATCCTTTGTCACTATGTTTCCCTCTGTATCCAATAAAGGATGGAGATTTCCCCTAGTCCTCATTTTGTTGTTAATTAATTTATAGAAACAGTTTTTATTATCCTTAACAACTGTAGCTAAGGTGAGCTCTAGCTGTGCTTTGGCCCTCCTAATTTTCCCCCTGCATAACTTCGCTGTATCTTTATAGTCCTCATGAGAGACCTGTCCCCTCTTCCAAAGACCATAAACTCTCCTTTTGTTCTTGAGGTCCAGCCAAAAATCCTTATTGAGCCAGGCTGTACTCTTTCCCCACTAGCTCATCTTTTGGCACAATAGAGCCAATAACTGACCGGTAGCACATATGATCTTTTAACAGTTAAATAGCCGAAATAATCTCATTCAGAAAACCTCATTAAAAGTTAAATTAACTATTTAATGCCATTAAGTACCTCTTCATTTAATCTATTTAATTTGCTCACTTTTCAATATTTGCACCTGGGAGGCAGCAATCTCCAAACCAGTGGCAGATCCCACCATCAGTGACAGTCACATGAGTGTGAGGAGGGTCTCCAATAGATAATAGAAGCTGTAGAGAAAGGTACTTTAGGTCTTTAGGTAGTGAAGGAAGCTACACATCAGGTAACAATTTTCTCTCCAATCAATATAGGTTAATAAATAACTAATTAAACAGCAACTTTGGAGCTGTGGTATAATTTGATTTTTTTTTTTCTATATTGCTTGAATCTTGATTTTATAGGACAGGATTAATGTTTTACAGTCTGTTTCAATGGTGCTCAAAAAACATGTAGATGCTTAACTTACTTAAAGACGTCCCCAAAGGTTAGGAAGGAACAGCACATCATTTCTTTGATTGTGCTTTGGGAGATACTTAGGCTTGTTCAGACTTGAGGAGTTTTTCCACTTTCATATGAATGCTACTACTACTATGCATGTATCTTCCCCTTTAAGGACCTTGTTTTCCTTGTTCCTTCTCTGTGCAGATTTCTGTCCTTTCCCCAGTGTAATAAAGATATGAGTGTCTTTGTGCCTTTAATAAATTACCTCACCAGAAAAAAGAAAAGGGAAAGAAAAAAGAAAAAAGAAAAAAAAGGGAAAAAAAAGAAATTAAAAAGATTTTTAAAAAAGAAAGAAAAAAAAAAGTAAGAAAAAGACCATTCATGTGTGGCAAATATAGTACTGAACATGTCCAAAAGACAACCTCAGTGTTGCAGTCTAATGAAGGTGGGTCAAAGAAAGACATGACAGTTCAGTACGAATTTCTTCTCTAATTAATATCTGACCTACCAAAGACCTCTGCCATAAAATAATACTTTTCCAGACTTGTTTCTACTCTAATAATACTTTTATCTGATAAGGACTTTTGTACAGAATATGAGTGAATAAAGTTGGAAAAGAAGAAATAATTTGAAGCTATTTTGTTGTGCAAGAATCAAATAGGTTCAAATGGAATGTAACCAGAACAGATCCATACACATGGTGATATTTAGAGTTATTATGCAGCCAGATAATGAAAGGAAATAGTATTTTGTGAAGTAAGTTCAGATAAGTTTGAAAGAATGAAGGAAGCCATTTATTCTTGATATTTAAAATGTGTCTATTAAATAAAGTAGGACTATCAAGTAAATTATAAAGCACATGTAAGAAAGTGGAGTTACAAATTATTATCGACTTGAAAATACTGGTGTTACTGAGACAGTTTCTTTCAGAGCTACATGATTGGTTTTTTCATAATAAAGGATAATTAGAAGCATTAGTAGTCTAAAAATTCAGATCTTTAAAATGTCTTTGCTCTTTTCTATTGCAAATTTACTCCAATCAAAAAGCATTGACATTATGTACCTGATATATTTATGTTAGGAACGATTTTCAAATTAAATACCCTTTTTATTTCAACAAAATGGTAATTTCCATAGTTTCTTGGTTCTAAAAGTTAAATTAGTTAAATATATAGAAGCCAAATTCTGTTGTATTTCTTTGCAAAGCTAAGCAATACCTATATAGTTTAATGTAAATAAAAAGGCATCCGTGTATACTTAATCATGTTTCCAGTTATTCTGCTTGTGCAATATTGCAAGATTTTTGAGAAATCAAAGAATATCAATGAATTTTTCACCTATGTTTATGTCAATGGAGAAATTACAGATGGTTGAATCAGGTTGCAAAGTTCAATCTCATTTTACCTAGAAATACTTCAGTAGCTATGTTAATGAAATATAGGCAAATTATTAAATTGAATAATAAAATGCAAGATTTTATTATCTTCTTTAAAGTAAAACTCTAAAAATAATCATATAAATCAGGAAACTATTTTGCTGAGAGGGTGGCCAAGCACTGGCACAGAGTGTGCAGAGTGGCTGTGGAGTCCTATCCTTGGAGATATTAAAAAGCTGTCTAGATCTGTTCCTGAAAAATGGATTCTAATTGGCCCGGCTTAAGCATGGAGGGGGTTGAAACAAAGATCTCTAGGGGTCCTTTTCAACATCAACTATTTTGTGATTTTGTGATAATTAATGAATGCTTTTACATTGATGTATGAAATTTAAGTTCTATTTTATTCAGACTCCAATTGTTGCTAAGGTGTTTAAAATCTCCCCATCATTCTTATCTGTGTTTTCTCTTTTCGAAGCTGAGGTATTCAGAAATCTGTTGCCTAACTAAGGTCCCCTGAAGGTCATATAAAAGAGTATCTCTGAGAAATGTGAACCAAGAGTATGTTTCTCTTTCTATCTAGAACATACAAAAAGCATTGAATTTAATACAAAGTTCAAAAAAAGCTAGTGAAATGTAGTTAAAATTTGATGGCTGAGTGAATTATTATGTATTTCTCATTTCACACTGCTTTCTCAGAACTATGTATTAAATGTGGTAATGTCCCAGTGATAATGATAACTATTATACATTAATAACAGGTAGTTACTTATTAAAATATTATATAGATATCTTCCAAAAGATTCTTATGTTCATAAGCTCTTCACATGGCTGTTTGATCTAACATAAACCCATTTATGTTCTAAGGAAGTTACATCTTGAAAGTTAGTGAAGAATCGTATGTACTCGTTGCTAGACTACCAAGAGTCCAGGAACATTAAAAAAGCAAAGTACTTAAAACTGCAGGCACAGAATGATGCCAAAACCTCTACCGATATATAACAAAAGAGGTCAGGTGTTAGCCACTAAGAAAATCCACAGAAATATGAAGAAATCTGGACCTGAGAGGTGGGTAGGACCAGTTCTAGGACACAATTTGAACATGCATATAGCTACACACCAAACCCATTGCAACTGTCCATAATAGGTTGTATAGGCAGAAATGTCATTAAATTGTGTAAAAGACTGAAGTGAACCAATACTGCACAAGCACCTGGCTTTATAACCATGTATGTTGAGCATGAGCATTCTTATACCTCATACTACCCACTCCTAAAACTTGGATGTAATTTAACGGGAACAGCAAGAACTTTCATTCCAGAGCTAATGGTTCATTATTCTCTTTAGTCTGAGATTGCTTTCTAACACAATCATAGGGCCAAATAAAGCAGATTAAAGGCAAGACAGTAACCAGCTTGCTGTCATTCTTTCTTATGAAGGTAAACTACTCATTTGTTCAGAACTCCCCCTTTAAGTATCTGTCGGCTTCTTCCATCTATTCCGATGCCTCTTGTTTTTATTTTTTCAAGAAAAAAAACCAAAAACACTAACAAAACAAACCCAATCCAACCAACCAAGCAAAAATATTGTGGAGCTGGATCTGTAGCAGTGGAAAATACTAATTTAGGATCTTAATATTTAGATTTGAATATTATAGAAGAGGTGATTTTGAAGGCTTTGGGCATTGTATGTTGTATTGATAGAATGAATGAAATGTACTAAATGTAGGGGGAAATACTGGGGAAAAAACATTCTAAAAACAATTCATAATATGCCTTATTATAGCAATCAACAACCTAAAGGTAAAGCAAATGTTTTGTGAAACCAGTGTTAGTTTCTGTAATAGTCTGCTTTCAATGAAAGAAGAATAAGTGGACTAAATATCTGAAAGAACAGTTTAGATTTGCAAGGTTCTGATGCAGGGAAATGCCTTTTCTTTTAATGCATTTGTCACTGTCTTGGCAATTCTCTAATCTGTCTGAATCCTATATAGTCCAGTGCAAATATAAAATATATTTATGGTCTTTTGGATAGAAAATAAAGTTTCTATTCTTTAGATCACAGAAATAATTTATTTAACATCTATCAAAATTCTGATCATGAAGATGTTTCATCTGGAGCTTGTTCTAACAGTGATCTTTTATCAAAACTGTTATTATATTTGATGAAAAATAAGAAGATTTATTTCCTTTCTCCTTAAAATGCATAGTTGAGTATTTTAATGACTATTGAGGCTGCCATCTTAAAATTTATCACAGAGACATTTCAGTTCTGAGAAATTAAATGAAAAAAAATTCAGTTCAGTGCTTAGATTTCTTACAACTCAAAGAAAACAGCAATGCAATAGAATTTAAAACACTAAGGGTAGGGGAAAAAACACTTAGACAAAGACAGAAAATAGGAAGAGTTTAATAATAGGAGTATCTCCTTTTTATATGGAGTTTTAAAATAAGAAACTTAATGAGACTTCATGCGTTGAATGCTCTTTGCGTGTTGAGTACGGGAGAATAAATTACCTTTTCTTCCAAAAGATGACATGTGAAAAATGAAATCACCTTTCAATAAGACATTACAATATTTGTCAAGAAATGAGAAAGTGTATTTGAGGTCTGAAAGTGTTCCAAACTGATTTGGATTGGAAGGTAGTGGTAATAACTGATACTAGGAATTAACCATTTCCAAAGTAAATTGTTACTGAATGTCAGACCAGTCAGTGATGGTTTTAAGGTTAAAACAGGTCTCATTTGTAGTATTTAAACATTTTTGTCAGTTGTAACTAACTCCCTGTAATTTATATAATGTATATAAATAAATATTCCACTGAAAAGAATTTTCTTGTTTACTAAACTCATTGATAGTCACTCATTGTCCAAACAAATGGATAAAACTGTTGCAAGCAATGTGAAATCTCAATAGCAGGGTAATTTCTCAACAGAGACTCTCCACTAACATATCTTTGGATCTATAGAGAAGGTGCTTCATCCATGCTGTCCTGTCTTATTTTTCAGTAGTCTGTTTTATTAATGCTACCCTACAGCATTATCTCTATATGTCTCACACTTCTTCTGCCAGAATTTCAGTAGAAGAGTGCTTTGAGGTTTTTTGAACTACATTTTTATTTCATTGTATATTTTTATAGCAAATTTATCAGAGAGTGTCAAAAAATAGTACGGAGTCAGAACACGGATCTGAGTAAAATGTGAACAGAAATACTTTACTTTTAAATATAACATCTCAATGTTACTAAGTAAGACAGCATGGAAAGAAAAATGGTTTATGGATTACTCTCCATTTATCCAAAATGTCCTATGAAGTTAGAACTTTCTGCAGTTTTTGTTTTATTCAGTTCAGCGATTGTGTCATTACTATAGTCTATTTTTGTCCCTAAGAAACAGGGTTTTTAGTCGTCTTTGAGTCTGGGCTCTGAATGTTCCCAAGCTTTCTTAGTAACATCTCCTTTGGTTTCAATTCCCTAATGATGTGTGTACTTCTTTGTCCTGCCATGTCTTGCAGCTATGGGAAACTGCTGTACTTAAGGATGCCCAAGAGTTCTCCAGGAAATGATCAATCTCCTGTTCTTCCAAGTACTCATTCCTTCTCCTTCCTGTCTTTTTAAAGGCAAAACAGCATAGGAACTAAGATAAAAGAAAAACAAACAACTATAACAACAACCAAACAAAAAAAAAAAAGAAAACCACCCTACCCTTAAACCAAATCATAGTCCATCATACTTCTATTCCAGTCATGTGCAATATGCTATCTCCTTGAAAATGGAAATGTACACTTTCACATTCTCTGCTGCTGTTGTTCAGTTTTGTCTGTTTTGTCATCTTTCACACTATGCTTAAATAGCTTAAGTTATTCTATTCTTCTTTGCATTAGTATCTTACTAACCACATGGCTGTGGTCTGGCGGTGTTAAGCACAGTTCTTTCACCACAGCCCTTTCACTGTCTATATTGCTGATATGAATAATTATGTAACCACTATTGGTACTTTCAATACTTCAGCCAGCTCTGTGACATTCCTTTTTGCATTGATATATTTTCTGATTTTCCTTTTTAAAAAGTAATTATTAAAGAATATTTAAAGAATTGTACTTCTGAGTTAAACAACTGTCTCATGTTAAATGTTAGTTTTGTAATGCCTTGTCTCAGGCCAGAAGTTGGGAGGGAGACACAGTTCTTTTTGAGTATTCCTGGGAGTGAAATTAAGACACAAATGAGGTCAAATATCATATATTTATTAAAGAGTGAGAGAATGGAGCAAACAAAACAGAGAAAGAAAGAAAAGAGAGAGAGAGGGAGAGCTAGTTGAGGAAAGAGAGAGCAGGATGGTTGCTACTCCATGGTCCTTCTTCGGTGGTAGGGGCAGGGGGAGAGATATTCCTGGGCTGCTGCTTCCAGCCTGAGATGTCCTCAATGATGCTCACCCCAGTAATAAGCTGGCATAGCCCAGGGCTTTTATTATGTTCCTGGTTCTTTCATCAGAGCTCCACCTGGCTCATATCAACAACTCGTAAGTGGACTTCCAGGGGGGTCTTCTGTGTGTCCGCAGGGGTTGGAGCCAAGTGGCCTCTGCCCCTCTTTACCATCCACTGTCCACCACACCCCTTGGCCAGCTGCTGTCTGGATGGGCAGAGATGACACATCAGGTGGGCTGTTCAGGATGATCTTATCTTTGTTGAGACACTCCTTAGTTTTTAATGTAACCATCACATCACCAGGTGATTTACATTTTCAAGAGAGGATTCTCACCATGCCTCAAACATTATTTTATTCGTATTGATACAGTGACAGCAGAAATCCTGTTGTTTTGTTGATTTAATATTACATAGTGTTAAAGGCAAGTGTCTGGACCTTATTCCATTCATCCACAGGCTGAGTGGCATTTCACCATGTTATTCATTCATCAAATTATAATTGACAGAATATTTTCCTGGTTTTCATTATGTAACAGAAGACTAGGCATAGACAATTTGTTACTTTAAACATGATTGGAATACCTTGTAATTGGCAGGAAAACCTGCCAAAAAAACTGGCAGTGGGGCCTAGAAGAAAATACCAGGCTAGTTCTCACATAAATCTCAGAAGTCCTGTGCCTGGGCCTCAGAGTCCCCTCTGTTACTCCTTAGTCACTCATGAAGACTCTTTACTATTCCTTCTGTATGGGAGCTTGTCTAGGGTCTGTCTTAAGCGACTTGAGATACAGGTTTGGGTAGAGATCAACTCATCGTGATTTCTATGGTGCTGAACAACCAGCTGCTGCTGTTGCAGTGACTCACACCCTGCCTCTTTCAAAGGTTCTCTGGCCAAGTCATCTACCTTTAAATTACTTCCCAAATCTTGTCTATTCCCTTTTAACTGAAGTTTTAGAAGTCCAGCTCATGCCAGCTGCCAGAGGGCTCAACATACTTCAATCAAAAGACCCCTAGTCAGTCTGAGTTTCTACCAAGGACACCAGTGTGATTCAACTTTGCTAAAAGCAAATTATTCCCTGCTATATCTATATGAAAAAAAAAAAAAAAGTGCAATTTATAACTTTCCTGATAAAGAAGTCTCAAGTTTTGATACTATAGTCATCATGTGTCATCTTGTTTCTATTCTTTTGGCCATCTGTTTACATCTCATTAAAATCCATTTGCTACCTTAATTTAGTACAGCATCTTATGAAACATTCAAATTATTGTAAATAGCACAACACTTAATTAAAGATTTCCTCTTTGTCTGAGAACTCTCATAGAACAAAAACTGCATAAAAAGCCCCCAACAAAACCAAAACAAAAAAATCTAAAACTACTTCAGTATAAAGCATAGCTTCTTGATCCTGTACTTGCTTCTTGCCATGATGTAATTTTGAATGTTTGTTAGTCAGCTCCAGATGGGGATACTGGTTTAAGTTGCTCAGAAGGCATTAATGAGGATGTACTGAGTGATGTAGGACATAAGCATGACAAAAATAGTACGAAGAATGGATGGAGATTCTACCAAGTCTGGCTGGGATGCAATTAACTTTCTTTTTAGTGGCTTCATGCTGTGCTTTGGCTGTAGCTAAACGAGTGTTGGTGAAGCAGTGCACTGATGGAGTGCAGTAGTGATTTGGTTGTTACTGAACGGTACTTGCTGAGTGTCAAAGTTTTCTCTTTTTCCTGGCTTGCCCTCTCAGAGAGTAGGCAAGAGGCAGATAAGAAGTTAGACAGAGCTGGGGCAGTTGACCCTCACTGACCAAACGAATTTTCCATACCATATGATGTCATATTCAGAAACAGAAAAAAAAAAAAAAAAAGAAGTGGGTTTTGGTTTTCAAGGTGACCATTGATGAGAGCCTTCCTGAATGTTGGTCTTCTTGTGGGAACTATTTGAAAGATTGCCTTTGTGTCCTTTATTTTGGTTTGGTTTAGTTTGTGTGTTGTTGTGTTTGTTTGTTTTCCTTTTTCCTTCACATGTTAAACTGTCTTTGCCTGAACCCATGAATTTTCTTGCTTTTGCTCCATTTCTCTCCATGACCATGATGGGGAAAAGAGTGAGCAAGTAACTATGCCAGTGTTTGACTGCTGGCCAAAGTCATTCAAACACAGTGATATGATGAAACATTTTGAAAAATACAAAGAGATTTAAACTGTGGGGAATGGTCCAATCACTTCAGCTCCTGCTTCATGTGGCATCTTACCAGAGGAGTTTACTGTACAGAACTGCAATTTTAATAATTCACAAAATGGATGGTTCTGAAATATCAATGATCCTCAGGTATTCATGAACTTATAAATGCTCAATGTTATAATTTTTAGCAGGAAGGTAATAGTAATTGTAATTTTTTCCTTGATATGTTTGTATCATATCCTTAGCTCTGCTGATGTAGAGAAGAAATAGAAGTAATCATAAATTAGTCTTCTGAAAACTAACTTTATTGTATAAATGTTAGTTGAGGAAAATTTTAGGACTTGTCATTAAATATAACAAATATCCAATAAAATCAATTAAATCCCAGTTGAAGTTATCATAATATTTTTTTATAGTTTTAGCTTATGTGTTACACAATTTTACAATGAAACATTCTGCATTAGCCAAAGCATGGCTAGCAGGACAGGGGACCTCTATTCAGAACTACTGGGGCCACATTTAGAGCACTATGTCCAGGCCTGGCCTCTTCAGTACAAGAGAGATGTAAGGATTATCTCCCATATGAGGAAAAAATGAGAGATCTGATACTCGGTAGCCTGAAGAAGAGAAGGCTCATGGAGAATGTCATCAATATGTATTATTATCTAAAGTGAAGGTGCAAAGAAAACAAAAGCACTTTTCAGTGACGCCCAGTGACAGGACCAGAGGTGATGCCACAGACTGAAACACAGGAGGCTCCCCCTGACCATTAGGAAACAGTTGTGGTTTTGGTTTGGTTTGGGTTTTTTTGTTCTTTTTACTGAGTGTGACTGAGCATGGGAACAGGTTGCTCACAGAGATAGTGTAGTCTCGCCACTGGAAATATTAAAAAGTCATCTGTACACAGTCTTGGGCAGCCTACTTTAGATGCCCCTACTTGAGTAGGGGGAGCTGGACCAGATGGCCTCCAGAAGTCCCTTCCAACCTCAAATGTTCTGTGATCCTATGAAAGAAGTGAAGGCACATAAAATATATCCTATTGGTAACACTACTAAACTGACAGGTTTAACCCCGTCCTACTATAAATACTAAACCATAAAACATATTAGTATCAATATTTTATCCTATAATCACATGACATTTTCACATTATTCCTATATCATTAAGGCGTAGGATGAACAGTGTTTCTGGCATGTACCACACTTGCATGTGGAGTTATTCCCTTTTCTGTAATATATCTGTTTTCTTACAGATTTTTTGTGAAAATTAAATAACTAAATAAAATAGTAAGAACAGAAGGAATGTCCTATTTAAGAAGACTGACTTAGACCCTGAAGATATTAGTACAATCACTTTTTGTTAGAGTTCTTTTCTTAGGCTGGTGAATCAACATTTTCACAATTTCTCATTAATTACATATTCTTCTATGTTGGGGTCAGACCACCTTAGTAATGTTCTCTAGGTGATTAATTATTAGGAGATTAATTATTAGGAGATTAATTAATTATTTCAAGAATTATTTTTTACATTCAATGAAAAATTTGCATGTCTTCTAAAGAATAATCCTTGGGGCTATCTGAGAATAATTGAGGGAAATACAAAGAAATTTTATTTCACTGAATATAGCTTGGGTAAAAGCTAGGGTGGAGCCATGTGATTAAAACCTGACTTATGTGTATGTAAGCATTGGAAGCACAAAACAGTGGAAAAGCTCATGATGACCACAGAGCAGGCACAGTGGCTGGGTGGAGATGCAGTGATCTATCCTGCTTCTCCAGGAGACTAAGCTTGTGATTGCAAGCAAGAGCCTTATAGCTGTTCTGCAGTTCAGAGTATTTATCACCAGAAATCTTAAAGAATCTGTATATGTTGCATGAAAATAAACTGCACAATTTGTTCACCTGATTACTTCTTATGAATGCAGCAGGACCTACAACAGACAAGAAGTCTGGTGTCAGCTCTATAGTACCAACAATTGGCATGTCTATTAAGAAATAAAACCATTTATTGGCTACTAAGTTCAGCTCCAGTGCAGATTACCACAAAATTATAGGTCCCTGCTAAGCATCTGGAATTTCACAGTTCAAAATTTTCAAAAATTTCCATACTAAATTTTAAGGAAAACCAAAAAGCCTGGTGCTGATTCATGACTTCCTTTTTTCTTTTCCACTGTTCTTTTTTTTTTTTTTTTAGTTTGCCATTTCATAGCAAAACATAATGCCTGTTTTAATTATACACTAAGACTATTATATTAAAATGAGAAGACTGGATAACACACTTAATCAATACACATATTTGGATTTTATGGGTTATCAGATAGACAGAAACACCTGCAGTGCTTCTTGAGGTTTTCAGTGTTGTATCTCTTATTTTTAAGTAATCTGCTTCTTGTAAAAGACAATGTAGAGTGTTTATTTTCAGGATGGAATACAGAAGTCATACCTGGAGCATTCTAAATTTTTATACCTTTTTAATAGTGCTTTCTGCAGCACAAAAGCTGCATCCTGTATATGGAATGTTTTAGAGTAAAGTAGTTACGGCAAAGAAGAAAAGATCATTTTGGCACTTGTAATACTCTGACAAAGAAGTAGATTACCTTTCTCTGAAGTCTACATTATACTTCTTTCATTACCCCAGTAACCTGTGGGTATTAACTACTTGATTGAGTTTAATAAGAATTTTTATATTTGATCCATAGAGGATAATTTTCCATATAACTAATTCAATGGGTATTCATAGAATCATAGAATCAAGAAGGCTGGAAGAGACCTCAAAGATCATCGAGTCCAACCTGTCACCCTAAACCTCATGACTATCTAAACCATGGCACCAAGTGCCACATCCAATCCCCTCTTGAACACCTCCAGGGATGGTGACTCCACCACCTCCCTGGGCAGCACATTCCAATGGCCAACCACTCTCTCTGTGAAGAACTTTCTCCTCACCTCCAGCCTAAACCTCCCCTGGCGCAGCTTGAGACTGTGTCATCTTGTTCTGGTGCTGGTTGCCTGGGAGAAGAGACCAACCCCCTCCTGGTTACAACCTCCCTTCAGGTAGTTGTAGACAGCAATGAGGTCACCCCTGAGCCTCCTCTTCTCCAGGTTAAACAGTCCCAGCTCCCTCAGCCTCTCCTCATAGGGCTTGTGCTCAAGGCCTCTCACCAGCCTCGTTGCCCTTCTCTGGACATGCTCCCTAAACAAACTGAAAAGCACTTACATAATATAAATAATTATATTTGGAATACTTGCTTTGATGTGTAAAGCAATTCTTCATTCCTCAAGTGTTCTACAAAGAAATCACTCTTCCGAGTAAAAAAAAAAAAAACAAACATATTGAACACATTAAAAAAAAATCATCTGCAGTCCTTAACTTTATAGATTTTGGAAAAGATAAATAGAAATAAATGCTTATTTGAATGTTTCATCCTACTAATGTGCCCTAAAGCTCCATGTCTTCAATTTTCCTTAAAGAAGTTTAATAGAATACCAGGAGTTGCAATTAAGTGAATATTCTAAATCAATCATGTGAAAATGGAATTAGTGGATTAACCAGGAAGCATGTAACCAGCACCCCTTAATTGCAAGGATACGTTGCAATTTACTCTTCCAACCTTTATGAGAGATTTGAGAGATTCTAATTTTGTTCTCCCTTGAAACATTTTCATAGTAGTCAATAAATTCTGTAACATTCCCTAATGTAGGACTCAAATTGAAACCTAATTACCAAGCTGATCTGATAGGTAATAAAATTTCGGCTTTTATGAAGTGGCATGTAGTTTGTGATACTCTGCTTTGAATTTTGCACAGTGAAAAATCCCTTAAAACTCAATTGTGAGTCACATACCCTTTTGCTCTGGCACTATAACGATAAGTTAAAAGGTATATATACTTACTTGCTGAAAGAAAATATTAAAATGATGCTTTACTCAACCATAACCCATAATATTTTTCTGTTTTTCATTCTTTTTCTGTGTGTATGCAAAGGCTGGCATAATATTAATCAACAACTAAGTATTGCATTTCCTACCAAAGACAACAAAATACTATATATATTTTACAAAGAAGTATACACTACTTACTGAAATTAATTTACCACTAGAACAATATAGGGTAAGCTACAGCCTTCAAAGAGTGTTGTATTCAATACAAAGTGAAAATAAACAAGCATATGGTACTGTGCATCTTAGGTATTTTTTCTGTATATTAACATTAAATTATATAAGATCCTGACTTTGTTTCTTGAAGATATAGATCATCATCTCCTCCTCCACATTTGCTTTCTGTTCTTCAAAGTCATGTGTTACTCTATAAGCACCTGAATGACATGTAAATAATTATTTTCTCATATCTTGCTAGACACATCATATACAGTAGAGACATAGTAGCCAACCCTTATTTTGCATTTATTTTGACTTCTTTCACTCTTTCAGTATTATTTTATTCTAAATTTTGTTAATACTAAAGTAGTTCAAGAAAAGTAATGCACTTTTGTTGAGTTCAAAGCTTTATTGCTTTTCTTTGTTTCAATACACTATCTAGCAGAAGTATCAACATTTAAATGGCAGTGTCTTCTGTTGATTCTTTGCAATATTTCTTATGTGTGATATGCTGTATACAGAATTGTTGTAATATAAGTTTATGATAACAGACAACTTCTTAAGGCAAGAAAATAAACAGGCAATTTAGCATAAAAAAAGAAAAGTAGATCAGATATCTTTGCCCAGAGAGACGGTCTTTGCTTTATAAGAGAAACTTAAAATTATTCTGATTTTCACTTGTGACCAACACTATTTTGATTTTGTTTGTTGTAACATCTGCTGTTGTTATTAGCAATTTTCATAGCCTTCAAAAAAACCCAACAAACCAATAATGTCCTGAAATTTTATTTACTCTGTAACTGATTTAATTTGTCGATCAATTTTATATATCTCTTTCAGACCTGAGTTAGTATTTTCTTCTCACTAATGTCCTCAGCTTCTCCAAATTAAACCTATGCTACAATTTCCATTAATTTGTCACTAATTCATTCTTTCTTACAATTCAAGTGTAAATCTAGCCCTTAGCATTGTACCCTTGAAGGTATCCCAGGGAATCACTATTCATTCTGTAAGCTGAAATATTTTTATCTCTTTGCTACAGGCTTTTAGCTGTACTTCAGTCCATGTGAGATTATCTGCATACATGTAACTGAAATTAATTTTGACTCCTTGTCACTTTGGAAAGAGAAGGCCTTTAAAATTAATTGCTTGGGGATTTGAAATACGGTTTACAGAATCCAGAACTACCTTCTTCAGTTGTCCTCTGCTCTTCTCCAGAGATCTGAAGTCTTCCTAGACACTCTAAAGTATCATTTTCAGCCATCTCAGCCAGTGGAAGAATAATTCCTCTGCTTGCTCTGATCTCATTCATGCATGTTGATGTACAAAATTTTCCTCTGAACAACAAGAATTTCATTCTCTCTGATTCATGGTTGCTACACTTATATTGTAAGTACAGATCACATGCATTACATTCCTGAACCTATTTGCACTTGGTCATTAATTCCAAAAGTTTACAATCATGAATGAAAGAAAACTTGCATTTAGAAAATATTAAATTTCTACAAATCAAATGTGCTGTCTTCCATGAAAAGTATTTTTATGAAAAACAAAACAACAAAACCCCCCAACCCATAAACCTTCAAAAATGGATAGGTATCAGACTTCCTTATAAAAGCTTGAGTATTCAGCTGTAAGATCAGACCACATCACACTGTTTTGCAGAGGTTTATGCACCTGGGTCTTGACAACTTTCAAGTTTTGAGACTGCAAGGACTGTCTGGAAACCTATTCCACTGCGTGGTTGTTTTCATAAAGAAAGTATTTTGGTTTAATTGATTCTCATACTGAATTTTTCAGCAACAAAACTAGTTTCTCATGGGATATTACCGTTACTATGCCAGTCTATGACCTTCTTTCTTCTTGCAAGAAATGTCGTCAGCATAATTCATAATAAAATAAGAGACCTTCACAGAAAATGCAACGATATTATAGGAGCTGAAACTGATGATAAGAGCTATCACTGAGATGATCAACAAAATTGTAGGAATTGACTTAACTCCACGTAAGCATCATTTTCAATTTAGTTATCTGGAAAAAAGTCATGTCAGCATGAGACTCTCATAAGATCTTATTGTACTTAATGGAGATGTAGTCAATTCATGAGGTTGCTGTCTAAGCGAATATATGTGATACCACTTTTGGTACTATGGGATGCCCTGTCTGGTATCTCTGTCAGTAAGGAAGGAGAACTTGCACTGGGATTCAGCTTGCTAAGGTCACAGTGAGTGTGCAATTATTAAAAAGTCTAGCAATGTTATGAGGAGATGATAAAGCTGATTAAGGGTAATCATAATACTCTGAGTAGGAAATTTAATTTTTCCAAAGATAGTACTCAGATAACCTGGTCAAATTTACAAGTTTAAATACAAATATGTGAAAAATTAGTTTATTTAATTGGCATTATTCTTTGAAACACCTCCTTTTTATAAACTACATATATTCTGAATATTAGCATTGCTTATTAATTATTTATGTTACAGAATCCTAAGTCCTTAAGTCCACCTGTATAGGCCTGCCTTACCCTTACTAACTTCATCTGAAAATACCATTTGTCCATGGACCCAGGAGCTTCTTTTAGGTCAGGGCCTGCACTTCTATTGATAAGTTCATTGCTTTTGGGTGTGTTGTGGACAGTCCTGGCTCTGTCTCATCTCATGAAGCAATACTGCCACAGCTGTACAATTAGCCTCTTAGTTGTTTCCCAAGATGAGAACCAGAAGACGAATCGCCTCAAGTCTATGCACGCCAGCGCATACAGCTTAGGGAACAAACCGGATGAATTAGAGCTTTGAGCCTTGTTATGGCATCAGAGGAATAACTGAAACAGAGTGGGACAACTCATATGACTGGAGGATCGTAATGGCTGGCTATAGGCTATATTGCATAAACAGACAGGGAAGAAGAGGTGGAAGAGTCATGCTCTATGTTAAGGAGAACACTGAATGTATAGAAGTCAACTTCAATGTATAGAAGTGATTGTGGAAGCCCTATTGAATGCTTCTGGGTCAAGATCAGAGGAGTCATCTCCAAGAGGGATCTTAGCGTAGGCATGTGACACCTAAACAAAGACAGCAAGGCCCACAGAGCAATATTTGGATCACTTAAGCAAGCTTTGGGTCAACAGAACCTACTTCTTATGGGTAGGTTCAACCACCCAGACATTTGTTAGAAGAACATAGCAACTCACATGCCATTCATCAAGTTCCTGGAACGCATAGACTGGTTCCTCATACAAATGTTAGACATTCCAACTAGGAATGAGGCATTGCTAGGCTTGCTCACAAACCAAGAAAACCTGTTTTGTGATATCTTTGTTAGTGATATCTCTGTTAGTGATAGCTTTAGCTGCAGTGAGCACAATATTGTGGAGTCTGGGATTCGGATGAGTGTGCTGAAGCTTGGTATTAAGACAAAGATTTTAGATTTTAGAAGAGAAACTTCAGCTAGCTCAGAAATCAGTTGGAGGGGATGCCGTGGAAAGCTTCCAATAATGGAATTTTTCCAATAATGTTTTCCTGAAAATAGAAAAAACAGTTAATCTCCTTTAAAGGGAAGGGAAAGATGAACAAGAGACCTCCTTGGCTTAACTGAGCTTCTGAGTCCACTCTAAATCAAAAAAATTAAGCATAGTGGAGATGGAAAAGCAAGCAAATTCTTGTTGAGAACTACAAGGACACTGCCAGGGTGTGCAGACATGGAGTTAGAAATGCAAAAGCTCAGCTTGAATTGAAAGTGGAGAGAGATGTAGAAAACTACAAGAAAGGTTTCTTCAAATATGTAAACAACAAGCAGAAACAGAAGGAAAACATAGACCTGCCGTTAAACAGGAGAGATGAATTAGTCAATGACAGTATGAAAAGGCAGAGATTCTCAACACTTTTTTCACCTGTCTTTACCAGCACTGTTTGGTCTTAGGCCTTGAAAACAAAAAATCCAAGTTGATGCAAGCACAGATCCACTGTCAGAGAAGGAAAAATTGGTATGTGAATTATTACAAGATCTTGACCCTCGAAAAATGATGCACCCAGATGTTATCCGACTGAGATAACAGTTAAGAAAGCTGGCTCATGTTACTGCAAGTCTACTCTCAATAATCTTTGAGAAGTCAGGAGATCAGGAGACATCCCAGAAGACTGGAAGAAGGCTAATGTTACACCCATCTACAAGAAAGTCTTAAAAGAACCCAGAAAAGTATAGATCCATCAGTCTTACTTCAATCCCTGGGAAAGTTATAGTACAAGTCCTTCTGAAGGCTACCACAAATCAAATGAAGCAAGTTACTGGGAAAAGCCAACAGGGATTCACCAAAGCCAAGTTGTGTTTGACAAACTTGATCACCTTCTGTGACGATGCAACCTGCTTGCTTGATGCAGAGAAAGTGGTGGATATTATCTACCTGGATGTCTCCAAGGCTTTTGATAAAGTTCCTTCCAGCCTTTTCCTAGGGAAACTGATGCATTACAGACTAGACAAATAGTCCATGCAGTGAGTGGGGAATGGACTGATGGGCCACACACAGAGGGTGGTAGTAAATAGCTCCTTTTTAAGCTGGCAACCTGTCACTAATTGTGTCCACCAAAGATACATATTGGCCTAACATTGTTTCATATCTTCACAAGTGATCTGGATGATGGTATCAAGTATACCCTCATGAAGTTTGCTGATGATGCCAAACTGAGTGGGCAGACTTTGGAAGGGAGAGCTATCCTGCAAGATGACCTGGATAGGCTGGAAGAACAAGATAACAAGAACCCTGTGAAGTTCAACAAAGACAAATGTGAGATCTTGCACCTGAGAAAACAATCCAGGAGTATAATACAGGCTAGGATCTACATAGCTGGACAGCAGCTCTGTAGAAATAGATCTAGGGGCTCTGGAGGACAGCAAGCTGAATATGAGCATGAGTGTACTTCATGGGCAAAGAAAGCTGACAGGAGAAGAGCAGCACCAGCAGAGATAAAGAAGTCATTACCCCATTTGGCACTTTTCAGGTCACACATGGAGTATTGGTTTAGTTTTGGTCTCTGCTAAAGATGTGAACAGGATGGATAGGGTCCAGAGAAAGACTATAAAGATGATCAAAGAACTGGGAAGCCTGTCATATGAAGAAAGGCTGAGAGAACTGTGTTTGTTCAGCCTTGAGAATGCTTAGGAGAGACCTTATCACTATGTTCCAGTATTTAAAGGGTGATTACAAAGATAGAGATTCTCTTTTTACAAGAAACCAACTGGAAGAGCAGTAATGGGTACTAGTTACTCATGAGAAGATTCTGATTAGATGGATGAGGATGATTTTTCACAATGAGGACAATCAGCCATAGGAACAATTTCCCCAGGAAAGTGGTGGAGTCCCCAAAACTGGACACTTCTAAGATGTGGGGGGAAAAGGTGCTGGGCCAGCTTGTCTAGACTCCTTTTGCCAAGGAATTTTGCACTAGGTGATATTTGAGGTCCCTTCCAGTCTGGCAGTCTACAATTCTATGATTCTGTGATTCTATGAATTAAGTAAAAAGATTTGAAAAGTGAGAAAGAAAAGCTTATGAAATGTAAAAATTGACTTTTCATAAAGGAAAATCTTGAGACCCACAAGTAGAAGACAGACTAACAGTAGTTAGTTTTCCTGGGGTTAAAGAAATTGTTTCAGTAATACACATATGAGCATCCAACGGTACCTCAAAAAACCTCAGACATTTCAACCACCATCACAGGGACAAAACATATGGCCTGGGATCTATAATGGACTTTTACCTTCCTGGAGCAATAGCTAAACATAAAAAGGCATATCCTAGAATGTATCAAAAACTTATGCACAGACAACTGTATAGACACTTGGTATACTCACTGTAAGTGACTACAAGTGAGTTAGCTGTATAAACCACCACAGAGATGGGCTAATCAATATACTCAATTGACTCACCTCACCATAAAATAAACAATTATTTTTAGAACAAATTAGTATCTCTCCATTGACTGTACTGACTATGAGATCAATTGAGTCAAACACAGGTGTGCAGTGTAATTTGAAACTCCCTACATTATCTGAGAAATCTACATGAGGCTTGCTGTTATGACAGAGTACTTACAAAGATCCATGCCTGTCTGAATCAGCAGCTGAAGGAGGGGTGGGTAGGTACAGGAAATCTCAAATAGCAATGTATACCTATACTTGGGGAACTGAGTTGCCCTAGATCTCACCATGGTGACTTTAGTGCCTTAGAGTGGGGTACACTTTAGATCCCATTTTAACAACCCACCTGACATCCAATTTCTACTCTGCAATTCACAGGTGTCTCATACATCTTGTGTCATATCTGCAACCTCAGATAAAAATATCAGTAGAACTTTTTCTCTCAAGGGACTTATGTTTCAACAACTTCTGTAGGAAGAATCAGCTAGACATCACATACAATTCGGAAATTAACCTCATATCTACATTTAGGTGATGTGAATCTCCATAAATGGCATATTAAGCATGTCAAACATATTGGTAGAGCATGCTAATAGATCTGGATTCTGTGTGTCCTGTACCAGCTGTTCCAAAAGACATAAGATGCATAAGAATCACAGTATGTTTCTAAGAGATTAACATATGTGAAGTGGAAGGTGTGGGTGAATGAAATTTCATTCTGAACAATATTATGATGGGTATTTCTACATTCTTTAATTTTATTTTGATCCATGTGGTTGCAAAGCTCAGAAAGCAAGACAGAGAATATTCATCTCCCCATATAGTGTATAACAAACATAATAAACAGTGTGGCAATGCATCCAAACCCCCCCCCCGCCCTGCAGCACCGTGGAGTTTGGGAAGGGGGTGAAGATCAGGAAGTGTGGGGAGAGGGGTAAGGAGGAAGGCACCTCCCCCCTTTCAAGGCCATGTCAGCTGACACCTGGGCCCCTTCCCCAAGTCACATGTCAGGGCAGAGCCCCTGACCAGCACAATACAGAAACTGATGCTGGTCAGTTTCTTGCCCTTTTTGGAACATGATCTGTGGCTTTTGTGACTCAGGACATTTGGCCCATGAGCTGATATAAAATGGGTTTGCTAGAGCGCACTGAAGGCTCTTCCTGGGATTTCCTCCCCCCACACGTCTGGACTGCACTCTGCAGTACAGAAGGATTCCTTGAGAAACAGAGACACTGGGAGGACTACCCACAACTGGAACCAGGGTTGTGAGTGTATTTGGCACCTGCCGCAGTCACTGGAGAATACCTTCTTTTGTTAGTAGGGGCAATATACTGCTCCTTGGTTCTATTATTTTCCAAATACTGATCTTCAACCCTTTGTATCCATTCCTGTACTCTGGAGATACCATGTAACTGAGAAAAAAAACTTGTAAATAATATTTTATAAATTTGTATATAAGATATGTGGGTGGAGTGATTTCTAAATTAGTAAAATAAATTATATTTTGTCTATTTCCTGACTGTATCCCTTTATCCATAACAAACAATAACAAGTATAATAACCAAATATTGCAAAAGTGGGATGTTACTCAGTAAAAAAAATGCTAACATTATATTTCTGCCTCAAATTGTAATTCAGCCCTATTTAATATATCAAATTAAGATGTTTAAGTGTAAGTATTTTGCTAAAAATATATAGGTCACTGTGATATTTTCAATAAAATAAGTTGCATGGGTGCAAATTACAAGTGTTATTTTTAATTAAAATTCACAGAGTTTTTCATTGTGAGGTTTTGGTGTTTGGGTGTTGGTTTTTTTTTTTTTTGTTCCTTTGACTGGTTAGTTGGTTTTGTTTAGTTTACTTTTGTTGTTTCGTTTCTTGTTCAGGAATTTTTTCTGCTGAAGCCAAACAAATGGAATTATGGGTTGCAAGTGGAGAATGTGAGTATGCTTTTCAGTCTCTGGATTTTCCGTATTTTATAAATAAAGTATCTTGGAAGTTGGAGCAAGATTACTCTCCAGATTACTCTCTTCCAGATTACTCTTTTTGCACTGAACTGCAAGGTTTAGGAGAATTTCGTGCAACTGAAAATTACATGCCCAGAATTCAGATGTCTTGGATTGTAATATTCACTCTGAAGTAATTTCGCAGTTACTGTAGACAATTCCTGTTGAATCATCTGACCTGCTCTAGAAAGTTGTTTTATGGGTGAGTAATTTCAGTCTTTTGATATTCTTACTGACTATAATTGTCTGTTTAAATACTAATATGTTTGAATTTGACCACATTAATGCAATTTGAAATGCTCTAAATGTTAGTATCTAAATACCCATGAAGATCAAAACAAATTTACTCACTGTAATCAAGGACATCTATAAGGTAATGCAGATCACTTTGAAGTAGTAAGAAAGGCAAGGCTTGATTCACTTGATCACATATTGTTATGAAGTATGATTAGAAACATGCAATTAATAAATCTGACATTGCATATACAGTAGGTTCATGACATTCTGGAGAAGTAGGAAAAGGCCAAGTGACATATCCCAGATATTACAAAGTAAAGTCTCTCCAAACCAACAGTTCAGTCATGGTGAGAACATGACTACATCTACTCAGCTCTTAATCACAATATAATCTTATGTCTTGGGAAAACAACAAAAGCATAAGTAATTGGTAGATATAAGTTTTCCCAAAATCTCTGGACCTAATCTGCTTTGGTTTAAGTATTACCAGGAAAGAAATGAACAAGGAGAGATGAACTGTTAACAACTTTGCATCCACATAACTCATCAGTAAGCGCAGGTATCTACTGGTTTACTTCAGATGTGGGGGGACTGGCCTACAGTGGCATGTTCAGTGAGATCAATTATAAGATAAAGTTGCTCACAGGCATGCTTCTCATATTTGAAATATCTCAACAACTGCAATCCAGTTGTCAGTCCAGAAAATGAACAACTCTCAACTCTAGTGTCAGAGCTTATAGCTCTATGCAGATTTCTATCGTGATGGGGTTTTTTAGTGGGTTCTTCGGTTCAGAAATTAGCACAATTTACCCCAGGTGCTGTGAGGGCTCAGTGTGTTTTTAATGAAGGGAAGACAAGGTTACATAACAGTGTAGCAAAACAGAAAGCAAAGCACAAACTGAAAGCCAGACCAACATTTCCCATGGTCCCAGAGAGGCACAAACAGAAAACTAGGCACAAAACAAAGAGCTAGACACATGTTACCACAGCGCCAGAGATTTCAAAATGGTGGGGGGTGGCCGGTGCCCCAATGCTAACAGGCTTGCCCCCTGCTCAATGGAGGATTGGTGCAGCTGCAAAAGAACGTCCTGCTGTTGGAGATACCCCACTTTAAATGGGGTCAGCATCCTGTGGTGTCAGGCCAAGACACCCCAGGAGGCTGGGCTTTGGGGCAAAAGTCCATCCCCATTACGCAGTCATGCTACATAACCTACATCTCCTATTGCTTATGCACGAGGCCTGCTTGGGGGTCATGGTGCCACCCACCCAGCAATTGCCTTCCTCATTTTCATCTTCCTCCAGGTCTGTTTGCTCTCTCTGAGGCGTTTGGAAGGTATTTGTGGTTGGTGAACAAAACAAGCAATTCCTATCCCTACGTTGTTTATAAAACAGAGAACTTGCAGCCTCTTGTTTTTCATAGCTTCAGCCTTTCTTATCAGCCAGCTGGGTACATCTGATCAAAGACAAATTAACCCATTCCTGTCACATGGGGTGACAGGAGTAATCTTTTGGTTAACTGAATCTTTCTGTGTCTTCATCTGCTGTAAAAGGAGTTAAGAGTATAAGCGAGTCTGGTCATACAATGGTTCTTGACAAAATTTATGTGTCTGAATCTTATATTTAATCCCATCCCCAATGTTCTTATATTCCTGGTATTCTTTTAGTGGGTTTGATTTCTTTGTTTGTTTGTTTTGTTCCCATTACCATCTTTTAGCATTTTCCTATGCTTTTGGACCTACAAAGAGAATAATACAAGTATTATTGTCCTAAAACTTTGTAACAAACTAGCCCCTTAACTGTTGTTGTTATTACTATTTCTATTATTTACATTTAGATGGTATAGGATATTTTAATGGCATTGTGTGTGCCTTACAATAATTTATATTCACAGTGTACACATTCTCAATGCTATGTCACAGTTGGGTTCGTTTTGCCACTAAGAGATGAAGAATGTTTCAGTGATATTCTAATAGAAGACATTTGCTCTCCTTGATCTCTATTATCTTCCACTGACATTTCTTTGCCTTAGGTTCAACCTGTCAAAAGAAATTGCTCAACACACTTATTAATAACAGTAACAGTATGCCTAATGTGATTCAATTAGCACAATCTAGTAGACTCATCCTGTGACTGCTTCAGGAAACTTGTTTTTGAATTTGAGCTCACAACTTGTGGAAGTTACTTAAAAAGTCTGAATAGATTTTTTTTTGTTTTTTTTTTCTTAAAATATTTAAATATGTTCATTGTTGATCCATATTTTTTATTCTTGGCCTCACAAATTTTGAAAACAGAAACAGAAACACACACAAAAAAGGAAAGGCTGGAAATGAAGATTTACATTCTGCTTGATGATACTAGCTTTTACACTCAGTCTTGAAATTTATTTACACTGAAAGGGACAAAGAATAAATAGCAGATGCAGAAAACAAATAGAAATAATGAGGCTCTCAATCAAGATTTTGGCATTAAATTTATTGCCAGTAACCAGTTAGAAGCATATGAAAATGGATTGTGGAATAGGAAAGATATTTTTCTTATAAAAATAGTTAATGACAAATTTTTGTAAAGCAATAATAAAATCTTAAAAAGGATAAGACAGAGGATGAAAACAGCTAAGTGTATGGGTCAGAAATAGAGGAGACAGCACAGCTTTGTATCTGATTTTACTATGCAGGCAAGGTACTCAATGAAATTAGATGAAATAATTATTTGCTTCAATAACAGGTGATGAAAAAAAAAATATACCTGCCCATGATATATATAATTTTGTCTATCCAGCCTGCAGTAAATAACAATTTCAGGGTTGCCCTTTTACATTCTTTCCTAGCCTCTTCCTCCAGAACGTTCTGTTCAGGCACCCTAAGGTAACCTTCTTTTTATGCTGCTCTCTGTGCTCTGTAGCTTTCACAACATTTTCCTCATAACAGAGAAAACGGAATGCTGCTCCTGATGGGCAGTCATTGAACTCAGAATCACACACTACCCCTGTGCCACCATTACAAATCCATAGCACTTCTGGGCAACATGTCAATTTTTTTAATCCATTGCACTACATTTTCTCACAGTTCTCTCACATGTTTTATTCGAGTGATGAGGCAATCAGGGTGGTGAAATAAACTCTATTTTGAACATGGACATATATATACAAATAAAAGTACAGAATAAGTGTTAACTATTTTTTTGCTTAATATTTTATTGAAAATAGTGTATTTTCATTACAACTAGAAGAAATTATAATATTTGAGCAGCGATTGTCACATAAATGTCTAGAATTCCATTTCCCTCATATAAACATGGAAATCAATTTATACAGAATTTTGTTAGTTGACAACAATTTGATGCAGTGTATCCCCTAAAAACACCTGAATATTCGCTTGATTTGGTTTTCTTAGTCATTGTTATGATAGCTTCATTCTTTCTTTCATTTTGATTTCATAGAGAATCACTTCCAGTTAAGTTTGTCTTGAAAAAACTATAGTAAGTAAAACTTCTCACAAGATCTCAAAAGATTCAGTGACTTGTCCAAAGAAAAATTTCACATAGACTCAAAAGACCTCAAGGGGACGGAATGAGTATTACTGGAAAAACTTTTACTTGCTTACTGGTGAGTGAGTCTTACAGATGAGCTTGTGTCAAATATCAGAAATGTGCAAACAAATCATCAGTGACAAGATAGAAAGAGAATGTCAGCTGTAATGAAAACATGCACATAACTTTTTCTCCCCTCATCCAGCATTTATCTAAATATGTGTATTGTGTACCTTAAATTCCTCAGAAAATTTAGCTCCAAGAGGTATCAATATTACCCACCAACAGCTGATAGAAATGTCAGAAAAATCTAAATAAATTTGAGGTCATACAAACAACTCTGAAATCCAAAACTGGTTTTGTTAAAGAAATGCGTAAGTATGAGGTAACTTACATAGAGAGAAGGTGAAACGATGGGATAGATGATATGAGAAGAAATCACAAGGTAGGAGGAAGAAGCAGGAAAAAACAAACCCAAAAGTCTTATCATACCTTCTGTCAGTCATCTCCAGTTATGTCATGCAGTACTGACAGTCATTTTTTTTGTCCCTTCTATTATTCTCTTTCATGTCAGCTCCAATATCATTCAGTAAAGGCTGCAGAAAGACAATTGAGTTTCTTTTTAATTCCTCCTCCTGGCATCAAAGAATTTTGAAAATAATTTTCCTCACTGGCTGTACTGTGGAAACTTCCTCCTGCACACTACCTGTCTGTGAAGGTCAGGGGTGACTTAAACTGTATCCTAGCTCTTAACAGCAGTATATGCCAAAAGGCATAGTGACACAGAGAGGATAAGGTACTACATAGCTTACAAAGGCATTTAGCAGGACAAAAAATTGAATGGAAGAAAGGAAGATGGAAAAATTATGAGAAAATTGCGTTGATAGGAGAAAGACAGGTACTGAATAAAAGGGGAAACTTAGAAAAACAACAGCAAAACCAGAAAAAGCAAGTCAGACTAGGTCAGGAGAGTGAATGAAAGGCTAGTATAACAAGGGAAAATGGAATTTTATCTGTCACATAGCAACAACTAAGGATTCTTCTATTTCCTCGCTTCTCCTGATTCTACTACTGGCTAGAAAGCAAACTCAAAAATTGCACTGATTATTTTACTGCAAGGACATTCTGTTCGCAAGGAGCGAACAAAAGTGTAGTGCTTTTTTTCCTGCCCACCATTTGACCACATAACTGTCACTCTTACAGCCTGTTTTTGACATCAGACTAATCCTCTGGGTGTGCTGCAATGCAAAACCTGTGTTCTTTGAGGGGGAATATGGTTGGAAGACATACTGTGTCACAGAGTCACAGAATCACAGAATCAGCCAGGTTGGAAGAGACCTCCAAGATCATCAAGTCCAACCGATCACCCAACCCTAACTAATCAACTAGACCATGGCTCTATGTGCCTCATCCAGTCTTTTCTATGTGCATATGTGTTAATGCTTAAGAATTCATTTCACAGAATCACAGAATGGCTGAGGTTGGAAAGGACTTTAGCAGATTATCTTGTCCACTCCCAACCCCCTCAGCTGCTCAAATACAATCTGCTAGAGCATGCTGATTATTGAGTATCTCCAAGGATAGACACTCCACAATTTCTCTGAGTGATGTGTTCCAGTGTCTCACGACTCTCACAGTAAGAAAATGTTTTCTTATATTCAGATAGAATTTCATGTTTCAATTTGTCTTGTCCTGTAACTAGGGACTACAGACAATAGTCTAATTTCCTGGGTTTAATCACTCCATTTAATTATTATTTACACATTGATAAGATCTCTATGAACTTACTCTTCTCTAAGCTGACAAATCCCACCTCTCTCAACCTCTTATCCTTTGAAAGATGCTCCAGATGTTGCAGATGAACCACTTGATGCCAGTTTGGAGGATAGCTAGGATTGTTTGGACCACTCAGTATCTTTTGTTCTGTTGTTGCTTGGTTTGGGGTTTGTTGTTTTTTGGGTTTTTTTTTGTTTGTTGTTGTTTGTGTTGTGGTTTTGTTTTTTTTGTTTTGCTTTGTTTTATTTTAAAAGCAGGTTGATTTGTTATCAAAACAGTCAGAGACTTCATTTTGCATTCTTGAAATTCCAAAAGTAGCAGTTGAGAGTCTCTCAAGATCTTTGCAACTGGATTCCTATAAAGAACAAACTCTTGAAGTTTATCTTGTTACTGAAAGCAATGATAACTTTAAATGAAGTGAGTAGTAAGAATAAACAGAAAGTTTTGTCATGCTCACTGTATAGGACTGCAGTTCCAAATATCATATAGTTGGAGCTAACCATCTAGGTTTTTAATAACAAATCTTCAGTTGAAAAACAGGGATAAACTAAACATTTAAATTAAAAACTAAGATACCATTTTTCTTCTATCACATTTTGAATAGTTCCTTTATGTTAATGATTTCAGTGCTAGTCATTATCCAAAGAACTGGAATCAGATATCTTGTCTACTCAGTACCCTTGTCTGAGGCCAGATTTTTCATTAAACGTCTCTACCTTGTGAGGAATTTGGTGACAACACAGTTGAGAGTCCAGGTAAGGATAAAGTGGAAAGCAAATAAAGAAGACATTATTGTAGTAGACTACCACTAACCACCCTTTCAGGCCAATTATACCAATTAATTATTCTATAAGGAATTAAGGGATGTCTCTATATCAACTGTCCTTAACATTACATGTGATTTTAACTTCCCAGATGTCAAGTGAGCATATCATACAGAGGACACAAACAGAAAATTACTGAAGCACATTGAAGGTAAATTCTTGGTATATGCACTAATGAAGCCAACTAGTGTCCTCCTGGATTTGTTGTTTGCAAACAGAAAAGGACTCATGGGTAAAGTGGTGATTGGTGGCTCTCTTGGTCACAGTGACCACAAAACAGTTGATTTTCAAATCACTGTTGATAGGAGAAAAATTGCCAGCAAAACTTCCACCTTGGATATGGGGAAAGCTGAAGGAGGCAGGCAGTAACATCCCCTGAGAATTTTGTTTTGAAGGTACTGACACTCATTAATATTACCCACTTTTTAAGAGCCATCTCTTAAGAGCACAGGAACAGGCAATTCTAAGGGTCAGAAGTCAAGTAATTAGAGCAGAAGGCTGGCTTGATTGAGCAGGGATCTTCTTCTAGAACACAGGCAAAAAAAGGAAGTGTACAAACAGGAAACATGAGAGGACTACAGATATACTGTTTGCCACTGCAGTGAGAAAATTCATATGGCTAAAGCTTGATAAGAGTTCAAGTTGGCCAGTACTGTGAGGGACAATAAAAACGACTTTTTAAAGCATGCTAATAGTAAAGGAGAATCAGAGATAACATTGGTCCATTGCTTGACAAAGTCGGTCACCTCACAAATACAAATGTAAATACAACAGAGACATTTAATGCCATCTTCATCCCTATCTTCAACACTGAGGATGAACCCTGCATCCCCTAGTGCCTGTGCTGGAAGACTGGGAGTGGAGAATTAACTCCCAACTCACTCTGAAACTGTTTGATACTTAATGCTCCAGCTGGATGAGCACAGGTCTACAGGGCTCAAACATATATCAAGAAAGTTTGACAATGAAACTAAACTAGGTGGACTCTCCTGAGGGTAGTGAAGCCTTACAGAGGGTTCTGAATAGTCACCAGTCATATGACATTTAACAAAAGCAAGTGCCAGATTCTCCATCTAGAATAATAATCCTAGTTGTATATACAAACCAAGGGGTGAGAAGCTGGAGAGCTGCTCCATGGAAAGAGATCTGGGGATCTGGGCTGGCCATTAACTATGAGGGTAGATTTAGCTTAGACAAGGAGAAAGTTCTTCACAATGAGGATAGTGAAATACTGGAACAGGTGGCCCAGAGATGTGGTGGAGACCCCATCCCTAACTACATTGAAGGTCAAACTGGATGAGGCCCTGAGCAACTGAATGCAAAGATGTCCCTGCTCACTGCAGGGGAATTGGACAAAATGACCTTCGAGGGTCCCTTCCAACCCAATGAAATCTACGATGCATATGATTCTATTCTTTGAAAACTGAACTGATTAATATAAAATTTTACTTTCAAGCTGCTGTTAAAAATAAGGAAATAAATCACGGAATATATACTTCATGAAGTCAATAACAATTGAAGACATCCATTCAGTTATATGTTAGACATCATAACATCATAGTAAAACAAAACAAACAAACTAACCCAAACCTATCTAAAAGCATCTAGGTATTGCTTTTGATACTGGAAAGGTGTTTTTTTTTTAACAAAAAAAAAGAGAAATAATATAAATAACTGTAAACCAAATTGGTCCTTAGCACTGTTTTCAGCTGTCTTTTTATCTGAAAGGTAATGCATTTCAATTTATAAATTTCAAATCTTTCAGCACAATAATCACAAGGGTAATTTAGAATCAACTGTATCATTCTTCTATCAAATAAACCATTGAAACTCGACATCTATAAAAAGACTCTCATTCATCTTAATTAAGTTTTAAAATGTTTTTGAATAAAAATGATAACAATATTTAGGTTGAAGAGTGAATGAATAGGTGTTTTTCAATCACTTTATCACAAGTTAGAACATCCAGCAGGCACTCACCTACCAAAATCTGATAGTGCAAATCTGAGAACATACATGTTGTGGCATCCATGAAAGCTAAATTATCAAGAAGAAAGTTTAGAAAACATAAGTTTCCACTTCAGAATATAGAATAGATGACAACTTCCTCGTCCAAATGGTAGAGGAACCAACAAGAAAAGGTGCTGTGCAAAAGGACCTTGTTCTCACCAACAGGGAAGGGCTGGTAACCAATGTGAGTCTCAGGGACAGCCTTGGCTGCAGTGACCATGAAGCAGTTGAATTTAAGATCCTCAGGGCAACCAGGAGGACGTATTCTAAGTTACGACCCTGGACCATCAGCAAGTTTGCTGATGACACCAAGCTGTGTGGTGCAGCAGACACACTGGAGGGAAGGGATGCCATCCAGAGGGACCTTGACAGGCTGGAGAGGTGGGCACAAGTGAACCTCATGAGGTTCAACAAGACCAAGTGCAGGGTCCTGCATCTGGGTCAAGGCAATCCCAAGCACAAATAGAGGCTGGGCAGTGACTGGCTAGAAAACAGCCCTGAAGAGAGGGACTTGGGGGTGCTGGTGGACGAGAAGCTCAACATGAGCTGTCAGTGTGCACCTGCAGCCCAGAAAGCCAACCAGATCCTGGGCTGCATCAGGAGAAGTGTGGCCAGCAGGTCAAGGGAAGTGATTCTCCCCCTCTACTCAGCTCTGGTGAGACCCCACCTGGAGTACTGCATCCAGTTCTGGAGCCCCTATTACAAGAGGGATATGGACATGCTGGAAGGTGTCCAGAGAATGGCCACGAGGATGATCAGAGGGCTGGAGCACCTCTCCTATGAGGAGAGACTGAAAGAGTTGGGGCTGTTCAGTCTGCAGAAAAGAAGGCTCCGAGGTGACCTTATTGTGGCCTTCCAATACTTGAAGGGGGCCTACAAGAAAGCTGGGGAGGGAGGTTTTAGGATATCAGGTAGTGATGGGACCAGGGGGAATGGAATAAAGCTGGAAGTGGGGAGATTCAGACTGGACATGACAAAGCGGTTCTTCACCATGAGAGTGGTGAGAGCCTGGAATGGGTTGTCCAGGGAGGTGGTTGAGGCCCCATCCCTGGAAATTTATGGCCAGGCTGGATGAGGCTCTGGCCAGCCTGATGTAGTGTGAGGTGTCCCTGCCCATGGTAGGGGGGTTGGAACTAGATGATCCTTGTGGTCCCTTCCAACCCTGACTGATTCTATGATTCTATAATATTCTGTTTTATTGGACTACCAATATTTGGTCCTTTTTTTTTTTTAATTGTGGGTAAAAAGATACAATTGTCGGCACACACAGTTTTCTAAAACAAATTAACAAATCAAAACGTGAATCAATACTGTGATCAAGTGACATGACATTTTTAATTATGAGCAAAATTTGAAAGAATGGGCAAACTTTGTGAATAATCTAAAGTATCAAGCATTCAAAATATTTTTTTTTAAATGTGGGCAGAATTAGTAATTGTAATATCATGATTCTGTAATCTGTGCAGGTATTTTGCAGTTTTGAAGTGTAAGATTTTCTCTATTGACTGTAAAATTGACTTGAAATAAATAGTTCAAATGTATAAATTCATTTTGCTAATTTTTGCCGTATTTTGCTAATCTACACTTTTAAAAATTGTCTTTATTTTTCCTGATGTTATTTCCAAACTCAGTCGAATGTTCAAGATAAATTCAGCTTTGTCTTTCCTTTGTTTATTCTGTCCTCTGTGAATTTTATGCCTACATCATCATTGCTAAAATAACATAATGTCACCTTCCTTCTAGTTTATCTCTTCCATTGGGGCCGAATTAAATTCCGTTCTATTTTATACTTCAGTAGCTCATTCTTCTTTTTCCTGGTCAGGGTTAAGCCTTGCTTAACAGTTTAGACACCAATAACTACTGCAAATAATCAACATATATATATGTGTGTGTCATTGACTATTATTTCAATTTAAAGTAGATGTCATCTAAACGTTTCTTGTGAGATACAGCTCTCACTTGCTACAATATAAAGAAATTTCATCATTCTGTCTGATTCCTTATTAAGCCTTTATCACAAGAAAACATCAGTAGCTGACAGTCTTTCCACCTACACTTTCAAAGGAGGAGAACTGATTTTTTTTCTAGGCAAAGGGAGTTATTTTTCATTGTATAATATTAATTTTTACTCTCATGCTATTTTTATTCTGCTATGAAGTATGACAGTTAGGATCTTATTGATTTCCTTCTTCAGTGGCATGGAAATAAGAGACAAAGAGCAAACAGAGAGAAATAAAAAGGTTTATGTTTCCTACCCTTCCTTTGTTGTTTTTTTTTTTTTTTTTTTTTCTTTGTGTGCCAAACATTTTGGCCTGCATCCTTCATGATTTTTCAGCTATATTATCTCCTTAATAGATCTGTCCTCTCTTGCTTTCTTTCAGTGTCTAGGTTTAAACTGAGAACTAAGAGGTCCAAAAGCCATTAATTTGCACTAATTGTCTTGGATCCATTGTACATATGGATGGCATCCTTTATATCACATTGAAATTACCTTAAGCAGAACCAGGAAACAAACAAACAAACAAACAAACAAACTTAACAGTGTTCATGGTTAGTGATCTAGCAAATGAGCTCATGACTTTTTTACTTAGCAGTAAAAGTAGAGTATCTTCCTCTTTTATTTTCATATAATTTCTGATATTCTGGCATATGTATTTTCGCATGTATATCAGCTGTTCTTCGTATTATCTTGTCTATTGTTATTCAGCATTCAGCAACAACATTTTTCATATTTTCCTTGTTTATATTTGAGACTTATTTCAGTGGTTCTCAGCATTGTTTGTCTCCTACAACTAACTTTATAAAAAAATAGAATAAATTAAAATGCCTTTTTAATATTCAGAATTTTTCATGTGTTCATATTGAATGTTTTCAGAAACTCCTACATATCTTTAGATGAAATACTGTGAGGGCTTACTAAAGAACATGATGATTTGTTTTAATTTAACTGGAATTTACTTTTGTATTAATATTTGGATCTTGATCTGCTATAGCAACAGAGAAGCAATATTTAAGTAATTATCTCAGTAAAATAACATACCTCAGTTTACAGAATGCTGCTTGTTCATCTGCTCTTTCACCATACAGCTGTGATGTCAAATCAGCCTAAAGGTGTGCTACTTTGCCAGCTTTTCTAACTCAAAAACTGTTCTGGATTTTGTTGACATAATGCAGTGTTACCCAAAGGGCTTTCTACAAGCCCTTTATTTATGTACACCAGTCGGTGTTATCTGTGTCTATCAGCCAACCTTTCATGCGTGAAACGAAAAAAGGGCACTAAATTGAGAGTGTTAATACTAATTTTAGTTAGCATGTTGGAAGAAATTAGTGTAGTAAACATATCATAAATGCTTTAAACCAAGAGATTTATTTCCTTCTTTATTTCCTTCCTTCCTTCCTTCCTTCCTTCCTTCCTTCCTTCCTTCCTTCCTTCCTTCCTTCCTTCCTTCCTTCCTTCCTTCCTTCCTTCCTTCCTTCCTTCCTTCCTTCCTTCCCTCCCTCCCTTCCTCCCTCCCTCCTTCCTTTTCTTTCTTTCTTTCTTTCTTTCTTTCTTTCTTTCTTTCTTTCTTTCTTTCTTTCTTTCTTTCTTTCTTTCTTTCTTTCTTTCTTTCTTTCTTTCTTTCTTTCTTTCTTTCTTTCTTTCTTTCTTTCTTTCTTTCTTTCTTTCTTTCTTTCTTTCTTTCTTTCTTTCTTTCTTTCTTTCTTTCTTTCTTCTTTCTTTCTTCCTTTTTTTTTAATTTTAATTTTATTTACCAGATCCATTTCTAAGATTAGTCAGAATTTCCCTTCATCTTGGTCTCTATGACCCTCAAGAAGCATTTTGTATTTAAACATCCAATTTAAATTTAGTCATCAATTATTATAAGTTTATAGGCTTCTATTTTTGCTGTTAAGATGTGAAAGGAAAAGTCAAATAAACACCATGATACTTAGAGAGATAATACAGAATTTGAAGTATCAGATAGACCAAAGAAGAAGTATTACAATTCCATATACTTACAGAGGAAGAACAGAGTGTCTAAACAAAGGTTTGAAAATAAAAGGTTACAGGGTACTTCAGAAGATTTCAGTGTTAAGACTGCAAGAAAACTTTTTAAGTGCACTCAGTCTGCTCTGTTTGAGAAGAAAACTTCATCAGGATTTAGAAATAAGAATATGGTCTCTATTAGTGTGAAGTGAGATTTGTAGGACCAAATCCAAATATTTACATTGTATATTTCTCTATCTGAGTAGTCATCTGTTATCCCTGTAAACTTAATTTCAGATAAGTAGTAGCTTTTAGGGTGTGATTCATTTGAGCTGTTTTAGGTATCTGTTTAGATAAAGATTTAAACTTCCCCTAAACGGTGCATGTTTCTCCCTGTTTACATGAATGATTTAAGTATAGATCATTCTGCCTTTAAATTGGAGAGGCTAGCCTAATATTCTGTTCTTCCAAATTTATTTATGTACAAACAAATCACATTTTTTGCAGAACTGACTCTGCCTCAGGTCTGTCTTACTAGATTCCTTAATGAAGTCATTTTTCTTTCACTGCATAGACTTGCCCTTGGAGAATAGACATCCTCAGACCTAGGCAGCTCTAAAAAGAAAAAAAGCAGTCAAGATGAACCCTTCTTAGTTTTACCTAGGCTCATGTACCAGCATCTACACTGAGGTTTTCTGTGGAGGGTTATGTTCTCATAAATTAATCTTCAGCCTAATGGTTATTTGAGAGTGTGAATTCCTAAACAAGTCCTTTAAAATTGCATGAAGTTCATGAGATAATTAAATAGTCATATTTCAAAGGAACAATGAGTCCATATCCACCTAGCACATTCCTCTAGTTAGAGATATAACGTTCAATGTTTCCCTGAAAAACTATTGCGTCCAGTAGCAAATTATTTTATACAATGTGAAGCATCTTTGGCAAGATAGATATTATCTGTCCTAAACTGTCATTTCATCTCCTGATGAAAACCTTCAGGTTCTGTGTACCCTTACTCTAGTTAGATTCTTGCTGTTGAAATTATTATCATAGAATAAAAATTCAATAAAATTATTTTCATTAGCTACTCAACTATCTGAAGCTGTCATCAGTGTACTCCATAAATATACCTGGTTGCTTGTGCCCTGGCTGTGTTGCCCTTTCAGAGTATATGGTGGTGGTTCAAGTCCTTTGTGATTACTATGATTTGTGAACTTGATTCTTATTCCAGTTGACTGAAGATCTCAGTTATTTCTTCTTTTTGATCATGCAGTCTATGGCAGACACTCACCACAGCACCACTAGTGCTTCCCAATAATCTTGGTCTGTAATCTGACTCATTATTTGTCTTTAGACAGATGTCCATGTGCTCCCACAGTTGTCTCACATAAAAGACAGCTCCCTCTCTTCAGTGTACCAGGCTGTAATTCAAAAGAGCCTCTATCTGTCCACTGCAGCACGCTGATCATGTGATTCCATCATGTCTTTGTGATCTCATTGAGATCATAATCCTACAACTGTATGCAGACATCTAATTCTCCACCATAGTCAGTGTGGGAGGGGGATTCCACAATTTTAAAGCGTTAGCACGTGCCCACTTCAGAGAGGTACCGTGTAATACTTAGTTCCCAGAGAAGGTATGAAAGCTTCCTCTGTTACGCTGTCTTATAGACACACCATTATTTAGGCATATACACTCCATGTGAGTCCCCTTCAACCCTATTTTTTGAATAAGAGATGTCTCTTTTCCAAATCACTGCACCCTTTAGCTTGCCAACTTATTTCACCACAGTGTTAAATCTATTCAGTCAATTTAAAATCATCTTTCTCTGCCTGCTCCTAGTTTAAAGCTTTTCTTACCAGCCTGCTGGTAATGTTTTTGTTCTACTTGAGCGGGTAGATCCTGTTTCTTTCTAGTAGTCCTCAGTCTTCACAGGCTTTACCATGATACCTATCACCAAGTTAAATAACTGCTAAATAATGGAATATTTAGACATCACAGTGTTGAACCTTGTAATTTCCTGCTTGCAGTTTCATGGTTTAATACAAAGTATTAATCAGACATGTTATTAAATTAATTTGCAATCATTAGAAGTATCATTTTCAATCAGCTGTATCTTTGCATTTACCATGAATTTCAGGTTTTAAGTAGCAGGGAGCTACAGTGGTGACTTGTGTGGGAGGGGACTGTGAACTACCAAATCACAGTCATGTCCTATTCCAGACAGCTCTGAAATGTGTAAGCAGCCCATCATGCATGAGTCTTCATCAGAGAAGGACAGAACATCTGTATTCAGACATATTTGAGAAATAAGTTGGAAGTTGCCAGGCACTGGAGGCACATTACACACTTCTGAAGGTGCTTCTGGAGAGGCACTTTAGGAGAACACATCTGAAGTCAAAAGGGTCACATATATCCCTAAAGGGAGTAGGTCTCTGGATGAATGTGCTGGGGTAAGGATACTCCTGAGGGACTGTGGTTGTGGACAACCCATAACATGGTGGGAAAATCCCTGAGTGACTGCAGTAAAGAGCAGCAAAGGAAAATCAAGAATGTTTTGCCCACAACAGCATTACACACAGATTGAAATTTCACAGAAGTCTTCCAGAGAACACCTCTGTGATTTTTGGAACATTGTGACAAAATAGTGATCTGTAATCTTTTTATGGTGTGGTAGGCTGGAATCCCCCTCCCACACTGACAATATCCAGGCTAACTCAGTTCAGAAGCAAATGAAGCTGTATTTGCAGGCAAAACTACAATCTGTAATGAAATGTAATGAATATGTACAAATATACACTATTCACAACATTTACAAATATGTACAATTAACAGAAAAACAACAAAACCCCCTGGCCCTCAGAGAGGCTGTGCTTCTTCCCTTCTCCTTCCCAGAGCAAGCAGGCAAAGGGGAAGAAAGCCAAGAAGCAGAGAGGTTTGTTAAACTTAGCTTGCCAAGGCCAGTGTGCAAGTGTGTGTGTTATCTCCATCCAGAAGAGAAACTCAGAGCAAACAGACTGAAAGAGATTGCCTGTACCTCGTTTTGAGTACTGACTCTTAAACGTTTCTATCTCTCCAATGGAAGTGTTTAGAATAATCATTATTTTTCTTTCTTACACCCAATAGTGATTTATTTACATTCTTTCACCTTTCTGCTCGAACTCTGTGAGAAGAAATTAAAGGTGTAGCCTTAAAACTATCACAAATCTATTTCAGAATGATCTGCATTTTTTGGAGCTCAAAGAAATGAGAGTCGGATCAGTTCCAAGTCTTTTGAATCAATTAAGCTCAAATAAACATAACATAAACACCATAAACAACATGGCATTAAAAAAAGCAAAAAAAAGTTTTACTCTATTATAACTCCTGGTCTTTGTAATATTATTCAGAATCAAATGTTGATATGCAAATTTGAAGTTTAATCTGCAACTCAATTCTCCAACTAGCTTCACCCAAATAATAACTTTTTTTTTTTTTTTTTAGAGATTTGGGACAAGTTGCAATATAAAAATATTTCATTTCTCTATAGGTAATTGCTAGCTATTAAAAGACATTCTGAAAGTACATGGCAAAAGTAAAAAATCTTTGTGCCTTTTCTTCTTCCCTATCAAAAATTTGAAACAGGCAATTCATTGCCTTGCTCAAAAATAAATGTCACGGTGTCTAAGACAGACAAGAGACTAGGTCTGTCTTGTCTCAAACAGATTAAGCTGGAACCATTGTAAGAAGGGAATTAGAAGAGAGATGGATAGCGCCTTGCTGAGGCAGAACAGCAAGCTGCTTTTATCTACTCCCCCATATGGCTAGAAAACATTTGTTTGAGCATGTGAAAACTAACAGGTCAAATGTAGGTCCACTGTTGCCTCCCTGAACTTTCTTGCCAGGTTTTGATTCCCAGCTGTTACACTGTCGCCACCTCAAAATCTCCAGAGCACTCCGTCATGTAGACACGAGACAGCTACCACCTCAAAGTTAATCCTAGATCAACTGCAATATGTAAGGGTTAGAGCATGCCTTTACCTTTGTTGACTCACCACCTCTGGCTCAAGCAAGACAAGAACAGTGGATCCAGGGATAGTGAAACCTGTCTCTCTCTCTCCCCCCCCCCCTCTTTTCTCTCAATTTTCTTCTATTTGTTTTTCTTCTTTTAACAGATATCAACTAATTTGTTTTAAAATAGTTGATAAAGGAATAACTCCTCTGCCAAAGTGCATTTATCCACAATGCTGTTGTGGTCCTGTCATGCAGGGATAGCCCTCATTGTCCACTTAGTAGGGTGAGATATTTAACATTTGTATTGTTCGTTCCTCAGAGTCATTGTTGTGAATCTTACTGCTGTTGCCCATTCAGGGGACTAAAAAGATTCACCTTCCTTGTTGTCCACTGAGTGGGACAAGACACATCGTACTTACCAGAATTCAGTCACAAGTACTCTCTCAGGATACCTGTTTCTCAGATAACTAATTTTTCTCATTGTTTTACAGGTTGTGAAGAGCACGAACAAAACAAGATAGTTGGAAAATCTGTGTCCTCCGTGTGACTAATTCCTATTTGATGCTTTATTTTTGAGCAATTATTGTGACATTCAAAAGATTTGATATCTCCTTGTATGTGTCAGTTACAGAAGTTGTAGCAGCAAAATATTAAGATAAAGTTACCTTCTAAATATCTGAGAATATAAAAATGCTAACTGCTCAAACTATTATAAACGATTTCCTAAAAATATTTAAATATATATGATTGTTAGAGAAATAGAGTGTTGGCAATAAAATAATCAAATTATATGACAACCTGTCACTTTTTCAGGAACAGTCTGCCTGAAAAGTAGATACGAGCTCAAACACCGTGTAGTCTGATTTTGTGTGGAGAAAATAATGGTGACATGTGCCTGAAGAGTCTAATTTTTTGTCTCCTGTTTTATTTATATAGGTCGGCATGTCAGTAAGCTTCACTGAATCAAAAATTATTTACCATGTTTTTATAAATAATACCACAATCCTCAACTCCACTTGCAGCTCATTTGTGAGGAAATTTTAACTTGTAGAGATTTTCTGGAAATTTTTGTTGAAATATATTTTGCAAAAGAAGTAAAATATGTGATATCTGACAACATAAATTACAATATAGTAAAATCTGATAAAACACAAGTGACGTTTTCTTTGGGGATTTTTTGTTCCTTTTTTTTTTACTACACCTTTTAATGAAATATTATAATATACTGTGTAATCTTAGAAAGCATATGGAATTTGTAGATCCATAAGACAACAGAAACTTTCCACTCCTGAAGGAAATATAGTTAAAAATATGAGAGTACTATAGATTTAGCTTATTCCAAGATTGTAGTGCATGCATACTGGCTGTCTCAAACTGGTTGATGAGAATAGAACATGCAGGAAAGGAGAGTAAATCAAGTGGTCAAGAAATAGAACTTTTGGTCACAGAATGAAAACAAGGAAAAAAAAAAGATCCCCTTTCACTATTTACATTTGCTTCACTTTCTTTCTGGTAGACATATAAAGTGTGCATTTTTTTTTTTTCCAGCCAACTGTAACAGAGTATGAGTGGGCTAAAAAACTATGGTAGTAATTAATGAAAGAATTAGTAGAATGTTAACGAATTAAAAATTAGATTGTTAAGGTGTATTTTCTCTTTCCTGTCTCTTCTACTGATGTACTAAACAAGCTGATCTTAGGAGTGAAAGACATTCTTTTTGATGCACCAATAATTTGGGCAAATCTGTAATGAAACTTTGAAAGGTTTCTTGAAAAAGTCAGTTAATGTTGAAGATCTCTTGGTTCATCATTGCGTATCTGGAGGATTTAACTTTTGGCAGGGGAGTTTATTAATTCAGAGGATTACTGTAGGTAGAAGTCTGGAGTAACTGATGAGAGTGAGAAGAAATGTTTGCCTTTTCCCACTTATTAAGGACCTGCTCCAATCATCACCTTTCAACTAAGGTAGAGAGTGACTTTGCAAAGAAATTTGTCAGTTTTCTCAGCACCTTTGCCTGTCAGGTCCGTGGATCATAAAAATATCTCTATAGAGTATTGTTTCTTACACAACTAGAATTACTCCAGAAAACAATATCAACATTGTAACAAATAAAATAAGAAGAATTGGAAAAGCCTAGATATACAAGATTCTTTCCTCTTTACCCAGTTTCCTCAATTTCAGTAAGAATTACATGACAACATTTTTCTGGCTAAGCCCATGTCTTCGTCTGATATTTTTTTCCTTTCTCATTGAGAAGAACTTTACAAAAGTCAATCCATATCAAACTTAATTGTCTTCTTTCTGCTATGGTACTTTGAATTGCTAGAGAAAAGAGATGCAAGCAGAAACAGAGAACTCTGTATTATAACATCAACTGAATTTCTTATAATGTAATGATTTTTTTCTTTAATCGCTTTTATTTTCTGCTGCAATAAATTCTTGTGCTTCACCTTAATTCACATTCTCTCCAGAATAAATTCTAATAAGATATTATAGTTCATACCATGGCATTTTTATTTGATTTTTAAATTGAAAATTTTCTCAAGAGTTAGTGTGCATTAATGTAATGAAAGTAAAGCTCATTCACTCAAAAATGTATATTCTATGGATCAATACGAAACGTAATCAGAACAGGACACCAAGATCAATTGGTTAATTTATTAATAAAAGCAAATAACTGTATTTTGTTTAAGAAAAAAATAATACCTTGAGAAAATATACATAATGCTTATCTCATATAAGAGATCTACCACAAAAGCCAATGTTCGGGGACAATCGTGTATCCTCACTTTCGTGTCACTGTATTGAAGTTGGTTGGCAAACACTTAAATCTGCATGCTGTAAAGGACCTTTTGGCTAATTCAGTTGTGGTGTGAGCACTGTGTTATTTACTTTTGTTACAAATAATCCTGTTAGCTTATATGAACGACATAAAATATTCATGACAAGTTGATGATTTTCTAAACAGGACTGGAGGAGGAAAGAGTAGAGACTGACAGGAATGCCTGTGTTAGTCTCTGCCTGAGTTCTGTAATAAGAAATTTGTTATAGCTAATCCTTTCACCAGCACATATGGAATTCAGCTGTTAAACTACTAGATGTTTTAGTTCCTTTTCTTTCTAATTTTAAGGTGTCTATTGGGTTGGTTGGTTTGTTTGTTTTCCTTGTGTGTTATATATTTTAGGAAGTCAACATATTGTAACAGAAATTCCCACAGTACAGGTGCAACAAGATAGTGGAAAGATGAAGGAAGCCAAAACCACATGAAGCTTTGATTGTACAAATTAGATGTAACACCTCCTGCTCTCAACATTCATAGCTCCTTCTCTGATACTTTCCATGGGACTAACCCTCCTTCCACAGAAATAAGCTAAGGATCTTTGTTAATTTAACCTGAGAAATGTTTATACCCTCTTCACTGTGAATATATTTCTCTCTTGGTTAAGTAATATATTTTTGTATAGGAAGGAATATTTGTATTGCTAATATTGTATTGTGAATATTGTATTGCTAATATTCAGTTACATCTTTAGCAAATAATCAGACAGTTCAAGAATCTGATTATAATCCATGCATTACTGAGAATTGTCCCACTAACTAGAAAGTGTAAAGCACTTAGCATCTAAAAATCATGATCAAATTAGTGAGGATTTTTAATACTTTTTTTTTGGGGGGGAGGTGGTATTGGTAGTCAGGTTTACTTTAAACTACAGTATAATTCCAGTTCAAAGTATTTTCAGCATAAATCTCTCTAGTATTAAGTCTTACACAAAACTTTTTTGATTACCATGTCCCTTTCAACTATCCCACAACAGTGATATTTCTAAAAGCCTTAGTGTTAAGGACTTTTTTTAACCTGTCATAAACCAGTCAATAAGCTCTAGGCAGAGAGGGGATAAACTACAATGAACAATGTCCTCCCAGAATTTATAAGAGCAGATGAGTATTTATTTCTTTCTTTGTTTGTTTGTTTTTCCCAATGTGCATTATTTTTTTAAGTTTGTTTTGTTGCCCCGCAAAACACTTAATTCTGATTACATAAATAAAAGAAGAACTGTAAAATTGAAATAGCTTTTAATATTATGCCAATCAAAATATGTAGTTGGTTTCTTATAATCTACAAGGTATGGTTCTCCTATAGTTCTTCCTTGAATTTTCAATCCAGATAAATAAAACAAGGATCTGGCAACCCATCAAACCTCCTGGCCTCCTAATTGTACTCTATGTGTTTCCTTCTACCATATTAGAATACATGCTGACCAAAATGTGTGATGAGTTTCTTCTGTATCTGCCTTTTTTTGAACAATTGGATAATCCCTCATGTGTCTCTTTGATAAAACACTAATGTTAGTAGATAAGATAACAGTGTAACAGATATTATCTTGTACAGGAAATGACCAAGGATCACAAAAGTCACCAAAAATAATTAGTAAAACGGCCTAAGCAGTCAAGTCAGATTTCAAGGAAGCATTATTTAACTGCAACAAACTGTGTTGCAAAGCATTTCAAGCTGTATTGCCAGACTCAGCATAAAAGGTAGATTAGTAGTCTGAATTTGAACAAACAGCAGAGCAGCAGCAGTGCAAAAATGTTAAAGCATTCTTACATATACCTAAAAGCTTGATATGATTTTAATTTCTGTATTCTAAAGGTGTTAAATACATATCACTAAAAAAAGAAAAAAAAAATCATTAACTTGATTTATCTATATTCAGCCAAGAGGAATTCACCGCATTTGTATATATGAAATGCATGTTGGCAGAATGAAGAAGTATGGCACTGCTAAAAATTGACAAATATTTATTTGCATTTTGTGAATGATGTGATAGCAAAATAGATGTGTTTGTTTTAAAATATTAGAAACAATTTTACTAGTTGAAACATTTCAAAATAAGGGTAGTGATTACTTGAAAATAACATTTTGAAACTAATTCATTTGCATTCAGCACAGTACATCAAATACTGATGCTGACAATAGCAGCAGAAAAGGCAGACTGAAGCGTTTTATTTCAGATGTGAACACCAACTGCCATCATACAGAAACACAAGTAACTGTGCAATCTACACAGGGATTTGTCATTTGGCAAGATCGGCAAATACCAATCTCACTGCAAAGTCAAGTGGTGAAATTTTTCTAGGTTTTTGAGCCAATCACACTCTGATTTTAGTCATACATATGCTTTTAGTACATAACATATCATTCAAAAATGCTCTCAAAATCAGTTTTTATGTGAAAAGGACTAGCATTTATGATACTTTTCAATATCCTTCCTAAAAGCGGTGCCAATTTCAAGTGTAAACACAGAAGGCTTTAGAAGAAGAATAAAAAATGGTATGCTTTCTGGCAATAAAATTAAAAGGAAAGAAAATGCAATCAGATGCATGGATTTGCTGAATGTTATGAAACTTAATTACTTGTGTCTTTCCCAGCAATTAAACTCATTTGCTTTAAAATAATTTATTTTGTGATGGCATCTGAAACGCGAACCTCCTGTAAAATATTCAAGAGAACTTGACCCACATCTGTGTTGAGGATTTAAATAAAACTAATAGGAACCACTAAGAACACACTTAGCTTCTGCCTTAACTTTTGATTCACTTTCAGTGATTTGGCATTTGTTTTTCTGATTTCTGACACTGAACTTGCAAACCATTATTCACATTTTATCGTTGTTGAAGCCCAAACAGAATTTTTAAACTGATGTCTGTATCTCATGATAAGACCTATGAACTTGACTCAAGAAGACATGTTCGAAAGAAAGCCCCCCAAAAATGAGCATCCATATCAAAGGAAATATTGTGAAGACATGACAGTTGAATAGTAAATATGCAAAACAAACCACGTCTTACAAATTCTGTTGCAGATAAACATCTGAGTTACCTTGTAGCAAAGACAGAGATTAAAGTGAAAAGAAATATTTTTGCTACAAAATATTTAATTTGGTTTTTATCTGATAGTTGTTTTATGTAACAGTTTGGCACTTTTCCAAGTTGGTGATAAAACAAACAAACAAACAAACAATTAAATAACAAATCTAATTTTAATTTGACTTTTTAATCTAAAATAATTGGCAGTTTCCTTTTTGTTGCATCTTAATACATTTGCTGCAAGTAAAAATAAGAGGAGAGAAAATAATGCTTCTGGATACAACTTTCATCTCATTAAGCAAGATTTACTCAATGCATCAGTAGTAGTATCAATCAAAACGACACAAAGACTAAAGAATCAAATTTAGGAGGAATAAATGGTGTTGTCAGATAAACTTTCCTGAAATTCAAAACTTACAGCAGTAACTCAGGCTAACTATACCTGACTTGAATCTTAGTGGGGTTTTTTGAGTTTGGTTTTCTTGTTTTTGCTGGATGTTGCTCAGTAAATCATGTTGAATTTCTGAATTACTTAGACAATGCCAAATGGAATAGCTCCTAATGCCTCAAGAAATACTCTGTTGCACTGCAAAATCTTTTGGCAGTTAGGAATTCTAAAAAAATGTCATAGTATTCTGCAACTTAAGAGGATTCCTTGAAGTCCTGAGTATATTTTTTTAAAAATAGAGCAGCTATTTTTAAAGACTTGATTTGTAATGACATATCTCAGCTACAAGAAAAAAATAAGCTTAGAACTCAAACAGAATAAGAATGGTAGTACTTAGTAAACAGTGTGTTAATTAGATTGATTTTGGCAGATCTACCCTAAAGCTGAATTTGCTGCAATATGTTACTAAAGAAGATTCAGGCTGAATTCCTTAAGAAATGACCGAGAAATTTAGAATACGTACAGCTATGTAAGTTTCCTGCCAATCTGTCTTACAAATACATGCAATTGTGGTTAGATTCTGAATGTAAAAGTATTTTGAGATAACTTTATTTACAAACGTCAAAAACGTTAGTTGAATCCTTAGAGAGCAAGAAAAGGTGATGTAGCAGGCAGAACAAGTGCAGACAGAGACAAAAAGTTCTAGGTACCGCAAGGGCAGAACATTCAAAGGAAGGTAACTCAAGGGCAATTGTGAGCAATGGTCACAAAGGTTGCATCAGGATCACGGGGAAGACTCTACCTGAAACATTAACATCCTGACAGTATCCTAAATGGCAGAGGAAGTCATCTATAAGGCTGTGAATTGTTGTTGCTTTTGTTGACAATATTATCCATCTGTCAATCGATATGCCAAGTGAGATTCAGAAGTGATCATATAGTGCCCCTAGTTTATTTTCTTATTAGTTTAAACGGTTTTCAGTGTATCAAGACACCCTTTGCAATCCTTCACACTTTGCTGAAAGATTCTCCTTCCTCCATTTATTTTTTTCCACTTGAAACCTTGTCACTGGGTTTGTTTTAAGAAATATTTTTACTTGTGCTGAGAGGGAAAAAAGAATGACACTCACACAAATGGACTGAAGAGTGATGGAAAGTTTAAATGCAAAAGCAATTGGTGAAACTATAAAACTACAAGCATAGTGACAAAGATATTCCAAAGCGTGCAGAGTCCCTTACACAACAACCAAAGGCTTCCCAACTCTTCCCTTCTCCCCACCTGAAGGTCTACCCAAACCCCTAGGACTCTTTCTTCCCCCCTCCCACTGCTAGGCTAGTCTCAGGCTGGCCAGGTCTGAGACTGCACAACCCCACCCCCACCCCCCGCGCCTTTCTTCTTCTGGCATTAGGCCTAGACAGGCCTAAGAGGCCTTGAGATACTCCCCCACTGTTACCCAATAGAGAGCATCTCCCACAGGAGTAGAGAGGGAAGAAAGAGGAAGAGAATGACTATGCAGTTGGATTTATAGGGGGCAGGATTTCTGGGTAGAAATACGCCGTTTCCTGTGTCCGCCTTATTGGGTTGGACACTGGGGACACCGGAGGTGTAACTTATGTGGCAGTAACAGGAGGCAGCCAGCCTGAATTGCCACATTACTTGACCGTGTGGCTCATACTACAGAATTACAAAGTAAACCAACAGTAAGTTAGGGGCATCACCTTATCTAGTTTATGCCTTGGATTAGTTTTATTCTATTACAACAAAAGACATAAAAACCCCTCCATTTCCGTAAGAGAGAAATTACTTGGGACAGAATGAATGAAACCATCTTGGAAGTTAAGATTCCAGCAGTTTACTTACAATTCCTAGACCAATGACTTCCTTCACCAGCTGTCTTTTTAACATGTGTAGTATAAAATAACATGAACTATCTTGTTCCTAAGAATGACATTTTAACCCAGACTGCTTTCTGCAATGAAAACCAATGTACTTTACATGGAAACAGAATGAATTTCCGAAGTTACTAAGATGTCTTAATTGCAACAAGTGATCTTTTAGTTTTGGAAATCTTATTTAGCTGATAAGATATCTGGGAAATTTATTGAGCTAGTTGTCTAAGATCCTTTAAAACCAGTGGAAAAAATACTGGTTAATTAGATGAAAGTGTTAATTTTCGCAATGACTGTTAAAGAAGGGTAGCTCTATCTGCAAATGTCTGAAGTTAGCTGAGATGAATGTAGTTGCTTACAAAGGATTGAGTCAAGTTTTCATGCTTCGTGATGTCATGACAAAAACATGCCCTGTTTTTTCTTCCATTCCAACTTCTTGCAGTAGCTGCATAACAGCTAGTGGCTAGAGGACTAGCCCTTGTCTATTAGTCATCTGATATACTCATGTGTTGCTCATTGTTTTCCAAATTCTGACTAAGACTCAGTTTCAATGTGTTTCCTTGAAAGCAGGAAAATGATAAAAGAACTGGAACGTGACTCTTGAGAGTTTTATTAGTGACTGGATAAGTAATGCAATGTTTATTTAACTAACGGAGGTGAAAAAATTTTGCCAGGAAACAAAAAAACCAACAAAAACACCAAATAAATAAATGCACAAAAGTAGCATGGGTTATCCCAGAAATAAAGGAATTTCTAAAAAATTTTTGAGATGATGTCTCAACAATTTAATCTCAAAAATTTGTAGTTTATCACAGAGATATGTCACTGAGAACAGTTCCAGGAGGACAGAATGGTACATCAGAATCCAATACTCTGCATGGCAAGACAAATGGCATAGTGAATATGTTAAAATACTTTTAAGTCACGTAGTGACTGTTCTGAAGAGTGACTTCCTATTTTGAAAAGAAATTGAGTTGTCCCATCTTCACTGTCATTGGCTGCCCTGAGCATAGTTAAAAAATTATCTTTTCCAAAAATTCCATCTTTTTAGAAGTTTATGTACAATTTTGTGCAAGGTTAGGATTTAAAAAAATACACCAATTTCCAATATATTTTACCAGAAAATTCACAATTAATTCTAGGAATAGGAAAATCTTTTTTTGAAAAATGTAGATTTTTTTTTGTGGGTTAATGCGTGGAACAGGGGACATGAATACATTTCATTTCATCCTTTGATAACTTCACCTTTATTTATTATAAATTGCCTGACTTCAGTCATTGCTGAAATGACCCCTTTAACGTAGATTTGGTACAACACAAGTGGTGTAAGTGGATCACAGAGAATTATAACTGTGGATCATAAATCCAAATTTTTAATTTAAGTCAGTGTTCCTATGTTTTCTATGCATTAGAATAGGTTGCCCGCATAGGTGGTGGAATCTCTGTCCTTGGAGGTGTTCAAAAAATGGACACGGCACTTTGGGACATGGCTTAATGGCCACAGTGGTCTTAGACTGAAGGTTGAACTTGGTAATCTTAAAGATCTCTTCCAATCAAAACAATTTTATGATTCTATATTTATATAAATCACCTAGCTACTTAAAAAAAAAAAAAGAAACAAACAAAAGACAAAACAAAGCTTACTGCCTCTGTTTCATTCAACACTGTTCTGAATACTAAACCTTTTACCTGTCCTATTACAGCCAGCTCAGATAAATGATCTGGCAGCACATGATGGTGTTAAGTGTAATCAGGCACTTAGCAACACTGACATCAGATGCTGGCTTCCTTTGTTTTGAAACTGCATTTGATCCAGTATGAACTAGCTGTACTTGCAAGTTTAGTGCAGTAATGTAAAAAAATTATGGACTTAGATTGCACCTGAAATTTGGATGTCTTTCAAGAAAAGATCAAAACTAAACACCTTATAGCTTCTGCAGAAGGATTGTGGTGCCCACTGTGAAACAGGCTGACCTTCTTATATTGACTTCTTATTCCTGTTAAGGAATGTATTGTCTGATTGATTTACGATATGGCAAGTATTAATAAGAATATTAATTATCTTTTACTAATATGAAAAAATTGCCCAAAACATATTAAACAGGTTCGATGTACGGTTAAAATATATATTTACAATGGGAATGTACAATATCTAGGCAAATATAACAATTTTAACGGTTTTATGCAAACTGGTAGGAATATAATATGGAAAGACAAAATCCCCCGAGCGAAATGGCACTCAACCTAAGCGGGGGGAGACTCGACAAGAACTGCTAAGCCGAAGAAGCAATGAATTAATTACTCACAGCTGATTCTACCCAACTGGGGAGTGCTGCTGCTCTGTATTAACCGTTGAGGCTTTGGGGTCCTCTCGTGAGGTGCTGGCACAGCAGGCTGCTGGCAAGAAGGTGTGTGCTGGTTTGAGGCCAGACAGATCCTCTCTTGCCCCGAGAGGGACAAAAGAATGACACTCACAAAACATCCTGACAGTATCCTAAATGGCAGAGGAAGTCATCTATATGGCTGTGAATTGTTGTTGCTTTTGTTGACAATATTATCCATCTGTCAATCGATATGCCAAGTGAGATTCAGAAGTGATCATATAGTGCCCCTAGTTTATTTTCTTATTAGTTTAAACGGTTTTCAGTGTATCAAGACACCCTTTGCAATCCTTCACACATTGCTGAAAGATTCTCCTTCCTCCATTTAATTTTTTCCACTTGAAACCTTGTCACTGGGTTTGTTTTAAGATATAGTTTTACTTGTGCTGAGAGGGACAAAAGAATGACACTCACACAAATGGACTGAAGAGTGATGGAAAGTTTAAAGGGAAAAAGCAGTTGGTGAAACTACAAAAGCATAGTGACAAAGATATCCCAAAACGTTACAGAGTCCCTTACACAACACCAAAAGACCTCCCAACTCTTCCCTTCTCCCCACCTAAGGGTATACCCAACCCCCCCCAAGACTCTTTCTTCCCCCTTCCCCCTCTACTGCTAGGCTGGTCTTAGGCTGGCTAGGTTTGAGACTGCCCCCCCACCCCGGTCCTTTCTCCTCCTGGCATTAGGCCTAGACAGGCCTAAGTGGCCTTGAGATACTCCCCCACAATTACCCGATAAGAGAGCATCTCCCATGGGAGCAGAGAGGGAAAAAAGAGGAAGAGAATGGCTTTGCAGATGGATGTATAGGGCATAGGATTTATGGGTAGAAATACACCGTTTCCTGTGTCCACCTTATTGGGTTGGACACAGGGGACCCTGGAGGTGTAGCTTATGTGGCAGTATCAGGAGGCACCCAGCCTGAATTGCCACAAAGTGCCACGCAGTCTCAGGGTGGTCTGACCTCAGCAGATGGCAGGCAGTTTTCAACGCATTCTTCACGACAGAAACTTGCTTTGCCCTGGGTAAACTGAGCCACAGTGAATTCTGGTTGCAAGGAGGAGCAGGCTTGGCTCTGGCTCCTAAGCTCATAGCTTCTCTAGCTTGCAGTGTTGTAGGCTCATGGCTTTCATCCCAGGCTCTAGACCAGGCACTTGATGCAGGGCAGGGCAACTCAAGGAAATGTCAAGCAAGACAGGTCCAAGTAGGTTCAAGCAAGGTTTAAGCAAGGCTTGAGCAAGGCAGGGCAACTAGAAATCAGCCTGTATATATATCTTGCCCAAGATTCAATTGGGCCAATAGGGCAACTGAAGCCAGGATATAGTTACCCAATAAAATGGGGTTCTGCCAGGCTGTGGCCATAAAAGTCAGAAACATAGGCCTGGTCAGGGAGGAGCAGTGACCAGCACACCAGCTCTTACCCCAGAAGGAAAGTTGTTTACCAGACACGCATGGTCCTGTCCCCTTTGTTCCTTTTCCTTAGTTACCCCAACTTTCTGCAGGAAGGAGTGGGGGAGGGGGACCTTCAGGGTCTGTCTGGGTTTTGTGCTCACCTCTGTTGGCCCTACCATGACAATTCCTCAGTAGAAAACTGTTGTATTTTAGTGCACGGGCTTTTGGTTAGTTGGTTAGGTTGTTGTTGCTGGTTTGCCAACAGTTGTTAGCTGTTTGCTAAACAATTCACAGATAAGATATTTTGTTGGGTCAGTAAGTCACATATTACGAAGAGTAGAAATCAATATTATAGTCATAAAAATAATTTTCCATGAAGAAGAATAAGGGAATAGGGAAAAAACAGTCATTTGAAAAAAACTATCAAAAAGCTGTATTTAGGTCAAGACAATATTAAAAAAATCACCAAGAGAACTCTGAAACTCTGAGGCTTTATACAAGTAGCATATTTTCTCTTGTGCTTATTTACATTCCACTTTCATTTGTATTTCTCCATGACTTCATTTTGTGATACATAAGAACTGCACAGCGCTTCTTACATCTGATTGAAAAAAACATTTATGTGACACAGACGTGCATCAATGAAAACTTTCTTTTTTTTTTTTTTTTTCTTAAATTACAGAGCTATTTCTATAGGAGGCTATTTACTTGTTTGGTCGTCTTCTGTTCTTAGATAAGTAGAAATAAAGGCTGCTTGGAAATTCTATGTATTAGGAAAAAAAAATGGTTTACTTCATTTAATTGTGTTTTTGCAGAAATCTAAAGGATACTAACTCCTTAGTACTGATTATCATGTAATATGTTAATTACTTGTATATATGATGTTTTATGTAACATATTCCAGTGTCTAAATTTTCTAAGTATGCTTTTGGACAAAAGGATCATGCCATGTTAATAAAATATTAAGAAAGACAAAGAATTGAACGATGCATGAAAATTTTATGCTAGGCTTAAAAAACCCCAAATTATTTGGTGATAAAACTTTCCTTGTTGGAATTATCATACTAAGGCAATTGTCTGGGATTTATCATAGAATAAATATGGTATACAGGAACATAGCACTCAAAAGGCTTCTTCATATTGACCTGTTAAAAATGTTCCTATATATTAAAAAAGGTAGCATTGCTTGCTTGAGTTTAGAAATAGAACTGTTAGACAGAAACACAATGCTCGTTATGAGCAGAAGATATAGAACAAAATTTTTAACTTTTTGTTTTGGATTTGTCCTTTTATTTATAATTTCTGGGCAGCATTAGAAAAACAGGACAAACTACCACTACAGGAAAAAACAGTCTTGACATTTTCTGCTTTTTCAATGTCTGTCTTTGAAATGAAATAATATTTAGTGCTTAATTTCTTCATGTAAATTTTCAACGTATTTTTTTAGTGTTAATTTCTTTTGTTTGTAAAGTAGGTTGTGACCATTTTCAGTATTTCTTTCTTTCCCTTCTTAATATCTAGCAATTTTACTCCAGCAAAGTGATACCCAGGGAAGTGCTTACATCAGCAGCAAGTAGGAATAGAAATGAGCTAAAAAGTGTGGTTGTCACTAGGATGTCTTCTGGATATAAATAAGTGGAAGAAGCCTAGCCACTTTGTTCTTGCTTTCATGTATATCTTGTTCTGTCACGGGTCATGTTGTCTGCCCCTTTGCTTCTCACTCAGTATGTCTTAACAGCTAGACATAGGCCTAGTCTTAGAAATATTGTGTATTACTTGCCTCAGCATATTCCTAGTTTTAGAAAGACTATAAACTCTTATTGTTAGAGCATGATGAAGTAATTCTCCTGAAAGATTAAAAAGCTAGCAGGGTTGGAGTGAGACGTGGTGTTATTGGCTAATAGTTGAATGAATATGAGTCATTAGTATGCCCAGGTGGCCAAGAAAGCCAGTGGCATCCTGCCTTATATTGCAAACACGGTGGCCAGCAGGAACCAGGAGGTGATCATCCCCCTGTGCTCAGCACTGGTGAGGCCACACCTCAAGTACCGTGTTCTGTCCTAGGCCCTTCACTACAAGAAGGATATTGAGGTGCTGGAGCCTGCCTGGAGAAGGACAATGAGGCCTGTGAATCTCCTGGAGTACATGACTTACAAGGAGCATCTGAGGAAGCTAGGGTTGTTCAGTCTAGAGAAGAGGAGGCTGAGGAAAGACCTTATTGCTTTCTTCAGTTACCTGAAGGGAGGTGGAGTGAGGTGGGAGGCATCCTGTTCTCCTTGATGACAAGTGACAGGACTAAAGTAAATGGTTACAAGCTGTGCCAAGGCAAGTTTAGGCTAAATAAGAGGAAATACTTCTTTACTGGAAGTGTTATCAAATATTGGAATGGTCTGCCCAGGGCAGAGATGGAGTCACCATCCCTGGTAGTGTTCAAGTGCTGTGTACATGTGGTGCTTAGGGACATAGTTTAGCGTTGACTGTTCAGTGTTGGGCTGAAGGTTGGGCTGGATGAATTTGGAGGTCTCTTGCAACGAGACACATTCTGTGATTCTCTGATTGCAATTTTCAATAGTTTATGGCTCACTAAAACCTGAGCATGATTTTGTGCAACAAAAGAATGTACTTTATCCAAGTATTGCTTTTGCTGCATTTGAATGTTTTGCTACAGAAGACCTTAACATATTGTCAAGATGTCTTAGGCAATATCATAAAAATAGTTTATCATGTCTGTGTTCTCCAAAATATACTAGAGTAACATAAATTCATGGGTTAGTACCAGTGGCATCTATTCATAAAGTGGGCACTTATTTAAAAAAAAAAAAAAAATCATGTAAGAGTAGTTCCATGACTGAAACCCTATGGGATGGCTCCTGCCAGGGAAGGCATGGACTGTTCTGGGATATTTGCTTACCCCATACCTCAACCCAAGCGAGTGTCAAGACTGCACTGTGTCCTGGCACCTAGAAAGAAATTAATCTTCACCTTTTCAGGTACTTATGTTTAGTTGGGATACTTACAATTTGTGCCTCAAGCAGAGGATGGAAAGGGACAGCTCTTAAGGAAGCAAGCAGTGTAAGTCTGTGTCAAACACCTTACATTAGCATATTGACAGGATGATAGGACTCAAATGGACCTTCTGATTTTCTAGTTGTGATCTTAAAAAATATTTTGGAAAGTAAACTCTTTGCCATTTTAAAAATAGACAGCAGTAATGTGTCTATTTGTTAGAAGGCTCACATAATCTTATTACGTTTGGTTATTTTAATTTCTCAGAATTTTGTCATGATTTTTGATTTTTCTTCCCACTCTCAGTTCCCCAAATATTTAAGAACATGAATACTGTACTATTTACTGGCAAAACTAATGTGTTCCTACTGAATGAATGAAAGTTCCCTATGCTATGGTATTAAAACTAGACCTCATTTTCCAAGTCAATGTTCTTATTTAACATTAACATACCTTTAAAGAAATTAGAGCATCCATAGAAAAAATCCTGGGACTAGCTTCAAGTATCTTAAAAATAAATTTGTGCTTATAATTGTTACACTTCTATACTGAAAGGCAATTTAAAATACCTTAACTATCTATTTTAGGACCAGGAAGATGCAGATAGAATTTAAAATCTTCAAGCCTCTATTTCTGCAGTTCTTAGATGTCAAGAGCTTATGTTAGCATGGAATAGTAGTTCTTTGTAATCCATTTCAAAAGCATCTGTTAGCTTTAAATGGGGTAATTTGGATAAAGAAAATGGCATCATTATAGCAATATGATATTCCATCCAGGATAAGAAAACCCAAACTCAAGTAATGTCTGTAGACATAAGTAATAAAAGTATAATGAGGTATATATAAGAAGTATAAAGAACCGGTTTCCTAGATGTATAAAGACATTTTTTTAGATAAGAATAAAGGACAATGAAATGGAAAAGATATATCATGCTTTATTTAAATAAAATAAATACAGTTTCCCCAAGCATTTTTTTTTTTTAATTTTGCTTTAGGTAATTTCATACACGTTTGTTTTCCTGAAATATTTCTTGAAGATAGTACAGTAGTCCTTTATATACATGTAATAATCTATAGTTATGAGAAACAATTAGAGATTTCCACAGTTCAAGATATCATTTACTATAAAGGAAATATATATAACTATCAGTCAGCCTTATGTCTTTCTCAAATTAAAGAGTACTGGCATGTTGACAGCATTAGAAAGTACTTTCTCCTGTCAAGATGCATTGTTGCAGTTTTGGAAGAACAGATCCAGTGCATTGCCATTACCTCCATTGCAGGTTACATAACTACAAAGATGATTTGGGTGATTCAGTTCAATTCACAGAATCACAGAATCACAGAATCAACCAGCTTGGAAAAGACCTCAGAGATCATCAAGTCCATCCTATCACCTAATACTTAACACCCTCTGACAACTAAACCATGGCTTCAAGTGCCCCATCCAATCTTTTTTTGAACACCTTCAGGGATGGGGACTCCACCACCTCCCTGGGCAGCCCATTCCACTGGCCAGTTACTCTTTCTGTGAAGAACTTTCTCCTCACCTTGAGCCTAAACTTCCCCTGGCACAGCTTGAGACTGTGTTCTCTTGTTCTGCCACTGGTTGCCTCGGAGAAGAGACTAACCCCCACCCGTCTACAACCTCCTTTGAGGTAGTTGTAGACAGCAATAAGGTCTCCCCTGAGCCTCCTCTTCTCCAGGCTAAAAAACCCCAGCTCCCTCAGCCTCTCCTCATAGGGCTTGTGCTCAAGACCTCTCACCAGCCTCGTTGCCCTTCTCTTGAAAGTGCCCTGGACACTTTCAAGTATCTCAATGTCCTTCTTAAATTGAGGAGCCCAGAACTGGGCATCTACCCTAAGACAAATTGACTTTTCACTGAGACTTCCAAAGAAAGAAAGAGGAATTCAAGATCCCTGGAAAGACGATGGAGCAGCTCATCCTGGAAGTCATCTCTAACCACATGGAAGACAAGAAGGCTATCAGGAGTAGCCAACATGGATTTACCAAGGGAAGATCCTGTCTAACTAATCTGAAATTATGACCAAGTGGGTAGATGAGGGAAGAGCAGTGGATGTCATATGTCTTGACTTCAGTAAAGTTTTTGATACTGTCTCCCATAACATCCTCATAGAAAATATCAGGAGATGTGACATAGATGGCTGGTCAGTGAGGTGGATTGAAAACTGACACCACAACAGAGTTCAGAGGGTCATCATCAGTGGCACAGAGTCAACTTGGAGGCCTGTGGCAAGTGGTGTTCCCCAGGGATTGGTACTCGGTCCAGTTTTGTTCAATGTCTTTATATCAACGACCTGGATGAGGGCATTGAGAGTACCCTCAGCAAGTTCGCTGATGATACAAAACTGGGGGGTTTGGCTGACACCCCATCAGGCTGTGCAGCCATCCAACATGACTTAGACAGGTTGGAGAGCTGGGTGCAGGCAAACCTCATGAAGTTTAGTAAGGACAAGTGCAGAGTCCTACATCTCCCTACAGGGGAGAAATAACAACAGGCAACCAGTACAGGTTAGGGGCTGCCCTGCTGAAAGCAGCTCCACAGAGGAAGACCTTGGAGTGCTGGCAGACAGCAAGTTCTCCATGGAACAACAATGTGCTCTTGTGGCCAAGAGAGCCAATGGGATCCTGGGGTGCATCAAGAAAAGCATGTCCAGCAGGTCTGGGGAAGTTCTACCTCTCTACTCTGCCTTGGTGAGACCACACCTGGAATACTGAGTCCAGTTTTGGGCTCCCCAGTTCAAGAGAGACAGAGACCTGCTAGAGAGAATCCAATGGAAAGCCACAAGGATGATTAAGGGACTTGAGCATCTCCCCTATGAAGAGAGACTGAGATCCCTGAGTCTATTTAGTTTTGAGAAGACTGAGAGGGGATCTGATCAATGTCTATAAATATGTGAGGGGTGGGTGTCAAGTGGAGGGGGCCAGGCTCTTTTTGGTGGTTCACAGTGATAAGACAAGAAACAATGGGTTCAAACTAGAACATGAAAGATTTCACCTCAACATGAGGAGAAACTACAGTGAGGGTGATAGAGTCCTGGAACAGGCTGCCCAGGGAGTCCGCTTCTTTGGAGATTTTCAAAACCCAGCTGGATGCATTCCCACATGGACTACCCTAAATGATCCTACTCTGGCAGCAGGGTTGGACCTGATGATCTCTTGAGGTCCCTTCCAACCTCTGATATACTGTGATACACTATTTAAAGCCATTTAAAGTCGTTACCCTGTTTATCAAATGGTAGGTTTATTTTATATCATGAATACATGAGATCTGTAATATAACTATTATATGGAACCACCAAGGTTGTTTGTTTTTTTTTTCTTTTGGGATAGCACTTGGTGAAGGAAGAGAAAAAGAGCACTGATAATCTAGGTATTACTCAAGGAATCTATACTGTACTGTGTCAGATCAAGTCTGAATCTGTTAATTGCCCTTGAAATCGAACAAATTATGGATGTTAGACTGTGATTTACTTTGAAATATGTTTCATCACTTCTATTCTTTGCTATGTGATATTCCTTTACCTACAATAAGTAGCTCAAGAATTTAGAATCAGGTATTATCTAGTGTAAAACTGCATAACAGACTCAACAAATAAAGGATCTGGTTATTCCCTAACTCTATTTGTTTTCTTAAATAGTTGTAAAAAGTGGAACTAATATTTTTAATTTGGGCATACATAACACTGATAGATCTTAATTATAATTACATAATTACTTGTGAAGTATCACTGCATACTAATTTACAGATATTCTATAAATATTTTAGCACATTTCCATGGCTATTTGATTCACTCTGCTTATTAGCTTAAAATGTGTGCCAGATATTTTTGCATGGTTTTCTTAAACTGGCATGTCCAGTGCAAAGTATTAAATTACTACAATGTACATAAATGTTCAGACTAAGTCTACCATTTTTGACATAAAGAGTGAGAAACAAATCTGAAGAGCTAAGTCACAGGCATTATCACTTTCCATTCAGAATTAGGGCGTTAAACTTACAGATATTACAAATCTGCAAGTATATATCTGAAAAAGTTCACAGGTTCAGCTCACCAGGCTACACATATGACCAAAGAACCTGAAATTGTGTTTCAGGAAACCATTCATGACTTAAAGTAGTAGGTCATGAAAATATATTTTAGGACTTGCTTGGAGAGAGTATTTGGTATAGAGTTCACCTTAGTTCATAGTGAGTTATTGGAGAGAAATAAGCTGATATAAAATAATATTTGGAGGGCAAATTATTAGGTTCCTACCATGAATCATCTTCAGAATAAGCCCATGTCTCTTCACTGACTAAAGGGAATAAAGGGATTATCCTAAGATATGTCTATATTAAGAACAACATTAAAGTTTTGTGAATATTCCATCATTTGCCTTAAGTTACTGATAAAATAAAGTAAAACCACAGAAATCTCAAGAGTTCATTTCAACTTTACAAATTTTAGGATGAGTGATCTTCTAAAAATACACATCCTGTCCATTGTCATCTTTCTCAAATGAAGTACTTAACTTTTAGAAGGATAAAACTGAGTATAGTGAGTACTTTCCCTCCCTAAGGTTCTAAAGATCTGCCTGTAAAAGGTTCAGGAAGTTAGAGGTGTAAAATCTGGGTCACCTAAGCGAAGTTCAGGCACAAACTGAGGTCCAAGACCTTAAATCTAAGGAACTGAATGTAAATTCTGAATTAGGCTATTATTTCATTATCCTATCTAGCATAACAGAATGAAAAAAAAAAAGACACAATATTTTACCTCTTTTATTTTTCTGAGAACGACACAGTTCAGCAGTTTTACAGTGATTTTTTTTGTTTGTTTTCTTCTATATAAAATAAGTTATTTTCCATAAGCAAATACCTTGCATTTCTTTTTCAATCATGAGATTTTTTATCTTTGTTTTATCACACATAGCTCATATGCTGTATTTAGACATTGGGATAAGACAGATTTGGTCAATGACATCCTTTTAGTATCTGCTCTTCTGTTTCCAGATATATATGTAGAAGCTAGATAACAATTTTTTTTTTTTTAATTATTTTTACCTCTGTTTCCGCAATTGATCATAATTATGCATGAAAGTATTTATAGATGCAGTTAATCTGACTTGGATATCTAAGTACCAGGCTTACAGGTGCATTCAGTTGTGTGAATAACTAAATTACATGACTTATGCTTACTAGTAAGAGGTGGTATAGAACCAACTACATTTATTTGCACCTGCAAAATTTCTGGTTGTAAAAAAGAGCCCTGTTTTGGATAGACTTAAGATAATGTTCATAATGTACTATTTTTCTCCAACGTAGTGCACATGCTAACTTAGATCACAGAAAAACAGAATCACAGAATGTTTATTTTAAATGGGAGTTTAATTTCTGATGCAAAAAAAAGAATAATCAGAAAATCATAGAATGTTAGGGGTTCGAAAGGACTTCAAGAGATCATCTAGTCCAAACTCCCTGCCAGGACAGGATCACCTAGAGTACGTCAAATAGGAAGGCATCCAGATGGGTTTTGAAAGTCTCAAGAGGAGAATCCTCAATGACTCTGGGAGACCATTCCAGTGTTTTGTCACTCTCACAGTGAAAAAGTTTTTACTTCTGTTCTCATGTAACATTCTGTGCTCTAGCTTGCACCCACTGCCTCTTGTCCTATCATCAGGCATCTCTTAGAAGACCCTGGCTCAATCCTCCTGACACTTGCCCTTCACATATTTCTAAACATTAATGAGGTCACCTCTGAATCTCCTCCTCTCCAATCTGAAGCAACACAGCTCCCTCAGCCTCTACTCATAAGGGAGATGTTCCACTTAATCATCTTTGTGGCTCTGCTCTCAAGCAGTTCCCTGTCCTTGAATTGAGGGATCCAGAACCGGACACAGTATTCCAGATGTGGCCTTACCAGGGCACAGTAGAGGGGGAAGAGAACCTCTCTCAACCTACTAACCACTCACTTTCTAATACACCTCAGGACACCATTGGCCTTGTCGGCCACAAGGGCACACTGCTGGCTCATGGTCATCCTTCTATTCATCAGAATCCTCAGGTCCCTCTCCTCTGTGCTGCTCTCCAACAGGTCAGTCCCCTACTGTTCCATGGGCTTGTTCTTTCCCAGATGCAACACTCTACACTTGCCGTTGTTGTATTTCATTAAATTTCTCCCTGTCCAACTCTCCAGTCAGTCCAGGTCTCACTAAATGGCAGCACACCTTTGGGTGCGTCAGCTGTGCCTCCCGGTGTTGTGTCATTGGCTAACTTGTTGACAGTGCACTCTGTTCCCTCATCCAGGGTGTTCACAAATTTATTGAATAGCACCAGTCTCAGTACTAACCCTTGAAGGACCCCACTATACACAGGCCTCCAACTAGACTCTGTCCTATTGACCACAACTCTCTGACTTTTATCTTTCAACAAGTTTACAATCCACCTCTCTACCCAATCATCCAGACCACACTTTCTCAGTGTGGATTTCAGAAAGGATGCCATGAAAGAGGGTGTCAAATACTTTACTGAAATCAAGATAAATCACATCCACTGCTCTAACATCATCTGCCCACCTGTTTATGTCCTTATAAAAGGCTATCAGATTGGTCAAACATGGTAAAACCATGCTGACTGCTCCAAATGACCCTTCTGTCCTTGTTATGCATTGAGACAGCACTGAGGATAAGTTGTTCCATCACCTTTACAGGGATGGAGGTGAGGCTGACCAAACTGCAGTTACCTGGGTCCTCTTTCTTGCCCTTTTTGAAGACTGGAGTGACATTTACTTTCCTCAAGTCCTCAGACACCTCTCCTGTTTCCCATGACTTACCAAAGATGATGGAGAGTGGCCTAGCAGTGACTTCTGCCAGCTCCCTCAGCACAAGCAGGCACATCCCATCACAACCCATGTATTTATGGATGTCTTGATTGCCCAATTGCTCCCTAATGCAGTCCTCATCAACCAAAGGATATTCCTCCTTTATCATGATTTCCTCAGGGGTCCCTTTATTCTGGGGCTCCTGAGTACAGTCACCAGCAGTATACATAGAGACAAAGATGACATTCAGCAACTCCACATTCTTTGTACCCTCTGTTACCAGGGCACCCACCTCATTCAGCAGTGGGCCTATATTGCCTTTAGAGCTATTTTTTTCTACATTGTATTTGAAGAAGCCCTTTCTGTTGTCCTTGACTTTCCTGCCCTAAGGCCTTCCCCAGAAGGCTTTAGTTTTCCTAGCTGCCTACCTTCATCCTCTGACAACAGTTTTATACTCTTCCTAAGTGGTAAGCTCCTACTTCGATGATCTGTAGACTCTCCTCTTCCTCTTCAGTTTGCCCAGCACTTCCCTATTTAACCATGCAGGTCTCCTGGCTCCCCTTCTCAATTACCTGCCTGTTGGTATGCTCTGATCCTGTGCCTGGAAATGTTAACTACGCACTAAAATAAAGGTCTAATTTAACCTAGTAAAAAGACTCTAATTACAAGAAAGACAACAAAATAAGGTATATTCCTTCAAATAAGGACACTTTTCCCAGTATTTTTCTACCTGAAGAATGTTTTGCTAAAAATTATATAGAAATACATAATACAACATTAAAAAGCCATCTTCAAGTGGGAATTCCCAGTGGGTGTTTTTATACTTTATGATTTTATACTATTTCTAGAAGTTTTTATTTTTCTTTTGTTGCTCCAAGTTATTACAATCATAGCCAAATCTCTAGTGAGAAAGACACCTTCCAGTTTGCCCATGCATTTTCTGGCAAACTATGATGTAATAACAGTAGCAACAACAATAATAGTATTAATGACCTTCTGCTTTTGTTGAGCACTTTCCATTCTTTATGATTACTGTAGCATTGCCTTACAGAAAATGAAACTTGCTGATAAAACACTAATTTGATAGATATTTGGATTTATAAATTCTTTCAGAATCCTTCAGTTGCTATTAATTATGTCAAAAAATCTACGTTGCTACAATCAGAAAGCTTTTATGTTTTCAGAAAATGTATTTTCTGTTCTAAGAGCAATTTCACCTAAAAACAGTGACAGAGTAGTTGAAATGGTAATCCTGGCTTTGCTGGAACAGAATTACAGGCCATTAGCAGTTTTTGTCATCTGGGACAGCTGACTCAGTTTGGCTCTCAGGTGTACCCCAGACTATGAGCACCACACTCAGTATAAAGGAACATGTTTAGTGAGGAGAGAGTAGCCTATTCTTTATGTTCTTCCTCATCCTTTTCTTGGGGGCTGCCTTCCTAGATATTGTGGCTGGCACCTTTGTTGGGCTAAGTTTCGCTGTTGTGGTGGACAGAGCGACACGTACACACTTGTAGAGCTCTCCGTCCCTGTAACTCTTCTGCTCTGGGACTTTCCAAGTCTTTATGGATACACAGTAATCTGTCCAAGGTTAATTTCTTCTTTCTCAGGCAAGAGATCCACAGTTTCATAGTAGTTTCCCACGTATAAGTTTAAATACCTTGCATTGATATTAGTATCAGTTTGGTTATTTCCTTAAATCTGTTTTCATTTCAACCTGTAGGGCTTCTTTTCCCAATTCTCCTTCTCTGCTGGGAAGGGGTCATCAGGTGGTGGAATAACTGCTATAACTTAGCCCCAGATACAGGCTAAACTTAGACAAATGGAAAAGCACCTCTGGAGATGACCTACTTCAACTAAATATGAGTCAGCAGTGTGTCCAGGTGGCCAAGAAAGCAAATGGTGTCATGGCTTGCATTAGAAACATGGTGGCCAGCAGGAACAGGGAGGTGATCATTCCCCTGTGCTCAGCACTGGTGAGGCCACACCTCAAGTACCATGTTCAGTTCTGGGCCCCTCACTACAAGAAGGACATTGAGGTTTGTGAAGGGCAAAGAATACATGACCTACAAGGAGTGTCTGAGGGAACTGGGGTTGTTCAGTCTGGAAACTTGGCACTTAGGGACACAGTTTAGCATTGACCCTTCAGTGCTGGGTCAAAGGTTGGACTGAATGATCTTTCAGGCCTCTTCCAACTGTATGAATTCTGTGATTCTGTAACACTAGTGCTCAAAACAGAGCCAACTACAGCAGGTTGCTGAGGTCTGTGTCCTGAGCTTCTGAATATCTCCAGAGGTGGAGATTCTGCAGCGTCCATGGGTGACTCGTGCCAGCGTTTTCTTACATTGAAGTGGAATTTCCCATATTTCTGTGTGCAACCATTGCCTCTTATCCTGTCACTGGGTACCATTGAAAACCGCTTAGCTCCATCTTTATTTCCTTCCATTAGGTATTTATAAAAATGAATAAGGTATCTTCCTATTTACTTGAAGAAGGCTAACAACTGATGACTGAAACATTTTACTTTTTATTGCCCAGTCAGGGGGCATGAATGCAATATTGAGTGTGTGACTTGTTATGTGAGAAAAGCACTAACAAAACTGAATTCTTATAATACTTAGGAGTTGACTTACTACAAACAAAACCCCAACCAACCAAAAAACAACAAGAAACCAAACCCCCCTAAAATAAAAAAATAAACCAACAAAAAAAAACAAACACAAAGACACTACAACATCAAAAGAGAAACAATTTAAAACCTGAAGATGCAAATCAATGTAGTGGGGGAAAAATAAATTTAAAAAAGAAATAAAAATAAAAAAGTAGTACTGTAAGAAGTTGCTTGTTAATCCTTCTCCCTTACTTCTCATCCCAACTGTGCACTTCCCAAGGTTAAGTATTGGATCATTATTTGATTCCCCACTTTTTAATAAAACTTTTTAAAACACTGATATGGATTGTTGATAGATTTGACATCCAGTAAAGCCAAATTCATTTTATTTCACAGCCATTTTGACTTATTAATATGCTACTTATTTTTTGAGTAAACATGTGGAAACTGGATATGTAATTCTTGCTCTTTTTTCATTTTGTATGTTTTTATTATATTTTTACTCTTTAAATGAAGCCTTTTGCAATCTGAGTAACAACTGTCATTCTTATTCTGCTATAAAATTCTTATGGGATTAGTACAGCAGAACATTTCAGTAAAATATTCTGTAATTTAAAGATTACTTTTTGTGTGTCTTGCCAAGCCCTTCAGGATCATAGTGAAGACATAAAAAGTTTTAATATTGTCTAGTATGGTGGGATTCTCACAAGCTTATGAATGGGGAACTTTGCTCTGGGCTTTTTACAGTGAATTTTCTGTACTTCAACTTTGGTTGTTAGCATAGTCTGTAGAAAAATTTGTTAGAAATTTATTTTTGACTATCATCTTGTAGGTTTCACAGTAATTAAGTTCTTAGTTATTTTTTTGCTTATAGATGTCACTGAAAGATGTTGAAAGAGATTTGATATACATTCATAAGCATAAATTATTTTTCTTATTTTTTACTATTCCTCAAACACTGTTCTCCCAAACTACTGAATGTCCTCTGAATTCTTGCAGTGTTACAGACTGTGGTAAGTAAAGTGTGGTCGAGCTTATTTTTTACGAAGAAGCAATCAAACATCTATTGTGAGTATTTTTAAGGTAAGGGCTTCTGATCTCTTAAAGGTCTTTAATTATGAAAGAATTTGTCACAAGTGAGTTCATGTTAACTCTCTAACTGTTCACCTGTAATTTCTGATAAAGTTATTGGCCTGTCTTAATTACATTCCTGTTTTTATTCCATGTTGACTTGTACTGGTCAGTGTCCCACACGTAGCTGCTGGTAATTTTAAATATCAAAAGCTAAGGTAACGTGTGACTCAACTGATGAATTCGAAAAGAACTTGCTAACAACGAAAAAATCAGTTTAGAAGCTGGGAAACTTAAGCTTGTGATTGTGCTGATGTTTATTCAAGAGAGCATGTCACTGCCAACAGCATAAAGTACATGAATTATGCTATGCCTTGTACTGGGGTGCTGTTACTTCCATTATATAGCCATTGTAAGATGCCCTGATGAAGAAGTCATGCTGTCCTGATTTTTCAAGTATAACATTTGAATTTCTAAGCTGACCACCAACAGCTGTGCTTTCTGCATGAACAGTTAGCACAGGAGGATATAAAACTGCTGGGAAATTCAATCTGCTGTCAGAAAGTACAAGGTATCATGGGGTATGGTTAATGTGAACTTTTCTATTTTTGCATATACATCAACACAACCAACCTAAAAATGTTGTTTTAATTACTAAAATGAGTTATGCTGGCTGAAAGAACATCTGTGCTCCTACCACCTGTAACTTAAACGGCTGTGCTAGTGTCATGGGTTAAGCTGAGTATTTTCTGCTGGTCATTCAAAATCATCCTGCCTCACACCAGCGTCAAAATGAAAGTGCTGGCTGGAGCAAAGTATTGTGGGGCTTAAAGTTCACATTGTAACATGAGAGGAGTCTTAGTCCGATTGCTGCTTTCAGGATCCAGGTTTTGGGTGTTGATTCTTTTCTTCAGGGATGGTGGAGAGATGAGTGGGGGTTGGGTAGCTTGTTGGTTTTCTGGATTTTTTTGCTGCGTTTTTTCTGCATTTCACTATGTTTTTTTTCCTCAAAAAGGCTAAGCTAAGGTAATTATGCATTGCATTATTACCTAAGGTCATTGTGCATTATGTTATTTTATATTAAACTTTATCTCAATGCAGAGGATTCCTTTCTGTGTTACTTTCCCCTACTTCTATGTTGAGGGGAAACAGGCAGGAAAACTCGTTTATAGTGCTTTAACCTGTATTAGCTAATTTAAGTTTTATCAGTAAGCCAATACCTTGAGATTTCTGTCACCAGCCAATAGCCATAAATTGGATTATCCACTGTATCAATGTACCATTTAGCTGTTTCTCATCTCTCTCCTTACCTTCAGATAAAGAGAGGTAAAATAAAGTATATAATGTCTGGCATAAAGGTTAGTTTTTAAGAAAAGCATTCATTGTCTGAATCAAAAGTTGAAATCTTGGGAGAATCCTCGTGAGACACCAAGCCCTTCTCTTGTCATTACATGATATTGCTATCTAATTTCACATATATACAAGCCTAATTAAAAACACCTCTGTTTCCTGCAGCCACCTTTCTTCCTTAGAAGTCTGATTCGACTTTCTGACATCATTCCTGGTCAGAATAGTAGCTAACAAATAACTGGCTTTCTTCATTTATGCTTTCTGGGAAACTACCATATTTTTTTCACTGTGAATAACCTTATAAATTATCAGAGAAGACAAGGAATAATACATTGTCCAATAATTTTTGGGATGGGGAGTGGGGGTGTTTCTTTCTTTTTTTTATATATTTTGGGGGAGTGGGGGTGATTGGTTGTAGGTTGATATTTTTTAATTTTTTTGGTGGGTTTTTTATTTTTGGTTGCTTGGTTGGGGTTTTTTGTTAGTTTGTTTGGGATTTTTTTCTTTTTTTTTAAACAGCATTTTCAATATTTTTACCTTGGGACAGTAGGTGCTTCATCTGCTCGTCAGTCACAAGTTCTACTTAACTGCCTAAATAAATGTTTTAAAAGAATTGATTTTTTCTTCTTTCTTTTCATTGCTTCTAAATCTGAATATTACACTTCTGTAAAAATATATGTTTTCATAAAAATAAGCATATGGTTAATATTTAGAAAATGGGAAGACTTTTTTTCAGTAGAGGATGAGGAGGTAAAATTCACAAAATTTGAAGAGTTTGCAACAATATTTACAAAGTATTATGTGAAATTCTAAAAGATCAAATAAAACCGAGTTCTCTTATTTCTGATTTATTTTGTGACATGCAAGTATCTAACTATGTAAAAAAGTCTGTTTTAACTCTATTGCAAAAGTGACCAGATCTGGAAGTATGTAGGATCTCTAAAAATCAGGTTTTATTAACAAATTCTCATACAAGTAAATTCATCTGCCCTAAATGAATGATGTTTTGTTAGTAATTAGTGAATGAATCCAATAATTTTTGATAAGTTTCCAAAAATGTAGGAGGGAATTCAAAGTCTTCTGAATTTGAGGCATATTGTATCTAACACTGAGCTTATTATCCATTGGCATTGCACAGATGATATTCTCAGACATGAGTCATTTTAAGCACAGCAAACATAAAAATTCTGTACAACGTCTTATTAATACATATATACATTTGATTCTTTTGTGCATTTTACCAAAGCATTACTTTGCCTACTATTTAGCTAAAGTGAGTTTAACAATAAAACGATTTTTAACATTTATTTTTCATTGTAGTAGGATATATTTTTTAAAGAAAGTGCTAATACTCCCTTTTTATCTTCTAGGAAAATAATCAGATGAAGACAGAAGAATGCAATAAAACCTTTAATAACAGATTTCAGTTACAAAATAAGGTGAAAAACATTGAAAGTATTACATATATATGAAAATAAATATGTATGTATATATAAATAGATGTTAGATGTATATGTGTGTATATGTGTGTATACATTTGTTAGTAATATGAGAAAAAGCCAAAATTTTCTATTCAGGAGTTTAAGAGAATGCTCATAGTGGGATTATTATTGTCAAATAGAAACACTGAAAGTGACACAGTTTTGTCAGATATTAAAATACAGTTCAAGGGAGAATTGTTGTATAACCTGAAAGCAAAGATTCTGCTTCATGACAAAGTATGAAGATGTGCTGAGTGGAAAATTAAACATGGTGATCTAACCTACCTCAGAAGGAGTAATAACAATATTCTTACTCTGTAAATGAGGTTCTAGTCTTTTGGTCCCCACATAACAGCTACCCCTTCTGAGCAGGTTCTGTTAAAATCCATATTTAAAGACATGCACCTATGTAATGTGGACAACTCATCACCCCAAATTACTTCAAAGGGTATTGTTCTGTACAGTTCCTTTCTGAAGTCTTTAAAATAAAATTGAACACAGGGAGTGAGTTTTCTGAGGCATAACTCAAGTTTTAGGTCCCTTATTCTTCACAGTGGGGATTTAGGTTTGTTTCCTTTTGTCCTCAAAGCGTGTGGGAATAGAAGTGAATCATGTTTTCATGTACTCCATACATACAAAGGAAGTAAATTACCTTTGTGCATCTGCAGTGGTTCACAGAATGGTGATGAAATAATTCTTGGTGCATTACTTTGGACTTAACCTTTTCTCTTCTTTACCGGGAAGACTGGTCTCAAAGTTTGTTTCACAAATAGTGTAACTACCCATCAGATTTTTTTTCAGGCTGTAACTGGAAGATCTACCCTAAAATATATTTCCAAAATAGCAGAGACACACCAATCACTTCAAAAGTCTGACAGAATTTAGAAAACATTGTTTCAGAAGAGATTAGCTATCCAAATGTAAATCATCACTGAATGGACAAGATGATTTCTGGTTTATTTGATTTCCAAGTTTGTGATGGAAAGAAACGTTAACTGTTGTTCATACATAAGCCTTTTAATATTGGTGTAAACAACAATACTATTCAAGAATATTTTAATAATCTCATCAACCAGATATGCCCTCCTATTACATTTTTTAAATCCAGGACAATCAACTTTCTTAAGAGATTTTAAAGAGAAAAATTACGACGTTTAGAGTAAGCTGCTATAAATTTCAGTAGCTGCTATATTTACTAAGATTTTTACATGGTATTAAGACTATGCAGTTTAATAGTAGATGTTCAAAATATATGTTAAACGTTTTGCTTCTATGTTATGAATCTCTAAATGTCCTCCTAACTAAAAGCTGTGGGAGACTGCAGGAGCTTAAACTGTATTGATCCACAGGACACTGTTAATTATGTTACATTCAAAGGAAGACAAGAAAATTTATCATCTTTCTGAATAGCATACAGATGGACCATAGAAGATGTAACTTCTGAATTTCTCTTTAAGGCATTGAAAGACTTAGATTTAAGCCTGTTTAACTTCAGTACTTATCATATTCCTCGTGATAAAATCCTTAGTAATACATTCACTAATCCACAGGTTATCCCCTTCTCTTACAAACCCCTCAAGCACTGTTTCTGTCTGAATTTGAAACATAACGATTGTGGAATCTGACCTAAGTCACACATTTTGAATTCAGTATATCCTGAATAATTCATAGTTTTGATGTGCATTAGTGTTTAAAATAAAACAGACAATGCTTAGGGTCATGGAGCCCCTCTTCATAAATACATCGGGATTGCATAAATGTTATTTAAAGACTCTGATACCCAGACAGAAGAACAGTCAATTTTAATTCCTGAGGCACTCAGAGTGAACATTGTCTTGGTTTTAGATGTTCTTGAGCATTTACCATTTACATAACAACTTCAGTAGCATTTATTAATTATTATGGTCACCTTAAAAAAAAATGAGGAAGCTTTGCAAATATTAGGGAAACTTTTATTTGTAGTTGAAATATCATAGGAATGCTAACATGCATAGAATGTTACATGAGAACAGAAGTAAAAACTTTTTCACTGTGAGAGTGACAAAACGCTGGAATGGTCTGCCCAGAATCGTTGTGGATTCTCCTTCTCTTGAGATTTTCAAAACCCACTTGGATGCCTTCCTGTTTGACCTACTCTAGGTGATCCTGTCCTGGCAGGTAGTTTGGACTAGATGATCTTTTGAGGTCCCTTCCAACCCCTAACATTCTATGATTTTCTGATTATTCTTTTTTTTTACATCAGAAATTCAATTCTCATTTAAAACAAATGTTTTAAACAATACATTTGCACAAGTGAAAGAAATTAATTAGAATGCCACATTCAGACAGACTTGCACAATGCATAAAACAAACTGTTAAGGTAAGGAAATGAAATTTCTGTGACACCAAAATTATTGAACAATGTATTATTGCAGGCTTTTATCTTTTTGCATCTCATATAAGGAGACAGGTACAAGTGTGAACAGGTTTATTTTGATCTGATTTGATTATTCCTTCATTTCCTAACAGAAGAATGATTGTTCCATCACCTTTCTTAATAGTTAAGTAACTGTAGGTAAAGAGAAAGGACAAGAACTAAAAATTTTCAATTGGTATGATCTACTGCAGCAAACAAAATTGTTACAGTTTGAGTTAAACACCAAACCCCCATTTTCTTCACTATTCAGATAATATGAAATGAAAGATGATTATTTCTATTTCTTTTTTCTGCTAGATTTTTTCTTCTTTTTTTCCCCTTTTTTATTTTCTTTCCACAGAACAAATTATTTATTTCTTTGAGTTTGTTGCTGCTTTCATTTTCTTCTTCAAAACATCTCTACTTAAATCTCAGGGTGAATATATCTAGTATGTTTACACAGATATGTATGTATACACACACACACATATATATACATATATAGGTATATAAATAAACACACACAAAGTCTGCATTATATGTGATAAAATTACATAAATTGTTTTTTTAAACTGTTCGCTTTTGTTAATACTGAACTTTACCTGTAATTTCCTTTTTATTCCTTCAGGCCCTCTGTTCATCCTGACCTCTACAACCTCAGTCAAAAAATGATAGAGATTACAGACTTTCATTGCTAAGACTGTTGATGTTTGCTTTCATTCCACAATGATAAAAAGGTATTGTATGTTAACTTCCTCATTATCAACAAGAGCTGGATGTATGAGTATAATCCAGTACATGTTAATGCTGTGTATATGTCATGTTTTACTCTAAGAAAATAAAAAATTAAAATCTTGTACTTACCACAGATTTTAAATGGATTTTCTAGAGAAATTCTTATCAATCAATTTTACATAATTTGGCAGTGAAGCAGAGATGTTAACACCAGTGACTTTCTTCTTTCATGAAAATTGTAGGTCCTGCTACACTGAAGACTGCCCAACTGAGCAGAAACTCAGTCATAAGACCTCCACATATTTGACACCAAAATCTCAAAAGAAAACATCATAGCTCACTGGACTGCAAGGAAGCCGACTGCCAAAAAATTTAAAAAAAAAAAAAAGTGATCTGGGAGAGCAGACTTTGTTTGTTTTGTTGCTTACGCAATCTAGATCCTTCGAGTGTTATCCTTGATCTGAAAAGAAATGGAGTAAGAGAATTCAGCTGCACTTACACAGCTGGATAGTCAAGTAATGGCTCCACGCTGCAAAGGCAATGCGTACAGAACTTTATATCATTAACTGATTTTCAGATGCTCAGCAATGCTTGTACAGTTCATTTAGGTCACTTGTTATCACCTTTGATGTTATGTTGGCAGTTATCAAGTAACATATGGAGTCCTGAAGACTCTTCAGAGATCTAAACAACAAAAGAGAAAAATTAGCAAGCCTCAGATTAACATCTGGGAAGGGAGAGATCATTCTGTGAACTACACAGTAGTCTAGCATAAATGTAACAAATACAGAACGAAAATTCTTGCCTATATTAAGGTCTGGTACTTATGTAAGCAAAAATCAATTAAGCTCCTGAGAAGCCTAGATAATTTTTGCAAAAGAGGAAAAATAATATTGGATAGTGCACATCATGTTGTTTTGTTTTTTATTTTGGTTTGGGTTTGTTTTCTGGGGTTTTGGGTTGTTTTGTTTGTTTGCTATGTTTGCTTTGTTTTCTTGGTTTGTTTGGTTTGGTTTTGTTTTTGCTTATGGTGTAATAAAGCAATAAACCTTGCAATGCATTACCCTCTTAGATGAAAACATGTATAAAGTGGGTGTTTAATCATGAAGTGTTCTGTTATATTTGTGAGGTCAGGATGTGCTAATTCTGAACACTGTGAGATATTTCCAAAGCTGAGTTCTAGAACCACTGCAGTATTTCTGATGTTATTAGTAAAATGATGAAAATAGATTTTTAAGTCAATGAACAAGGACGGAGGTCTATTTTAAATAAGTGAGTCTGTCCAGTATAATGGAATATATAAACTAAATGGAACATGAGGAAACAAAAATATTAATACTCAATTATTTTATCCAAGACTAGTTTTCTGACATCTGCTATTCATTTTACTCCTGACAAAAACAAAAAGTATTGGAGAGAATTTTTCACTAAGCTTTGCCTGCTTGTGCATACACTTGAAGCTTCATCCAAGAAATGTGCTTGTAGAGGGAAGAAATACAGACTTTTCTCATTCTCTCTTCCTGGGAATAGAGAAACTGAGAGATGGAAAGAAAAACTCTGATTAGATGGTGCCAATGATAAATGTAAGAAAGGAGCTCTTTCTTCCTATTTTTTTTTTCTATGAAGGTTGAGTAATTCAGCAAGTTTCACACACCTGCTATATGACTACTAATAAGTCAAAACTCAGTGATAATGGCCATAAAAATGAGAAGTGGAAGATTCAGGTAAATCAGTAGCACCTCACTTGAACCACGATGAATATATATATATATATATATTATATATATATATACAGAAGTTGAGTTTCAGGCTATATGGTATTCTGAATCCTGAAAACACGTGATATTTTAAAAATACTGTGGTTAAGGTAAGTGTGGAGCTAGAACTGAAACCAAATGCTATTAGTGATGCAAATATGAGAACCCTAGAGCATAGAACTATTTTAACAGTCTATTCAGTCTTTGAGAATCTGGCATGATACATCTGTGCTTCTATTATTTCACCGCACTCTTTGCAACATCATCAGATACAATTTTCAAACCCTGGTCAGAACGAGCATTCAGAAAAGCAAATCTGAACATTTAAAAGCAACAACAACAATAACTGAGGTGAAAATTGTGAAATCAATTTGCTCTATCCTACTGTGTCTCGTTTCTGCTCTCCAAACAGTGTGTCCAAAATTCATTTGAAGTGCCAGTAGAATGTATAACAAAATGATCCATGCCTGAAACAGTGTTTTTGTGACACTCTTAGTACATTAACTCTGAACAGCCCTTTCTTTTCTGAAAGCTTGAAAGGCATAAATTTGAACATGTGTTTGTGTGGAAAGACAGGCTGAGACTAAGACATATTACAAGTGATATAAATCTCTGTAATCCTTAGCAACTTTCAAAACCCTGGAAAACAAACTCAACAGCATAGAAAGTGGGATTTGATATGGATAACAATTACTTGTATTCTATTAATACCTGATCAAAACAATGTTACTGTTGATGCACAGTTCTGTGTTGCCCTGACGCATAAAATTCATTTATGAAAAAGAAAAATTACTAAGGATCAAAAAAACTTACCACAGATTTGTGGTATCTCATGGAGACAGAGAAAATTTTTCCACCATTTTTAGTTTTCCTTGATATGAGAGATTTTTATTTGGGTATCTATCCTTTTTCAGACTTCTGATGGGCAAATTATATATGAACACTTTAGTATAAATGAAGACACCAGTCCATGTTTGATTAGTTACTCACAGGAATGAAATTACTCATCAGCAGGTTTCTTGTTTATTTTGTTTCTTTCTTTCTTTTCCCCAATACCACAAGTTTTAACCTCTATGAAGCTAAAATGTTTTTAAAATAATATAACAGACCATTTTCCTGAAATATAAAAATTAGTGCTACAACAAAATAAGCATAATCCTTCTGTCCTTTCTTAATTGCCATTTAAATCATTAGCGCATAGACTATTTTGGATCAGTGAATATAAGTTACATGGCTGTTACAATGCCAAATAATGAAAAGAAAAATAAGGGGAAAAAAGCAAAACAAAAACAACAAACCAAAATAAACAAAACCAAAAAAATCAAACCATGTAATCTTCTAGAAATAGTATTCTAGCAGAAGAGAGATATGAATGCAAATATAAATTAAAAGGTTTTTTATTTTTTTTTATTAGTGCACTTTTCTGGACAACAACAAATAACAAATAGCACTTGATTTTCCATTGATTTCTTTTGTATTTTGCATTGTATGATTCAAACAGTAAAGGTAAAACTCTCTGTTCATGGAAAACAGAATAGGGATACCTAAGAGGGATCTAAACATGTGGGCTTGTTTAAATAATTATTTTGATTGTTCTTTTTTTTCCGTAAAGATTAAGTTATTCAAAATAGAGTATTCCAAGTATGAACACCAATATTGTATTTGATCGTGTATGTATCCAGTGCTTTCTAAGAGGAGCACACTGGTAACTTTGAGGTATATTTAATCTCTGAAAAATGAACTGGATATTACCTATTTAAGTATATCAATACAATTGGGAAAAAATGGTATTGAAATATTGCTATTTCCCATTGACCTGCTTCTTTCAGTCACACAAGAGGACCCCTTTTCTTTCTGGAGTGTCACAATGGACAATGACACAGCAGTAGCTTTGGCAAGGGGACAGGGTATCTGCTGATCTGTGACTTGGCTAAGGAACAAAAAAAATTTCTCAAAACTCCACATCAGCTAGAAACAGTACGTTTGAGATTGTCACACAGAAATTTGGGCACACAAGAACAGTGCCATAATAACAAGAGTTTCTCAATTAGGCCAGTTAATGTCCTGTTCTTCTAAGCCTGAAGGGTGGGCAGGGTGGTCTATAAAAAAGCTGTGCAGCCTTGTGAGGCCATGCCCATAGCAATAGTAGGAAGCGCAGAGAGAGGGCTGGCAGTGAACATGCAATCCTTGGGAACAAATTGTTTAAAGAAATCCTCTTAAAAGGAAAATACAGTAACCCTTCCTGATTGCAACCTGGATGTATGTTTCTATTTCTGCTGCAAATTGGGTCAAGAGGCTGGAAAATTATTGTTTAACCAATGACACAGAAATGTAGAAATTTGCCCTGTTGTGCTAACTTGTAATAACTATATAATATTTGGAATTCATAAATAGCAATACTTATGAGACTCTATGTTTGCTTTGTCCTAAGCTTCTTGGAGCTTTGTCATAATACCTTCTTGGAGCAGGTAAGCATCCTAATCAATTAACTAGCATACTCTATTACACTGTGTGATGAAAACTTGGAGAAAAAATATTTGGATATCGTACCATTTATACTAATCAGAGAATCACAGAATTTTAGGGGCTGGAAGGGACTTCAAAAGATCATCTAGTCCAAACCCCCTGCCAGACAAGGGTACCTAGAGTAGGTCACAAAGGAATGCATCCAAGCGGGTTTTGAAGGTCTCCAAAGAAGGCCACTCCACAACCTCTCTGGGCAGCATGTTTTTCCTTATGTTCATGCGAAACCTTCTGTGCTCCACCGTGCACCCACTGTCCCTTGTCCTATCAATGGACATCAATGAGAAGTGTCTAGCTCCATCTTCCTCACACTCACCCTTCACATATTTATAAATATTAATGAGGTCACCTCTCATCCTCCTCTTCTCCAAAATGAAGACTCAGCCTCTCCTCCTAAGTTCCACTCAATCGTATTTCTGGCTCTGTGCTGGACTCTTTCAAGCAGTTCCCTGTCCTTGAACTGAGGAATCCAGAACTGACCACAATATTCCCTATGTGGCCTCACCTGCGCACAGTAGAGGGGAAAGAGGACCTCTCTCAACCTACTAACTACTCACTTTCTAATATACCCCAGGACATCATTGGCCTTCTTGGCCACAAGGGCACATTGCTGGCTCGTGGTCATTCTTATATTCACCAGAACCCTCAGGTCCCTCTCCTTTGTGCTGCTCTCCAACAGGTCAGTCCCTACCTCTACTGATCCATGGGCTTGTTCTTTCCCAGATGCAACACCCTACACTTGCCCTTGTATTCCATTAAATTTCTCCCTGCCCAGCTCTCCAGCCTTTACAGGTCCTGCTGAATGTCAGCCACTCCTCCCATTTTTTTGTCATCAGAAAACTTGTTGACAGTGCACTCTGTTCCCTCATCCAGGTTGTTGGTGCATTTATTGAATAGTACTGGTCCCAGTATTGACCCCTGAGGGACCCCACTACACACAGGCCTCCAACTAGACTCTGTCTCATTGACCACAACTCTCTGAGTTTTTAGTTTATTGTGAGGATGCTGTGGGAGACAGAGTGACAAATGTTTTTCTGAGGTCAAGATAAACCACATTCACTGCACTACCATCACCTATCCACCTGGTTATCTCCTCATAAAAGGCTATCAGGTTGGTTAAGCATGACTTCGCTTTGGTAAAACCATGTTGACCATGCTCCTTGATATGCCTAGAGGCAGTGCTGAGGAAGAGCAAAGGAAGGGTCACCATTCCCTGGATTCAGATTGTGGAATTATCACAGCAGCAGTCCCAAGTAGTTGACAGCAGGCACACTTTGAAAAGGGGTGGGGCCTTCCACAGCAGCAACAGAAATGGAGTAATGTGGAGATAGTAGTGCAACATGGAGCTGGCAGAGTGAAGAGAGCAGAGGGAGCTGTCTGGGCTGCACAGGCAGCAAAGAGAAGAGTGGCAGTGGGAACTGGAGGATGGACTGCCATGGAGCTAGTGGAAGGCAAGGGCAGCGCAGAGCAGCAAGGAGCAGAGGGAGTGGTACAGAGGGACCTGCTTGGCAGTCCATGCAGAGTGGAGCTCTCTGGTGCTACTCACACATGGCTGCCTGGAAGTTGCTGGTCCCCCAGCACCCCTTGTGGGCAGGGTTGGTACCTCCAGAGCTGTGCCGAGCATGGCATGCACATTGGCCTTTCAGTGGCACTGCTGCAGTGCTTTTAAAAGCCGCTCCGTCAGATCATGTCACACCCTGTTTGAGACAATAAACCAACTGTGATCTCAGGCTCCTAGCTGGGTCATCCACCACTTGCATCAAGAGGCTGTCATCAATGCATGGGAAGAACCCCCTGGACTGTGAATGGATGCCTGAATAGGCTTTTCACCAAATATATGGGAAATGAAAATCCCCCATAAGAACCAGGGCCGGTAATTGCAAGGCTGCTATCAGCTGCTTGTAGAAAGCCTCATCAGCTTCCTCGTCCTGATCAGGTGGCCTGTAATAGACATCCAAACAGTATCACCCATGCTGGCTTGCACCTTAATTCACACCCACAAACTCTCATCTTGCTCCTCATCTGCCTCTGAACAGAATTCAGAGATTCTAGTTGCTGTCTTATGTAAACAGTAACTCCACCACCTCAACTCGTTGACCTGTCTTTTCTAAAAAGAACATAGCCATCCATGGGTACATTCCAGACACACAAGCTGTCCCACTATGGCTCTGTGATTGCCACCAGATCATAACCCCTTGACCACACATAGATTTCTAACTCCTGTTAATATTTGCAAGATGTAATGAATCTAACTTACAGTAATATTTGCAGGTTCTATTTCCAGTTTTCTGACAATTGCCAGCAACAGCCCCACCATCAGTTGCCTATTTATTACAACTTCCTTCAGATTATTGTGGCCATTGCACAGAACACAAATCTTTGACAGTCATACTACAGCTTTAATCTAATTAATTTAATTTCCTGTATGAGCTCATTCTAATATGTGTGGATAAACCATTGACAGCTCTCATATGTCATTTGAATATTCAATTTAACAAAAATCAGAAAATAATAATCAGGGGATAGTTTACAAAACTGTTAAGCTCAATGATAAGACTTCTACTGACTTGATGAAGGTTTCTATTATGCCAATGATGCACATACTTGACATTTAGCTTCAGGCTTTGATATTAAACTCTGTCATACATCATTTTGAACTCTGTCATACATCATTTCATCTGCATATAAGTGAATAAAAGTAATATGTGTTTTCTTTCACTGTGCTTATTTAAAGTCATGTTAAGTCCATTGTGTAGATCCATTGTAGCTGTTGACGATGCACATTGTGAGTGAAGATCAGGTTCGCGACCATCTGAAGAACCCCCTCTGCTCCACTCTGGTGAGACCCCATCTGGAATACTGTGTCCAATTCTGGAGCCCCTATTACAAGAAAGATGTGGATGTGTTGGAACGTGTCCGGAGAAGGGCCATGAGGATGATCAGAGGGCTGGAGCTCCTCTCCTGTGAAGACAAACTGAGAGAGTTGGGGCTGTTCAGTCCGGAGAAGAGAAGGTTCTGAGGAGACCTTATTGTGGCCTTCCAGTATCTGAAGGGGACCTACAAGAAAGCTGATGAGGGACTTTTTAGGGTGTCAGGTAGTGATACAACTAGGGCAAGTGGATCCAAGCTAAAGGAAAGTAGATTCAGATTAGACATTAAGAGGGAATTCTTCACCATGAGTGTGGTGAGACACTGGAACAGATTGCCTGGGGAGGTGGTGGAAGCCCTATCCCTGGAATTTGTTAAGGCTAGGCTGGATGTGGCTCTGGGCAACCTGATCTAATGGAAGGTGTCCCTGCCTATGCCTATGATCCCTGAGGCCCCTTTCATCCCTGACAATTCTGTGATTCTGTGAAGATAAGTAAAAATATGTTCTAATGGTAATAAAACTCACTTAAACTAGTGTGCATACCAACAAGCCATTTGTACACTAGAGGCCTATTTTATTCCTTTTATTTTTATTTTCCAATACTTTTTTCTCTCTGATTCAACCTAATCCCTCCCTTTCCCTTCCCCTTATTCTAAATATATCCCTTAAGAAAGAATTCACATTCCTGCAATCTGATTACAAACATCCTATAAGAAGCTATATACAGTTAAAAAATGCTCCTTCACCTGCATCCCTTAGCAAGTTCTGTAACCCTTCAGGAAATGTGCCCTTTGGTGTGTAAAGTGATTTAGGAAGAGCTTTGACTCTTCCCAGGGGATCTCACACTGTTTACAACCATCTCAATATTTTCCTCAATGGTCCTGAAAGTAGTCATTGAGAGGTGGCTGGTGTTCCCCTGTTCCCCCTGTACTCTGTGATCACCCTTCATCCATGCAGCTCAGCAGCCATCACTGTCATTGCAGAGACTTGAGAAGAGATTCTGTCCCCCTGTGCACCCTGGCTACACTGACTGCTAGAAAAGTGTCATGATAATAGCCTCAGTTTGGCATGGAAATGTATGGTCTGGTATGGCATATACGTCATAGTATATATCAGACCTTATTGCCAAAGTGCCATGATAAAGAATAACATCCCAGAAAAAAATCTTTCCGATACACAGAGGTTCCATGAGAAAAGAGACTCTTTTCTTTAAACTGAGCTTTTTTTTTCCTGAAAGATTTACTTATAATTCATGGTTCACAGACTATTTATTGAACAGATTGTTGCAGCTTATGTATCAAATAAATAATTTAAAATAAAAGGTACTTAATGCATATAGAAGATCCTTCTATCTCTAATTAATCTTTCTGAGTGAAAATTAGCATAATTCTAACACAAAATCAATAAAAAATTTCTACTGAAACTAGTAAGATGTGCAGTGCACACATAATTATGATTTTCAGCTTTACAAAACAATTCAACATGCCGTGCAAATAAGTATTACTTCCACAGATATGGAAATATTCTTTTTGCAGTAAATAAAAAGGAAGATTTTCATGCTCCATTTATAAGCTTAATATACCAACCATATTGGAAATATTGCAGAGTGCTTTTTCTCTGGGGATGTACAGAAGAATCTGTTTGAATGGTAACAGCAATACAGGGAAGCTGATGTGTTGATTTGATCTCTTTTTATAAAGATCTGAAAAATGTTTAGTTAGAAATCCAGCTATATGAGGTTGCCAAGAACAAATATGATGGGCAGGAGTCATTCAGTTCATCTCATAAAACATGAAGAATAAGAAGGGCTTCTGCAGGTATCTCAGAAAAAGAAGGTCAAAGAAAGCACTGCCTTCCTTGATGAGCAGGACTGGAAAACAGATAACAGATGAGAAGTTGTTTTGACCTAAGTCTTCACTGGCAATGTCTCTTCCAATACCTCTTGAGTGGATGGATGTCATGGGTTAGGTTGAATCTCCTGCTGATGTTCAACACAATGCTGCCATCATGCCAGCTTAAAAATGAAAGTGCTGGCTGAAGCAAAGTGTCATGGGGCTTGAAGTTCAGATTGGTTTCTGTTGCAGTTGCTGCTTCCGCTTTCTGGGTTTGGGATGTTAGTCTATTTTCCTGGGCTGGCATCTGTGTGCTTTGGTGGGGGGAACCATTTTGCTACTGCCTTCTGCTGCTGCTTCTGCATTTTGCAGAACTTTTTAAGTTGTTCATTGTATTATCTCATTATATTCCCTATCTCAATCAGAGATTTTTTTGTGTTACTTTTCCCTCCTGTCTGTGTGGGGATATGGGACTTGTGAGAGTCAGTTGTGTTACTCCAGGACAATGGACCACAAACCAGGAACAAGGTGAGAAAAATCTCCCCCAGTCTAAAAGATTAGATTTTTGACCACCTGAGGAACCTGAACACATGTGAGAGACCACACCTGGAACACTGCATCCAGTTGTGGTCTCCCCAGTTCAAGAAAGACAGAGAACTGCCAGAGAGAAACCATGAGGATGATTAAGGGACTTGAGCATCTCCCCTATGAAGAGAAACTGAGATCCCTAGGGCTGTTTAGTTTTGAGAAGGTTGAGAGAGGATCTCATCCACGTGTGTAAGTATCTGAGGGGTGGGTGTCAAGTGGAGGGGGCCAGGCTCTTTTAGGTGGTGTGCAATAATAAGACAAGAAACAATGAGTTCAAACTTGAACATAGAAGATTACATCTCAACATGAGAAGAAACTTCTTTACAGTGAGGATGACAGAGCACTGGAACAGGCTGCCCAGGGGCGTTGTGGGGTCTCCTTCTCTGGAGACTTTCAAAACTCACCTGGATGCATTCCTGTGCAGACTACCCTAGGTGATCCTGGCAGGGGGGTTGGATCCGATGATCTCTTGAGGTCCTTTCCAAGGGAGACCTGATGAGATGCATCCCATACTCCTGAGGAAACTGGGTTGTTGCCAAGCTACCCTCCACGATACTGTAGAGTCATGACAGCCAGGTGAAACCCCCAGTGACTGGAAAAATGGAAAAAAGATCTTCCTAGAAACTATGCTAAGGCAGAATGAGGACAGGAATGTGATTTGAGACAGCTAGCATGCTAACATGGTTTCACCAAGGACAAGTCCTGCCTGACCAGCCTAGTGGCCTGCTATGATGGAGTGACCAAAACAGTGGACAAGGGAAGATCTATGGATGTCATCTATCTGGATTTTGATAGTTTCCCTCAACATCCTCCATCTAAATTAGAAAGATACAGATTTGATGTGTGGACTATTCAGTGAATAAGTAATTGGCTGGATGATTTCACCAAGGGAACAGTGATCATCAACTTGACCACTGTTGTCCACCAATATCCAGATGAAGATTGATGGCAAGTGGTGTCCCTCAGGGGTCTCTACTGGGACCGCTGCTGTTTAATATGTTCATCAATGACATAGTGTGATCAAGTGCACTCTCAGAAAGTTTGCAAATGACACTAAGATGAATGGTACACTTGATGTGTCTGAATGACAGGATGCCATTCAGAGAGACCTGGAAAACCTTTAGAAGTGAGCCTGGGTGAATCTCATGAAGTTCAGTGAAGCCAAATGCAAGGTCCTGCATGCAGGTCGAAAGAACCCCTGGTATCAATACATACCAGAGGATGAAGCGATTCGAAGAAGGACTTAGAGGTACTAGTGGATGAAAAGTTGGACATGACTCAGCAATACATGCTTACATTGCAGAAGACCAGCTGTATCCCTGGCTGAAACATTGACACTAGTTATCCAAAGATGTGGCAGAAGCCTCATGCCTGGAAAAACATGAGGTCATGTTGGATGAGAGTGAGCAACATGATCTAGCTGAAGATGTCCCTTATTGCTGCAGGGGAATTGGACTAGATTGCCTTAAAAAGTTCCTTTCAAGCCATACCATTCTATGATTCTCTAATTTGCTTTTAGCTTTTGACAAATAATTCTAAAAATTTGATTGCATACTCACAATGTCAACGATTGTTTTCAAGATGTTATCCACCAGATCTAACTTAGAGGCCATTGATCACAGAGTTGTAATATCAATTTTGAGTCAAAATTTGAAAAGGAGTTTTGTTCATTGAAGTTGCTGCTGAAGCCTAGAAGATACAGAAGAAAAAGCTGAAGAACAGAAAGGAAAGCAGAGCGGAGTCTTCCTGACATTTTTGAGGGAATATCAAAGCATGAAAGAAAGGGACAAATGCTCCTACAATATTATTTTTTTTTTCCAATGATTATAATTCTAAGAATGACTGCAGGTGTGTAGGTTGTTATCAATGTCATATCACTTCTTCAAAAATATATAAGATAATTAAGTGATGACTTGGACAGTCTTTAGTCACAAAGAAGAATTTATGTTTTATTTCAATGTATAAAATTTTGGAACATATGACATCCACAGACAGAAGCACTTTCTTACCTCACAAAACATACCAAACATCAAAGAATGAAGTATGTTATGATGTAATGTTGAGCATGTGTTCCATTCAGTTTGTGATTTTTTTTTCTGTTCATTGAAGTTTGCCTGTTACATTATAAAGTTTAGTGGGTTTACTTCTTAAAATACATAAATCTGAAGAAGTCAAGAATCTTTGTTGTCAGAAGCAAGACATAGGGAGGTAAACACATCAAAGAAAGTCTTGATCACAAAAAATCCCAAACATACTGGGAAAAGTCAGAGTAATGAAGTGAAGTATGTCTCACAAACTTAAAGTCAAATATCCTTTCTATCTATAGAACAGAAAGTAAAATGGCACAAGAAGGAAATCATCCCATAGGCCTGCATGGGAGTGACTTCTTTATTCTGTATAGACTTTTGCTGCTTGTGGTTGGTTGATCTTGGCCCTCTGACAGACGCCCACCCACTTTCACTTTCACTCCTCCTCCTCAACAGGACAGGGTAGAAAAAATGATGGAAAACCTCATGGGTCAGGATAAAGACTCAGAGTTCACCTGCCAGTTACCATCTGTGAAGGGTTAGGTTTGGGACAGACACTAAACCTGTCTGTTAACTGCCATCCTTTCCCAAAGGGGAAGACAAAGGGAATAAGGGAGGAAGGCTTATTAACTGGAAAAAGAAACTGAAACTACTGTAATGAGAAAAAATAAAAGCAAATATATACAAAACCAATATCAAAATCAGACCTCCTGATGGCAATTGCATCACTGTCACTGATGCTGAGGCAGAAGTCCTAGATGAGATTCAGTAGCAAATGGGAACTAGAATCAGGAGATGGATTCTGGAATTCAGGTATTCATGGACTGGTATCAAAGGCAGAATGGACAGATTCCTCCTAGAATGCCAGCCATTAAAGAGGAGGATAAGAAGAAAAGTGTGACCCTAGTGATCCTTCAGCCCTATATTGAATATGACATACATGGAATGGAATACCTACCTGGTAAGTTTAGGGTCACATGAACTGTCCACTCCTCCCTGCAGGGGTGGCCTATTACTCAGCTTCTCCACATATTACACAAGACTAGCAATGACCTTGATCTGCATGCCAATCCTTGGTAATAATTAGAAACACTGAGCTTTATCATTGCTAGAAGCAGACACTGTTCATTTCAGAAAGTGCAGTTACTTAGAAGAGACTGAGCTGAAAATTAAAATCACTGAACAGAGTTTGTTCTGTTCTAACTCAGAACAGAACATTGTAATGGGTGAAACAGACTCAAACAAAAGATTAGTTGGATGTTGAGAAAGACAAACACGTAAAATGATCCCGCTGCTAACTTTTTTCCAGTCTCAACTTCTTCACACCCTAATCCTTTATCTCCTTCTCTCAGCCCCAATCAGGGCATGGGCATGAGGAATACGGTGCTGGTCAGTCCCTGCAGTTTCTCTCTGTTGCTCTTTCCTCCTCACACTGTTACCCTCCTCCAGTGTGGGTCCTCCCCATGGCCTGTGGTTCTTCTCAATGAACTGTCTTCAGCATGGGTCTTCTGTGGGCCACAATGCTGGTATCTGCAATCCTGTGATTATTTCCATTGGCTGCAGTAAAATATTTGCTCGACTATGCTCTTCTCCAGAGGCTGCACTGGAATCTTCTCTCCCTCCTTTTTCACTGATTTTGGTGTCTGCAGAATTGTTTTTCATGCTTTTTTTCTCCTTACACCTCACAGGCTCCACAATGTTTTCCCCTTTTTAAAATACTTTTTCCCTGAAGTATCATGAGGTTGGATGAGGAGTTCAGTTGTGTCCTGTGCTGGGTCTATCAGATCTAGCTAGTTCTGATAGCTCCAGTCCCTTAATCATCCTGGTAGCTCTCTCCAGCAGATCCAGCAGAACTAGCTAGTTCTGATAGCTAGTTCTGTCAGAACTAGGTAGAACTGTCTGTGACTGGTATGGGTCAGTTCCTGGTCTCTCCTCACAGAGAACACCCACAAAGCTCCCTCACTGCCAAACCCTTGACACCTACACCAAATATGGTGCTACAAGAAAGTAGTGACTGTATGTAGGACATTGTGTGATCTCCTCTCCAAAATGCAGACCTATTTGTAGAAATTCTCTGTGCTTGAAGACTTTTGCAGGAAAAGAAGGGCAACAAAGTTTCTTGAAGAATCTGTCTGTTTACATGAGCACATTCTTGGAAAGGCTTCTCACAGGACTCCAACATAGGATAGTACATGCAGTAGTACCTCAGCTTCTTATAGTGAATTGTCTCTGGCTATTTGTTCCTGGTCTTACATCTGTTATTAGCAAGTGTTTACAAGCCTCCTCACTCAATAAATATTATATGGTTCCATATAGGAAGTATGAGAATTATTGTTAAAATAAGTTGCTTTCCTAAAAATGAATACTAGCTTCACTTGAACAATCAGTACCAGATTTAATATTTCTGTGACCAGGCAAAGTATTGCAAATTGTAATTATTGATAGAATTATGGAAGCTTATGATAATAGAGGTTTTCCAGAATTTCAGTTGAACATCATTTATTTAGATCAATGTGATTTCATACTCTATATTTTCACTTTAAAACCTGCAATTTTTATTGAAAGTCAGACAAATTATTATACATAAGTACTCTAATACACTTATTTATGGAGGCATACAGATTCATTTTCTGTATGATGTTCCCTGTACGGCTTTAAGTTTTCATGATTTTTTTTTTATAATCTGAATTTCAAGCCTGTTAAATCAAATAATTCTAAGCAAACAGATCCTATAAAAGAAGCACTTTTCTGAAAATGCTTTCAAAATGAAAAGAAACCAGCAAACCCTGCAAATTATGATTTCTTCAGCTACAAGTAAAAATTCAATGAAATAATTTCCTATTAAAATGTCATGCTTCAGCAAGATACAGGATCATAGGATGTTAGCGTTTGGAAGGGACCTTTGAAGATCATCAAGTCCAACCCCCCTGCCAGAGCAGGACCATAGAATCTAGCACAGGGCACACAGGAATGCATCCAGATGGGTCTTGAAAGTCTCCAGAGAAGGAGACTCCACAACCTCCCTGGGCAGTCCATTCCAGTGCTCTGTGACCCTCACAGTGAAGAAGTTCCTCCTCATGCTGAGGTGGAACCTCTTGTGCTGTAGTTTATATCCAATACCCCTTATCCTATCACAGGGTTCAATGCAAAAGAGCCTGTCCCCTCCCTCTTGACACTCAGCCCTCAAATATTTATAGACATTTATTAAATCCCTTCTCTGTCTTCTCTTCTCCAGAATAAAAAGCCCCGGGGCACATGCACCAGTCCGTTAATCATCCTGGTACCTCTCTCTAGCAGATCCTTGTCCATCTTGAACTGGGGAGCCCAAAACTGGACACAATATTCCAGGTGAGGTCTCACCAGGGCAGAGTAGAAGGGAAGGAGAACCTCCCTCGATCTGCTGGACACAATCCTCTTAATGCACTCCAAGATTCCATTGGCCTTGTTGGCCACAAGGGCACATTGCTGACCCACGGATAACTTGTTGTCTACCAGAACTCCCTGGTTCTTCTCCACAGGGCTGCTCTCCAGCAGATCACCTCCTAACCTGTACTGCTGCAGCTTATTATTTCTTCCCAGGTGCAGGACTCTGCACTCATCCTTGTTGAACTCATTAGATTCCTCTCTGCCCAGCTCTCCAGTCTGTCCAAGTCTCCCTGAATGGCCACACAGCCTTCAGGTGTATTATCCAAGATTCCCAGTTTGGTATCATCAGCAAACTTGCTGAGCAGACACTCTGTCCTCTCATCAATGTCATTGATGAGGATGTTGAACAGGACTGGACCCAGCACTGATCCCTGGGGGACTCCACTAGTTAGAGCTCTCCAGCTGGACGTGGCACCATTGACCACCACTCTTTGAACTCTATTTTGTAACCAGTTCCTAATCCATCTCACAGTCTGTTCTTCTATCCCACATTTCCTGAGCTTGCTCACAAGGATGTTATGAGAGATAATATCAAAAGCCTTACAAGGTCAAGGTAGACTACATTCAAGTAGACTACATCCACTGGTCTCCCTACATCTACCCATTCTTTTATGAAATCGTAGAAGGCTATCAGATTAGTCAAGCATGATTTCCTCCGGGTAAATACATGCTGACTACTCCTGATAACCTTCTCTTCCAAGTTCCTAGAGATGACCTCCAGAATGAGCTGCTCCATCATTTTCTCCAGTCCTCAGGCACCTCTCCTGTCTGCCAGGATTTTGCAAAAATAGAGAGTGGTAAAGCAACAACATCAGGCAGCTCTCTACACACTCTTGGGTACATCTCATCAGGGACCATGGACTTGTGAATATTCAACTTATGTAACTGATCCCTAACCCAATCTTCCTTGAATAGTGGAAGGTCCTCCCTCCTCCAGTTGTCTGTGGGCCCACACCTTCCCTATTCTACCTTTTTCTACTGATGTACTGGGAGAAGCCCTCAGTGTTCTCTTTTACTTTGTTTGCCAGTTTTAGTTCCAAGAGGGTTTTTCTTTTCGTTAAATTTTTATGTGTATGCAAAGATTGACTACAGAAATTTTATTAGAAATATTACTCAAAAATATATTGTTAGTAACTGTAGAAATTATCTTTTTTAAGAAGTGATTGTTAAACAAATTAGTAATACTAGCTTCAGTGTGGATTCCTCTGCACAGGCTGTTGCTCCTGTCAGAAGCTCCCTTATGTGTGGACTCTCCATGGCTGCAGACTCCTCAGGACATATTCACCTGGTCCAATGTGGGGTCCTCCATGGGCTCCAGAGTTGATACCTGCTCCACCATGATTCTCCATGGGTTGCATGGGGACAGCCTGCCTCACCATCACTCTTCTTTGCCAGCCTTGGTCTCTGCAGGGCTGTTTCTCTCATATTTTCTCATTTCTCTCCCAAAAACAATGCTTTCACCCTTTCTGAGATGTATTTTGAGGTCCTCCGAGTGCTGTTGATTTGCTCAGGTTTGACAAGTGATGTATCTGTCAGCTGAAACTGGTTCTTATGGATATGGGGGCAGCTCCTGGCATCTTCTTACAGAAGCCACCACTGCAGCCCCCTTCTCCTCCACTGCTACCAAAACCTTAGCACATAAACCCAAAACACCCTTTGAGGTAACGTTTTTAGATCTCTTCTTCACTTTCCTTTATCTTACTCTCCATTCCATTTGCTAGCAACTCTAGCCATGATTATCTCCATGAATTCTTAATCCTTTCTTTAAATCAGGACCTCTTTCCCTTTTTTTTTTTTTTTTTTTTTTGGTGTAGAGGCCAGGCATACCATAACCAGAGGATTTTCTAATTATTTTTTTCTTTGGGTGAAAAACATTTCTTTCTTTCCCCACCTGCCCATTCAAATAAGCTAATAATTTATGGTATTTATTTTGAAGTTTCCAAATCTTGAATTAATGGCATGCTTTCAAGCATTTTCTGATATTTCCCAAGTAGGTAGTTTCCTGAAGCATAATTTTGGTGTCCAAAACTCAGACAGGATAATCTAGTCTTCCTCTAGAAAAGCCTAAATTTTCTGTAGAGAATGTCTCCATTGAGATTCACTGCAAAACATCTGAAAACATGGGACTTAAAAATTCTCCATACAAAATTTAGCCTTACTTAGCTCCATAAGGAAAATACACAAAATACGAAACTAGGAATGTGATGTAGGCCATATCTCTTCCTCTGTTTCACAGTGTAAATGCCTAATAGGGCAGAAGAAAGGAAAAGAGTAATGATAGTGCTCTGCAGTCAATGTTGCCTTCTTCCCCTGACCTCCCTTTACATAATTAGGTGACAATTTGAGCAATTGCTGCATGAGTATAAAGTTTGGAGTTTAGTTTTCTTTGGCCTAAAACACACTCTGTCTTACTGTTACTTGGCAGGGATGTAACCAGAAGTACAAGTCATGAATTCTAGAGTAAAAGGGACCTGACTCACACTTTGCAGAAGAAAGTGGGATCTCATTTCCCTGAAAGGTGTAAGCATACAATTTGCTCTTCACAGTCTATAGAACAGAAACTGTCCAATGACTTTTTCCCTGTCTCACACTCTGATAAGACTGACTTTATTACAAGTGAAGACAGAGTCACATTTGCCTGTTTCCTTTCCCTCTTGCATATTTACCAGTGTAAAGAGAGGAAGGGATGTGGGGCAAGCCTTTGAAATACAACACCCTAAAAACTGAAGAAATTCACTGCTGACCCTCAAACTGAATAGGGTTGTTTGTATTTCACAAGGAATAATTGCTCACATCTGTTATCTGTTATGAAAAAGTTTGGTGCCAATCCTATGTTTTCAGCCTTCTTAAAGCACTATGTATTTTTAAAGAGTTATTCATGGCATCCTGCTCTGCAGAAGAGCTAAGTCATAGGTAGCTCTGCAGCCAAAACAGATACCTCTAAGCAGGAATTGCATGCCTGTTGTTACTGCTTGGTTATATTCAGCTGCTTGTCAATTAGAACCCCTAGGTCCCTTTCTGCTAGACAGCTTTCCAGCCACACTTTCCCAAAAGAAATTATTTCATGTCTGACTCCAGCCATTAGAGTGGTCATATCTAATGGAAGTCATAAAAAAAAATGTAGAACAAATATGCAAATAATAAAAAAATTAAAATATCTACATCTGAATTAGCCATCTTAGATTCTCCTTTTAGCAAAGTCAAATTTGCACATTGCCAGTCATCTCACCCTACTATAAATTAAGTCAGCCAGATACTTTGTACCTAATTTTTCTTCATTAGTTACAAAACCTAAAATTAGTGGCTGTTGACATTCAGAGATTGATGAAATTTCTGAAGACAGCCACCTAATGCCATTTAAGATGCCACAGTGTGCTGAAGATACCTGCACTAAGTAGGAAGATAGAACGAAGGATTTCTGGGAGACCTGTTGTCACCCAGTTTAGTAGCTGGAGATAAGGAGGGCTAAACTAGTACATCTCCCATGGTAATAAATGCAAACGTTTAGGTAATTGAATCAGGTTCCCAAAACAAGGCAAGCTGAATTCCAAACCTTCTGTCATGAAAAATAAAACAAAACCAGTAAAAGAGTTTTTAAGAATATAGATAGTTTTATAAATCAGTTCTCAACATAAAAGATCTTTTGTTGCAATTCTTTTGCCTGTCTGGAAACAGTACAATGCAGTTATTGGTTTAAAACAATATAAGCTTTATGATCTAATTTGTTGCTTTTGCACATTTTTCTGCTTTCAACTCAATCACTCTTCTCCTGAAACAACATTTCTGGAAACAAACAAACAGACAACAACAAAAGAAAAAAAAAAACAAAACAACACCAACCAATGAAAAAATAAAACAAACCTCCCCCCATTCCGCCCCCCAAAACACCCAACAAACCAAAAACAAACCCAAACAGACAAAAACCCACAACATTTATAAAAGAAAAAACAAACCAGAAAACAAACAAAGATCCTTTAAACTATTTTTTTCTTGAGAAGGATTTGGTTTTCAAGACAGTTGTCATTTACTGTTTGAGGGTTTTGATTTTTGGTTTTCTGCTTTGGCTTTTTGTTTTTTGATTTTTAAATATTGTTTGATCTAAAAATGTTTGCATGCCTTCTCGAGTGATGGATTTCCTCTGTTAATCTGGAGTTTTAACTCTTTTACGAGAATGGGCTTTTTTTGTTTCATTTATATTATATTAGAAAGCTGAATGCACTTCACACTTCATGCTATATGTTCACAGTCACCAAAATCAGTTCATCACAGGATTTGTGCTTCAAAACATATTCAAAATTCATAAAGAAGTTAAAAATCATTTAGAAAGGGACTGACTCACTAAGGAAGAACAAATAAGATACATAAGTAGTAAAGATGCACCTCTATTTCTTCAACTGCATTCTGCTACATCCACAGTAACAACAGAATGATTTCTATCTTGTATCTGCTGAACAGATTTTTTTTTTCACCTCCATTAAAGACACAGAAAAAAAAAAGTTAGCATAAATATATGGATCTTGTTTATAGTTAAAAGATACTTTAAACTTTTTTATTATACATTAGGAGCTCTGAAAGGTAGAGGAGCAGAATGTAGGGGTTTTGTCCTTTAAACGTAATAGGGAAGGATAGTTTTGTTTTTATTTAGTTTTTCTAATGGATACAAAATTTGCACATCAAGCCTACAAAATACATCTTTTTCACCTTTTATTCACAAAGTAGAAGATTGATGTAACGGGGCAAGAGCATCCAAGGGTAAGTTTCTAAACTCAGTGAAAATTCCACAGTTCATAATACTTCAATACAAATCCGTGACTGAGAAAGACACTTCTTTTTTTTCCCTTATCAGGATTTAATTTTTTATTTTAAAAGTAAAATGGTTCATTATTACATATGCATATATTATAAGCACAAATATTACACATATATATTTTGGGAATGCACTGAAACAAGAAAAGATGAAGTAAACCTCTTACTTTCTCAAATTATTACCAATAATTCATTGCATATTTCCTTTGATATTCTTTGTGACTTCATAAATAATCTGCACAACATGAGCTCATTTGTGCAAGATTTACACTGTCTCAGGTGTACAGATTGTCCTACGTTTCTGTGGGAGATCATCCATAGGGAGTAGGATTAATGTAAGCTAGAAGGAAGAAAACAGTGTGATAAAGGATAAAATATCAGCAAAAAATATATATCCCTTACTCCGCAGAATAAGTTGTTTATTTTCATTAGGAGACTTTCCTGTCTCTGAAGAACTGAAGGAACTACATTTTTTTTTGCTAGCAATTTAGACTTATGCAAAGAGCTAAAATTGCTTTCCTTTGAAATGCTAAGTTTTATAATTATGAATGCCCTTAACACTTGAAACTTTGCTAATCTTCTTTGATTAGGATTTCTATTTCAAATGTATAAGCACTGTAGTAATGATTTCATAGAGAGAAAATACATCCTCATTGAGCTGACTTGATTTTGTTTATCATTCTCAGAACGAGATAGAAATTACTGGGCTGCAGTTCTGTATTTGCTTTTAAATATTATATACATTTTGGCTGCAATGAAAATGTCAATAAAATTATTATGGGCATCTTCTTTCTTATAGGCTTGAAATAATACATTTTGAGATGAAAAATATTATTTTGGTTATTACAAAATAATAATGTGTGATATATTTTACATGGTTTTTGCAGATATAATGAATCAAATAAGTAGCTTTGTGATGTTCTGAAGGGAGCCAGGACGAGGTTGGTCTCTTCCCCCAGGCAACCAGCACCAGAAGGAGAGGACACAGTCTCAAACTGCACCAGGGGAAGTTTAGGCTCGAGGTGAGGAGAAAGTTCTTCACAGAGAGTTGTTAGATGTTGGAATGTGCTGCCCAAGGATGTGGTTGAGTCACCATTACTGGACATGTTAAAGAGGGGATTGGACGTGGCACTTGGTGACATGGTTTAGTAGTCATGAGGTCTTGGGTGACAGGTTGGACTTGATGATCCTTGACGTCTTTTCCAAACTTATTGATTCTTTGACTGAGTGATTCTGTGATCCAGTGATTCTGTGATCAATGGCAATGCCATAGAATGCCAAGCCCAGATCTGTGCTCCCTAGTATAAGCAAGCTAGACAGCAAGTGTGTGAACAAAGGAAGTAAGCAAGCAAACAAGCAAGGACAAAAATTATCTCAAAAAGTAGATTATGAATTGCTTTTAAATTGATATACTACTGTAAATAAACTACTGTGACTATGGTGCAAAATTACTAATAGCACATACATTGATAGCTGTCGTTCGATAGAACACTGAAACAAAACCAGCCCTATAATTGGCATCTTGTAGACTCATTTCTTCTAAAAAAACCCAAACCAACCAGCAAACCAACCAAAAATCGCTCAAACCACAGGAAAAAAAAAAACATAAAAACAAACAAAAACCCCACATCAAATTCTAAATTATTTTACTACTCATTATAGTCATAAAACCCTAATTATTTTTTCTAACAATTCAAAATAATGAAACTTTATGCAATACATACAAAGTCACAAGTATGGTACAATAAAATTTAAAGACTTAATACTTAGTCAAATATTTTAGCTATTTAAATATTGAAAAATAAAATTTATAAAATAACTCTTTATAAAATAATCCCACTGAAATTTGCAGGATTGTCACTCCTCAGAATCCCACGCACCCCAAATCTCCAAAGCATTTCTAATTATAAATTCATGCAAATCAATCTAAAAAGGGTGCTGGTATTTTTGTACAGACTTTTGTACAGACAGGCTTAGGTTAGAAGGTTACAATTCAGCTGTTCCTCACTGGCTGGAAAAGTGTAGAATCATAGCACAGAAATAATTTTGTTTGACATGACTCCATTTAAATATTTCCTGAAAACTGTCACAAGTGAATCTGAGTAGGACAGGCTCAAGAACAGAACTACACCACCCAGTGATGTGCCATGTCCTTCTTTGCTAAGGAGGATGCATGTCTATTCCGCTCCAGACTGATTTACACCACCATCACAGACCCAGGAGAACAGAACATTTGCTCCAGCCAAGATATGTCCAAGTCCAATAGGCCTCAAGCTGAATTATCTATTTTATTCCTATCAAAGTCAGGGGGTTAATGATGATTTTAAAAAGTATAGAAGTATTCCACAGATAAAAACTTTGAAAATTCAAGTATTAAAAATGAAACAAAAACTCTGGAAATATGTACATAGTATACATTTTAAAATCCTCAGTATTCTGTGTATCTAAAGTCTTTATAATTACATTATTCTCAGGACTTTTTGTTACATACTATTTTGAGTATACACACATAGTTTTATTAAAATTTATGACTTCATTTTTACTTGTATCATTACACTTGGAATATCACATTATTGTATATTAATATCAGATAGAAATGCTCTACACTGTGCTGGTTTTGTTCATGTTTTTGCTGAAAATATAGCATTTTAAATACTGCACATAATTTAAGCATAGTAGTATTTAGTTAATATTCCATGTAATTTTTTGCAAATACAAAACAAAATGTTTTAAGTGGAACAATTAACACTCATCTTGGAAATGAAAACTAGATTCTTTGCAAGGATATATCTACAAAGTTTAAATTCTATCCCAGAGGCAAGAATTACTACAATACTATATAAGTCATATTAGAGGTCTTCATGTTGACATTTCATTCTGTTAAATACCCAGACTTCATATTCTGTGCTTGTAATGATACAGTTCTCTCTTGGTAAATGAGGCAAAGGACCTGCTTCATATTCTCTTATGTCAAAAGCAAAGAAACACTATCCTTTCTAACTCAGGTTAGAAACTCAGGTTCGAAAAGACCCTCAGGATCACCAAGTCCAACCAATAACCCTACTCTGCAAGATTCACCCCTAAACCATACCCCCAGGCACCTCATCCAAATCACCTTTAAACACATCCAGGGTTGGTGACTTAAACCCCTCCCTGGGCAGCCTATTCCAATGCCTGACCACTCTTTCTGCAAAAAATTATTTCCTAATGTCCAGTCTAAACCTACCCAGTCATAGTTTGAGGCCATTCCCTCTTGTTCTGTCACTAATTACCTGGGAGAAGAGACTATCACCAGCCTCTCTACAATGTCTTTTCAGGTAGTTGCAGAAAGCAATGAAGTCTCCCCTCAAGCTCCTCTTTTCTGAGCTAAGGAGCCCCAGCTCCTTCAGTCTCTCCTCATAAGATTTATTCTCCTGGCCCTTCACCAGCTTTGTTGCCCTCCTCTGCACTCTCCAGCTCCTCCACATCTCTCCTGTATTGAGGCACTCAAAACTGGACACAGTACTTGAGGTGTGGTCTCACCAGAGCCGAGTACAAGGGGAGTACCACCTCCCTACTCCTGCTGGACATTTCTGATACAAACCATTGGCTTTCTTAGCCACCTGGGCATACTGCTTGCTCATACCTAGCTTTTTTATGTTCCTGTTACTCTCTAATAGGGTTTATCCTCATTTTTTTCAAAATAATTTTCTAGGTTATATGACCTTGAGTATCTAATCTATTTATTTTCTCAAATGACTAAAAATTCTTGCAGATAAACATTTTATAATGAGGAAAGTACAAAACGAGGTGACATTACCTGAACTAAACTGACTACATATCAAGAGTACCATTATCTAGTCGGTGAATAGAGAGAGATAGCAGGTATCTGGGATATGCCAGCTGTTAACATATTAAACAAAGTTAATTTTTACAATTTTAAGAACTGTATGTAAGAAGTTGTGGGGATTTTTTTTGTTTGTTTTATTGTTTTTTTAAATTCTGAGGTTTCAGATCATGGTTTCAATCTTTTTTTTTTTTTTTTAAATATGCTTCTTGTGAACATAGATATCTACTAGTATTCTGATATCAGTGTCTGGAATATTGGTAACATCCAAGAAAAATGTGGTTTGGTTTGGTAGCTCCTTTAATAAATAACATAGATTTATGTTAAAAGGTATATTTCACTTAAACAAGTATTTTATAGCTAATGTAAGACAGTTGCTTGGTTGCAGGGGATTTTTGGCTTATATAATAATGTTATCTCTTTAGAAATCTGTTGTCGTAATTAAGTGATTTAGGTTCCGATGGCATTCCTCAAAGCTGAATTTGTTCTTTTTTGAGAGTATCCATATTGAGAATTTTTATTATTAATAATATTATTATTATTATTGATAATAGCTATCTGCTGATATTAATTCTTAACCTGATCAGGAAGTATTACATGGTGTACTTACTACTTCTGTGCTTTCTTTATATCAAAACTATTTTCACAAACACCAATAACTGATACAAATGAAAATATTATTTTCCCTGTCATAGAATTAACAGATTAGCTGTCTGTTCCATTTGATTTATAATACATTTTTATAATACATTTTGAAGTTAAATTGCACAATAAAAATGTTCTTTTGGAGGTGGGGGTCTGGTAAGATGAGAGTTGGAAAGAAGAGTAGAAAAGAGAGAAGGGTTTGCGAAGAAATCACATCTTCCCCACCAGCTCTAGAAAGCTTAGAAAAAAGGTGGTTAATTAATGAAAGTCAAAAGAATGTTTAAGTTCCGTTTTTCCTAGCACTACTTTAAAAATGTATAAATCAATAAGGCTTAAAGTAAATCTCTCTGTAGATGTGTAGAAAAAGGATGGCACTAGCATTACAGCATGCCTCTGATAACTTTAAAAAATATTTCATTTACTATTAAATAAAAGGATTCTATTTAGCATATTGTCATAAAAAATGTAATGTCTTGTGAAAAGAAAGCCTAGAGACTTGATAGAAAACTTCTTTTACAAAAAGTATGTAAGATGGCAGATTTTTTAAAAATTGTGAAATACCAAGTTAAATAGTTAAAAGACTAAGAGATAATTAAGTTATCCAATATTATATAAATTTTGTAAACTTTTTCTTATTTCCCATATGAAATGCATACAGACATGCAAGGTTAATGCATCTCTAAATCTCCTGAGCAAATCCACTAGTGTAAACCTTCAAAAAAGAAAACCTTCACAAGTGTAGATTCAAAACTTCGTTCATTTAAGAACCTTTAGTTTCAATTCTTGGAAAAGAAGAGTTCCATGGAGAAGAAGAGTTCCACACTTGAAATATAAAATTAAACTTTTGTAAAATTCCATGTTAACATAAATATTTCTAATTAGCCATAATGAGGTAAAGCACTGAAATCACAAAAATGTATGTGATATGAATAAAACAAAAAGGAGGACTCTGAAATCTTGAGTTGTCACGCTTCCTTCATACAAAATGATGCGCCAAAATTAAGTATGGCAACATATTAGTGAATATAATGCTACAAAACTATTACAAGAAAAGAAATTTTCTGCCTATGTCACCACATATGAGGAATAAGGAAATGTCTTTAGACAAGAGTCAAAAACTTTTTATGTCTACACAGGCTTTTTAATCTTGGCCCAAAGGTATTTTTTTCAAACATCACTCGTGGGATCTGATGTTAATCAGTGTGATTTGTAGAAATGTATATTATTAGTTTCAGTGTAGAGTTGACCAGGAAAAATAAGTTATTCTTTGTTTAAAAAATACAAATCTGGCTTGCTTGTAGTAAAAATCAAAGGTAAAAAATGAGAATGGATGAGACAAGAAATAAAATGGGATCATGTGCAGCACTGATACTTAGTAAAGTAATTTGGAAAACTTAATTCCAAACCTTAACCTCCTTAGTTATGTAGGATACCATCATGTGATATTTTCTACTAAAAATTTCCACAGATGCACATTTTTAGAAACACTGTGAAATAGAAGTAACCACCTAAACTTCAAACTCAGTTGAAATCATGAAGAGTCGTTCTCCCAAATAAACGTCATCAACATTTTGACCCACTCGCAACAATTTTAGCATAGTGCTTGTAGGTGGATAAATGTCTGCTGCTTCTCTAATAAATTTTTGTCTGGATAGTTTGCTAGAAGGTGATAATAGGATTGGATATATTGGTCCTGTTGTGAATATTATTACTAACATTCATAAGAATATGTGATTTGTGTCAAGTGTCAGGAGTGAAGTTCAGGGAACTTCTTTTAAAAGATTGCAAAGAGCTGTTTTCAAAAGGCTCGAATTGACTTCTAACCAGACAGACCAAAGATAAAAGCGGCCTTGCCTGGCTCTGCCTTGGAATGTGTGGATTTCAGATAAGAAATCCTGTGAACATGGGAGGCTTTTCAGTGTTCTGTGAGAAAGATTGTCTCACTCTCTGATCTTGTTCTTCTTCCGAGCACCCCAGAACATTCTGAGGACTCATTGTCATATCCCTGCCTTCTATTTAACATAAGCCTGTTTATGTAAATGAGATAGCTATATAAGAAGGAAAAAAAGCTATTGCTGTTGCTGTATTGTTGTCAGCCCACCATGCTGCTTTGCTTGCCCTTATTCCCAATAAAATTTTAAAAGACATTTTTTGGTTAGCGTATTTATGACAGTCCCATGCTACAGTTGCTGCATGTCAGGATTTGCGCTGTTTCTCAGTTGTGGTTGTATAAATATGAGCATGTCATGTAGAACGTGCCAAGATAGAAAGAGGAGTTATGTTCAGATAGCACATCTTTATTGTACTAAAATAAATTAAAATACTCAAAATAATCCAGAGAAATACCTTTACACATTCTAAAATATATAAACTGATATTTTATATTGAGTGGTCAGGTGTGGATAATCCTTATTCAACCTGAACAGTTAGAGGTGACCCTAAGTTTTCTGAAAGGAAATGTATCAGGAATTCCAAAAGGTTCATGATTCCAACAAAATAGTTTATTTTTTACTGTGTGGCAACAATATAGATGAAGGAAACTGATCTTGAAACTTTATTTGGGAGTTACATAAGGTCTTAATTATGTAATTAGTTTATGTCTAATATTGAGGCGTCCAATCTCCCAGTTTCATTGAAGAAATTGCTTAAGTGTTTGTTAAATTTTATAGGACATAAGGAAATTATGGAAGAGAAACAAAAAACAAAAACAAAACACAACAAAACAAAGAAAAGCACCACAAAAACAAATCTCTCACAAAGATAACAACACATTTGTTTATGTGTTTACATTGGTTTTGGTTTTGAAAGCTAGCCATAATGCTACAATACATTTTTCGATAAATTATTTTAAATAAAATAATATTATCCTCTGTTCATAATGGAAATTTTCACAGAAATTGCAATGAAAAGTTGAATTTATTTCACATAAGTTTCTACCTTTGTTGATGAAAATGTATTTATTCTTAAAGACTTATGCACTATGACAAGTGTATCTCATTTAATTTTGCATAATGCATTTTATCTGCATCAGATATAATGGAAGATGATTTCCTCAGTGTGTATTTTTCTGATACCAACAGAGGGAAAGTATTATAGTTTAGTTAACTTCTAAGCTTTAAAACCACACCTTAATTTCCACAATAATTATATCACTTATTCTAATTTTTCCATTCAGACAGTTTGATTGCAGGAGAGAATTTTATCTTGTTCCTTACCAGAGCTTATCAGAAAGTTAAGTAAAGATAGGAAAAGCCTAATGGTTACATTAATAAAAAGTGTAGCATTAATAAAAAGTGTAGCATGACATCTGTTTACCTATGAATCATTCCAGTAAAGAAATGAAAAAAAAAAAAAAAAAGCCCTGACAGAAGCAAACCAAAATATCTGTGTTTCCTTAAAGAGGACAATTCCCCAGCTGAATTCCATACTTCTGGTAAAACATACACTACAATAAAAATTCAACATAAACTGCAACCTGTTCTTTTAGATAAACCTGTTTTCCTATTTGAATATAGCCACATATGGTAAATTACATCAGTGTGGTAAGCAATAAAGTCTTTGATAATATAAGAGATCAAAACAAGAAACTTCACAACAGATTAGTAAAGTACTTATTTTTATTTATTTCTGGGATAACTGCAAATTAAAACTGTTTTTGTCAGACACATTTTAACATCCTGTTGTGGGCATGTTGATTTAAGCAACAGGTTTGAACCTTTGTTTCATATCAATGGCCATAGTATTAGAAGATTTTACCAAAAAAAAAAAAATTCCCCAAACTTCATGTTTCTGGAAATTAGTGCTTCAAAGTGGAAAAAAAAAAGGCAAAAGAAACAAACAAAACCAACAAAACAAACAACAGAAAAAAACAAATCAAAACAAGCAAGAAAATCCAGCCCAATGTCACAGAAAGTAAAAAAAAAAAAAAAAATATGGTCCCAGTGATCTCAGGAGATAATTTCTGGAATGCAAAACTTTTCTCTCTTTAAAATGTTCACAGCATTTTTATCTGTGTAGAAATAGATGGCATTTCTCGTTGCTTGTTTTTTAAATTGCTGCACTTTATGTGCAAACACTAGTGGAGGGCTACTCAATTTCTTTAAGAAAGGAGATCTGCTCCTTCCTTAACGGTTGCTTGGCAACCGGGAGCCAAATCCCAATTTCTCCATCTCAGACAAACCCCTGCAACTGCCCTGCGGGAAAGTGTTTTATAAAGGCACTTCACCATTTTTCATCTCAGCTTAAAGAGCTGTTGAGTGTATGGGATTCACCTAAGATATTCTTCCAGCAAGCTAAGAAGTCACAGATCTTACTAAAAATGCTGTGTTTTTTCCCCCACTGTGAAACAGCAGCTGAAAAAGAAGGTGAAAGCATCTAGTTTTTAGTGTCTTGACTTTCAATCTGTTTACACAGATATACAGTTCAAATTAGTTATTCAGAATTTTTCATATTGAACACTGAGTATAATGTACACAAAACTAAGTATAATGTCAGCAATTTGTAAACTTCAATGTTGAAATTCCCAGTAATGAGTAAATATTATGGCTCCTTTGACCACAGTGGTTTTCTGTATTTTTAGTAGGATTTTCTTCCCTCAGTCATTCACAGAATCAACCAGGTTGTAAGAGACTTCCAAGATGTCAAGTCCAACCAATCACCCAGCACCATCTAATCAACCAGACCATACCACTAAGTGCCTCATCCAGTCTCTTCTTAAACACCTCCAGGGATGTTGACTCCACCGCCTCCCCGGGGCAGCACATTCCAATGGGTAATCACTCTCTGTGAAGAGCTTCCTTCTAAGATCAAGCCTAAACTTCCCCCTGCATAGCTTGAGATTGTGACCTCTTGTTGCTGGTTGCCTGGGAGAAAAGGCCAACCCCCACCTGGCTACAACCACCCCTTGGCAGTTGTAGGCGGCAAAAAGGTCTCCCCTGAGCCTCCTCTTCTCCAGGCTAAACAATGCCAGCTCCCTCAGCTGTTCCTCATAGGACTTGTGCTCCAGACCTCTTACCAGCTTTGTTGCCCTTCTCTGGACACATTTGAGCAACTCAACATCTTTCCTGAACTGAGGGGCCCAGAACTGTACTCAAGGTGTGGCCTAACCAGTACTGAGTACTGGGGCAGAATGACTTCCCTGGTCCTGCTGGCCACAATATTCTTGATACAGGCCAGGACACCATTGGCCTTCTTGGACACCTGGGCACCAGTACCCCCACTAAATAAGACAAGAAGTAGGACAGGTATGTCAAAACACACTTTTCATCTATAAAGGTTTTGAGTTTGCAAAAAAATAAAAAAAAACATGACAAACCACCAATAGTCTGTACTATCAAAAAATCTGTTATCAGTAGGTATATGACGATTGCTAGTGTAAGTGAAAGGTGCAACAGCTGACTCCTGCACATTATGCTTCTGTCTGAAACACTCTTGGACCTACATCCAGGACATGGGGTTGCTTCTTAATAATAATAAAAGGAAGGGAAGGGAAGGGAAGGGAAGGGAAGGGAAGGGAAGGGAAGGGAAGGGAAGGGAAGGGAAGGGAAGGGAAGGGAAGGGAGGAAGGGAAGGGAAGGGAAGGGAAGGGAAGGGAAGGGAAGGGAAGGGAAGGGAAGGGAAGGGAAGGGAAGGGAAGGGAGGAAGGGAAGGGAAGGGAAGGGAAGGGAAGGGAAGGGAAGGGAAGGGAAGGGAAGGGAAGGGAAGGGAAGGGAAGGGAAGGGAAGGGAAGGGAAGGGAAGGGACCTTCTAATCTTAATTTTAATAATTAAGAATTTGTTAAATCAGTTTCCTCAGGCACACTGTCAACTGGAAGTTAGTGGTTAATCATATTTGTGATATATTTTAAAATATCCTTTTAACCTTCAGACCCATCATATGACTTTCATAGGCAATATGGATCAAATGGGGACTCCCTTTCCAATCTCTTTTTTTTTATGTGTCTTATTTATGTGTCTTTTGCCGTCAAATAATTTGACAAACATATTTTGTGGAAAGCTATATTTATAGACATGGTAAGTACAGTAAAATGTTATGATTTAAAAAAAAAAACCAACCCTTCAAACTATAATGATTATTTTTAATTATATTAATGTGTGCTTACTCTACTTACACTTTAGTAATGAGTGGAAAAAGTGCAGTATATAAGATATATACTTAAAGTTACTAAGAAAAGTTACAACATTCTTGAATGAACAACACAAAAATTAGCAATCTTAGTTCTAGCATATAACAAGTACAATCCTGAGAAATATGTGCATTCACACAAGAATACTTGAAAGTTTCAGCCTCGTTCACCTAATTTCTTAAAATTAATAGTAATATACAATATAGCATGCCATGTATTTATATGGTGCTATTCTCCAATACAAAACTTCAAAATCTATCCCTCCAGTTAATCAAACAAGAAACAAGACATATCTATTTTCAGAAGGGACATATTAATAAATAAATCAGTAAGTTTAAAGACACTTATCTGCTTGCTGTAATCATCTGTTTGCTTGTACGTTCTTAACATTTTTCTCACATTAAAAATCATATTTCCTGCTATTCTTCATACCAGGCAAGCTTGTATAACAGCTGCTGAAAACCTTCTACTTTGATATAAGCATAACTAATTTGTTGTTATTACAGCTATATAAATCTACGTTCTGCTTAGCCACCTGTAAAAAATTGCACCTAGATTTATGCAAAATATTTTTTACTGAACCTTGAGGATGTGCTCTGAGACCCAGCTTGAAATTCAGCGTTTATAATCTGACTGAGAAACTTTTCAAATAATCAGTACTTGAAGCCTTAAATTGTTCAGTCAAATAACAGCAGTGGCAAAAAAAAAAAAAAAATAGGAGCTCACCTCTGAGGGGAAAAAAATGGGAGTATATTCTTTATTTATGCCAACTACATTGCTCCTGCAAAAGCTGTTACCTCTTTTGCACAAGTAAAGTTTTATCTCCTTTTTCTTTTTTTCCTTTTAGTTGTTTTTTTTTTCCTTTGTTTTATTTATTTTACTTCACCCTATGGATCAGTAATTGGAAGTGTTCATAGAGCAGACCTGCACCTGCTCTCATAACAGAAACAAAGTCAAACAGAAAGTTCAAGACTGTCTAAGAGCAAAAGAAGTGTGTCAGGTCTTTCTTGATTAGGCATAACTTTACACTTGAGAGTTTTGTAGTCCACTTGGTTTTCATAACATGAAGGACTGATAGTCTCAATAAACTTTAATTTTTTCTTTCATTTTTCACATTTTTAGCTTAGGCAGGGTTGCCTAGTGTGTCTAAACAGCATGATTTGAAAGAAGAGGAACAGTCAATAGATTGTTACAGCAACAGCATGGCCTAGGAAAAGAAGCTGCTTACCTCTGCTTTTTCAAGCTATTGGGCAAGTAATAGCTGAGCAGTTTCCTCATATAAAATTAAGAATGGATGTCTTTCTGAGAAAACACAGTGACTGAACAGCTTCAGTATTCCTTTCATACTGGGTAAGAGGACATCAAAGTTCATCGGATTAAAAATTATTAGTTCTGTATCCAGTGCTTCATCTGCAAGTTTAAGGTTGAAATAAGTATTGTATATATTTTTAATCTTTCAGGATCATATTATTGGGTTGTAATGCTTAGTTGCTTGCATAATGTTGCATATTTCACACAGAGATAGGTAAAGTTACCACTGAAATACAACTGCTAGCTCTCGACTCCTGAGGCTTCTCTGTTTTTGCATGTACTGTCATGCTCTGCAGACACTCAGAGTGTGAAGGGCAATGCTTAGGTCTTTAGATAATGATCCTGCAGCAAGGCATCATTTCACCTGGATGTTCAGCATTGGTTTGTAAGGCAGATTCAGACTGTCATGACAAGCAGGTGATATTTTGCATTCATCTGTCATCCTGAAATCAATTAATTGAATTTACTGTCACTGTCATGCCTGCACAAAAAATAATTTCAGTCTTGTAAAGAGGAAGCTGACTGAATAAACATGGTAGGGTGAGATTTATGGCATTTGCTGAATCTTGTCTGAAGGTGATTATAGAATAACCTGAAAAGCTACAACAGCACCTATGTTGGGGACTTCTGCAGGCTGCTGACCACATTTTGAAAAGACGAGATGATGTATGAATCAAGAGGAATCAACAGCGGTTTTCAGAACACAGGTTGTTTAGAACTACCAATAGAAACCTAATTCAAGTTAATTAGGACCTAAGTCCTAATTCAAGTTAAATAAGGTGTACTGTTCTGTCTCTTGATAGCAAGGATATTTTTAATACTACTGATCATGGTGGTTTGGTCCTTCCTATCTACCTGAACTTGTTCATTTTTCACCTAATGATATCTTCTCTCCAAAGGATTTTGCTAACAAATTAAACTAAATTTTGGAAGAATGTTTGTTTGTTTGTTTGTTTCCTGTTTGCTTAGCTCTAAATAATAAATCTTTTGTTCCTGATACGGTACTGAATCTTTTCTGTATTGTATTTCCCTCCATGATAATGAGCTGGACAGCCCTCTTTTCTGTGTTGACAACATAAGTGAATGCATTGTTCACATTGGGTGCAAGATATTCTTTTTAGGAAAGGATCAAATGGGAAAATCAGCATGTAAATGACAAACAGTGTGAAAAAGCTAATGCCTTAAGTTATTGAGCTTCACTTAATAGCTATTGGTTAAATTAGACCAAGAGAATTCTGGTCTGCATTAGGTAGGAGGTTTCCAGCATCCTTCCCCTCTACTCATTCGTGGCAATGCCATAGTTAAGAGTGTCAAGCCCAGATCTGTGCTCCCTAATATAAGCAGGAAAGAAAGAAAGTTTATGAACAAAGGAAGTAAGCAAGCAAACAAGCAAGGACAATTATCTCAAAAAGTAGATTATGAACTGCTTTTAAATTGATACACTGTAATAAATAAACTACCATGACTATGGTACAAAATTACTAACAGCACATACATTGATAGCTGTCATTCGAGAGAACACTGAAACAAAACCAGCCCTATAATTGGCATCTTGTAAACTTATTTCTTCTATAAAAACCCAAACCAATGAAACAACAAAAAAAACCCCAAACCACAGAAAAAAAAAACCACCACCAAAACAAACAAAAATCAAATTCTAAATTATTTTACTACTCATTATAGTCATAAAACCCTAATTATTTTTTCTAACAATTCAAAATAATGAAACTTTATGCAATACATACAAAGTCACAAGTATGGTACAATAAAATTTAAACACTTAATACTTAGTCAAATATTTTAGCTATTTAAATATTGAAAAATAAAATTTATAAAATAACTCTTTATAAAATAATCCCACTGAAATTTGCAGGATTGTCACTCCTCAGAATCCCACGCACCCCAAATCTCCAAAGCATTTCTAATTATAAATTCATGCAAATCAATCTAAAAAGGGTGCTGGTATTTTTGTACAGACTTTGTACAGACAGGCTTAGGTAAGAAGGTTACAATTCAGCTGTTCCTCACTGGCTGGAAAAGTGTAGAATCATAATAATCACATGACTACATTTGAACCTTTCCTGAAAACTGTCACAAGTGAATCTGAGTAGGACAGGCTCAAGAACAGAACTACACCACCCAGTGATGTGCCATGTCCTTCTTTGCTAAGGAGGATGCATGTCTATTCCGCTCCAGACTGATTTACACCACCATCACAGACCCAGGAGAACAGAACATTTGCTCCAGCCAAGATATGTCCAAGTCCAATAGGCCTCAAGCTGAATTATCTATTTTATTCCTATCAAAGTCAGGGGGTTAATGATGATTTTAAAAAGTATAGAAGTATTCCACAGATAAAAACTTTGAAAATTCAAGTATTAAGAATGAAACAAAAACTCTGGAAATATGTACATAGTATACATTTAAAAAATCCTCAGTATTCTGTGTATCTAAAGTCTTTGTAATTACATTATTCTCAGGACTTTTTGTTACATACTATTTTGAGTATACACACATAGTTTTATTAAAACTTATGACTTCATTTTTACTTGTATCATTACGCTTGGAATATCACATTATTGTATATTAATATCAGATAGAAATGCTCTACACTGTGCTGGTTTTGTTCATGTTTTTGCTGAAAATATAGCATTTTAAATACTGTACATAATTTAAGCATAGTAGTATTTAGTTAATATTCCATGTAATTTTTTGCAAATACAAAACAAAATGTTTTAAGTGGAACAATTAACACTCATCTTGGAAATGAAAACTAGATTCTTTGCAAGGATATATCTACAAAGTTTAAATTCTATCCCAGAGGCAAGAATTACTACAATACTATATAAGTCATATTAGAGGTCTTCATGTTGACATTTCATTCTGTTAAATACCCAGACTTCATATTCTGTGCTTGTAATGATACAGTTCTCTCTTGGTAAATGAGGCAAAGGACCTGCTTCATATTCTCTTATGTCAAAAGCAAAGAAACACTATCCTTTCTAACTCAGGTTAGAAACTCAGGTTCGAAAAGACCCTCAGGATCACCAAGTCCAACCAATAACCCTACTCTGCAAGATTCACCCCTAAACCATACCCCCAGGCACCTCATCCAAATCACCTTTAAACACATCCAGGGTTGGTGACTTAAACCCCTCCCTGGGCAGCCTATTCCAATGCCTGACCACTCTTTCTGCAAAAAATTATTTCCTAATGTCCAGTCTAAACCTACCCAGTCATAGTTTGAGGCCATTCCCTCTTGTTCTGTCACTAATTACCTGGGAGAAGAGACTATCACCAGCCTCTCTACAATGTCTTTTCAGGTAGTTGCAGAGAGCAATGAAGTCTCCCCTCAAGCTCCTCTTTTCTGAGCTAAGGAGCCCCAGCTCCTTCAGTCTCTCCTCATAAGATTTATTCTCCTGGCCCTTCACCAGCTTTGTTGCCCTCCTCTGCACTCTCCAGCTCCTCCACATCTCTCCTGTATTGAGGCACTCAAAACTGGACACAGTACTTGAGGTGTGGTCTCACCAGAGCTGAGTACAAGGGGAGTACCACCTCCCTACTCCTGCTGGACATTTCTGATACAAACCATTGGCTTTCTTAGCCACCTGGGCACACTGCTTGCTCATATTCAGCTGTTTGTCAATTAGAACCCCCAGGTCCCTTTCTGCCAGAGAGCTTTCCAGCCACGCTTCCCCAAGCCTGTAGCATTGCTTGGGGTTGTTGTGACCCAAGTGCAGGACCTGGCATTTGGCCTTGTTGAAGCTCATCCCATTAATATTGGCCCATTCATCCAGTCTATCGAAGTCCCTCTGTAGAGCCTTCCTACCCTTATGCAGATTAATACCCCCACCCAACTTGGTGTCCCTCACCTCCCATCCTCCCACTACGTATCTCTGAAAAGTGTCAGGGTTAGCCTTCCTTGTAACTGTCATTTCTGTTTTCTAGTCAAGGCAGCAATAACATCTCTTTGTCTGTCTCTTGATATGGCTCACATATTGTCTCACATTCTGCTCATATTTCATGTTCTCCAGCACCTGGACCATCTTTCTGTACTGGGGAGCAAGCACTGCACATGGATTTCACTAAGGCTCAGCAGAATGGAAGGATCGATTATCTTGACATGCTGGTAGTACTTCTTCTAATACAGGCCAGGAAACTTTACTTTTTTTACCAAATGCTAGTTGATTAGTCATGGGCACCTTATAGTTCACAAGTTCCCTAAGATTGGCACACAAATAGTACTGCCATATGAGGTTATTCCTCCCCAAGTGCTATACTATGACTCTGGTGATCTTTATGATGTTCCTGTTTGCTCATTTCTTTGTAAGAGAGAGAAAAAGATTAGGAAATGAACTTTTCTTCACTGTAGAAAGTGACACATCAGAGCTCCTTCCAAACAAAAATATCATCATACATTTTACATAATAAGGCAGCCAAAGGCAAAAAAAAGAAATATGCTTCATTCTTCTCTGGTGGGCTTCAGGACTTTGACTCACCATGTTAAGTAGACAAGATACCTGTTCACACAGATGTATTAAACTAATTTTTCTTCAATGCCTACACAGAGCCTGGAGTTTAACATGATTATTTGTTAATATGGAGATGCAGTACTGCCTTTTGAACTTAAAAACATTATCCTTTACTCTTACATCAATTTTATGTTTTCGTGCCACAGAAAAGTAAATGGATTTTAAACCTGAGGGGAAAGATTGTGAGAAGCAAGTCCTCTGCTTTCAAATTCAGCTCAAATGATTTTTTTTCCCTCTGTGATTTATTTCTCATATTCCTGGCAAACTAAACATGTGCAACTTCAGGTTTAAGCATAAATGTCTCTCAAATAACGGAAGGACTGAGATAATTTGTTTACTTCTGCTAATGTAATAGCATGAATCATATAAAGATACTAAAACCTTGCTGAAGTCAAACATAGAGCTTAAATGAGGAGTTTTTGTCATTGTTTTAAATCAAATGTGCAGATGCTACACTTGGGGGTTTAAATTGAAAACAAGAGAAGAGCAAGTTTGCATCGAAATTTCACAGACTTAAAAGAATAAATAATTCCTTTATAAAGATATTTTGACTAAGAAGTAAATTTACAATAGGTGGGGAAATCTGCATACCCTGAAGCTGGAGTATACAGAATACTGGAAGTTCAGGTAAAAATTGAAAATCCATACAATTATTAAGTCAGTCTGACTTGTACCTTACGAGGTACTCAACCACTTCCTTGGGTAGCAGGTTCAAATATTTGGCAACCCTTTCAGTGAACAAAATTTTCCTAATATTCAATCTAAAAATCTGCTGGAGCAACTTGAGGTCATTTTCTCTTGTCCTATCACTTGTTACTAGGGAGAAAAGGCCAACATCAGCCTCACCACTATCTTTTCATCAAGCAGTTGTAGAAAGAAATAAGGTCTTCCCCAACCTTCCTTTTCTCCAAGCTAAACAACCCTAGGTATCTTCAGCATCTCCTCCTACGACTTGTGCTCTAGACTCTTCACCATCTTCATTCCCTTTCCAGCACCTCAATATTTTTCATCTATTAAGGGTAACAAAACACTGTATTCAAGATCCAGTCACAAATACAAGGAGACAATCATTTCCCTAATCCTGCCGGCCACAAATTTCTGATACAAGCTAGGATGCCATCGGTCTTCTTGACCACCCAGACACATTTCTGGCTCATATTCAGCTAGATGCCCACCAGTGTCCACAAGGTATTTTCCCACTGGACAGCTGTACATCTTTCCAGGAACTCTTCTCCAAGCTCACAGCATTGCATAGGATTGTTGTGACTCAAGTGTAGGACCTGGCACATGGCCTTATTGAACCTCATACAGTTGGCCGTGGTCCATCACTGCAGCTGGTCCACATCACCCTGTAGGGCATCCCTGCTCTCAAAATCAATAACCATCCAGCTCTTTACTGTCTACAATTTTACTGTGGGTGTACTTGACCCCCTTGTCTAGATCATCGACAAAGGTATTGAACAGGACTGACCTTAATACGGAACCCTGGGGAGCAGCACTTGTGACCAGCCACCAACTACATTTAAATACATTCATCACAACTCTTCCAGTGTAAAAGGTTTTACTAGAAATCAAGGAAAAATGATGTAGGTGATTGCAAAACTATTAGTCCAGTCTCACTATTAAGCAAGGATTTAAATTAAAAATTAAGACAGAGAAAAATGCAGAGGATGAATGAAGAGAATGAACTCCATCACGAATACTCCATAAAGAAACTGTCCCAGGCAAGCTAAATCCATATACTGGTCTTGGATAAGATCTTTATTTTACTTTAGCATTGGAAAAGTGCTAAAAATCTGAGAATATGAACTTCAGTAGATATCGTCTAGATTTTACCTAAAATGAAATTGCTGATCAGTATGAGAAGTGAGTGAAAAAAATAAGTAGAGGAAGCTACCTGGAGTTTTGGAATCGATTGAATATTCCTTTAATGGTCTTGGCAGAAAAATCGGAAGTGCTGATGAAATTTGCTGAAGATAAGTTTGCTGAAGAGATTTGATGGATATATAAGGGGATTGAATGTCATAGGAAGAACTGGATAATCTAGAAGGTAGGAGGAATAGAAATGAAAGGAAATCTAACAATACAGAAAGGAAGGTCACACATTAGGGGACAAATTAACAAGCTCTGTTACAAGCTCTGAGTTTTACTTTAAGAAATGACTTTAGAAATATGTGTATTAGATTCTTCTGAGACATGGGAATAGATCCCACTTCCTGAAACCTTCTGCATGTCATAGAATATGTTGTAACCACATCGGGACATTTTTAGTAATGCAGATAAGAAAAAGTACACATCTAGACTATACCAAACAAGGTTATTTACCATGGTGCTAAATGATTAATAATGTCATTGTGTATCTTAGAAATTCTGTGTCCAGAATATGTATTATTCTAGTTGCATTTGTGTATTGGATTTAAATGGTAGAGTTTTGGTACTGGGGGGACTACAGGATTGGCTTCTGCTAGAAGCTGCTAGAAGCTTCCCCTGTGTCCAACAGATGCCAGCTGGCTTCAAGACAGAAACATCAGTGGCAAAGCTGAGCCTATCAGATGTGTTGATATCACCTCTGCAATAACATATTCAAGAAGAGTTAAAAAAAAAAAATTGCTCAAGGGCAACTTCACCAAAAGAGAGGAGTGATACTATGTGAGAGAAACAACTATGCAGATGCCAAAATCAGTGAACAAAAAGAGGAAGAGATGCTCCAAGCATTTGTGGAGAGACTTCTCTGCAGCCTGTGTGAATATCATGGTGAGACACTCTGTCTCCCTGCAGCCCATGGAGTTAATAGTGGAGGAGATTAATGTGGAGCAGATATCCACCTGAAGGCCTTGAAGAACTCCATGCTGAAGCAGGTGGATGTGTACATGGAGTATGATCCCATGGGTAGTCCATGCTGGAGATGGCTCCTGGCACCACCTGTGGAATTGTGGAGAGTGGAGCTCACACTGGAGCAGGTTGGCTGGCAGGACTTGTGACCCTGTGGGAGAGACATGTTCACAGAATCACAGAATTATTGAGGCTGGAAAAGACCTCTGAAATCATCAAGTCCAGCCTATAATTTAACACCATGACATCAGCTAAACCATGCCATCAGGTGCCACATCCAATCTTTTCTTAAAGACCTTCAGTGATGCCAACTCCTCCACCTCCCTGAAGAGTCCATTCCAGTGCCTAATCAGTCTTTCTGTGAGGAATATCTAACCTAAACCTCCCTGGCACAGCTTCATACCATGCCCTCTTGTCCTGTCACTAGTTTCCTGGGAGAAGAGTCCGACCCCCACCTGACTATAACTTCCTTTTAAGTAGCTGTAGAGAGTGATGAGGTGCCTTCTGTCTCTTCTCCAGGCTGAACAACCCCAGGTCCCTCAGCCTTTCCTCATACAACTTTCCCTCTGTCCCCCTTGACAATCTCATCACTCTCCTCTGGACCCAGCACCTCCATATCCTTCCTGAAGTGAGGGCCCAAAGTGCATACAGTGCTCAAGGTGAGGCCTCACCAGTGCCAAGTACAAGGGCAGAATTACATCCCTAGTCCTGCTGGCCACGCTATTTCTGATACACTCCAAGATGCCATTGGCCTTCTGTGCCACCTGGGCACACTGCTGGCTCATGTTAACCCAGTTGTCAATCAGAACTCCCAGGTCCCTCTCAGCCAGGCTGCTCTCCAGCCATCCCCCAGTCTGTAACGTTCATGGGGTTATTGTGGCCAAAATGTAGGATGCTGCACTTGGCTTGTTGAACCTCATACCATCGGCCTCAGCCCACTGACCCAGCCTTTTGGAGCAGTCTGTTATTGAAGGACTGCATTCCATGGCAAGGACCCACATTGGAGAAGTTTGTGAAGGACTGTCTTCTGTAGGAGGAACCCCACACTAGATGAGGGGAAGAGTTTAAGGAGTCCTCCCTCTGAGGAGAAAGGAGTGCCAGAGACAATGTGTGATGAGCTTAATTCAGCCCCTATTCTTTGTCCCCTTGTGCTGCTTGGACGAAGGAGGTAGAAAAAAACCTGGGAATTAAGTTGAGCACAGGAAGAAGGGAAGGGTAGGGGGAAGATTTTTTGAGATTTGAGTTTATTTATCATTACCCTACTCTGATCTGATTGTTAATAAAGTAAGCTAATTTCCCCAAGTCTAGTCCATTTTGCTGATGAGAGTAACCAGTGAGTAATTTCCCTGTCCTTATCTCAACCCACAGGGCTTTCATTATATTTTTTCTTCCCTGTCCCATTGAGAAGGTACACTGATAAAATGGCTTTGGTGGGCACATCCAGCCAGGGTCAATTCACTACCATTTGTTATAAAATTGAATTTTAACTGTTGCATGTTCAGAGATGGAATGCTCCTGTTATCAGAAGAATGGAAGATGTTTATGTGGTGAACAAATAATGTGCTTAGTTTATCAATTTAAAATTTGAAAGGATTAAAAATGGGATAACTTTAAATATATATGGGATAAGTTCTGGTGACAAGTTCCTATTTAAATCATGATGATAGGAAGAATTGGTATGTACTGGTTTGGAATACATTTATACTGGAAATGAAAAAAAGGTTTCTAAAGAATGGAGGTGAAAAGAACTGACTACTGAATGTAGAAAAAATAGAGTGCAGACTGCCTTTTTACCAGCAGTGGTTTCTTCCTTTAACTTTCATATAACTGGATTTAAGGACATAAGTGATTACTTCTTGTCCATTATTGTTCCTTCCTAGAAAAGAGAAAACAAGACAGTCATCTAAGAGAAGTAAAATGAAGAAAAACAGTTCTAGTTCATTTGAATCTGCTTTTACCATCCTCTCTCTGCATTCTCCTTTTACTACACATCTACAAAACAAATAATCAAAGTTAGTAAGAGGCTGTGATTATTTCCTGTACTCATTTCCAGGGCATGATGGAAAACCAGTATATTTAATTATATGCTTTTATTTCTCAGAAGTTATAGACAAGAGGGAGCAAATGTAGTTTGCACTGAAAAGTTAATATAAAATGTTCCCAAGCTTGTGAGGTTTAACTCTGTAACCTTAATGATGGTTTTGGTTTCTATTCTGTGAAAGACAACAAAAAGCATTTTTATAAATATATTAATGCTAAAAAGAAGGGCAAGAGGAGCCTCCACTCTTTATTGGACGTGGAGGGTAACATTGTAACTAAGGATGAGGAGAAGGCTGAGATTCTAAATACCTTCTTTGCCTCCATTTTCAACAGTAAGGCAGGAGGACTTCAGGATAACTGGCCTCCTGAGCTGGTTGATGGGGTCAAGGAGCAGTGTTGTACTCCTGAAATCCATGTGGAATTAGTTTGAGACTTGTTGAGTCACTTGGATATTCACAAGTCCATGGGACCTGATGGGATTCATCCTAGGGTGCTGAAAGAGCTGGCAGATGAGCTGGCCAAGCCTCTGTCCATCATTTTCCACCAGTCCTGGCTCACTGGAGAGGTCCCAGAAGACTGGAAACTGGCCAATGTGACACCCATCCACAAGAAGGGACGAACAGAAGAACCTGGGAACTACAGGCCTGTCAGCCTGACCTCAGTGCCAGGGAAAATCATGGAGCAGATTGTCTTGGGGGCAATCACTGCGCACCTGAAGGATGGCCAAGGAATCAGGCCCAGCCAACATGGATTTAGGAAGGGCAGGTCCTGCCTCACCAACCTGATCTCCTTCTATGATCAGGTGACCAGACTGGTGGACGTGGGAAAGGCTGTTGATGTAGTCTACCTGGACTTCAGCAAGGCCTTTGACACTGTCCCCCACAGCAAACTCTTGGCCAAACTGGCAGCTTGTGGCTTGGACAGCAGCACTCTGCGCTGGGTTAGGAACTGGCTGGAGGGCCAAGCCCAGAGAGTGGTGGTGAATGGTGCCACATCCAGCTGGCAGCCTGTCACTAGTGGTGTCCCCCAGGGATCAGTGCTGGGCCCCATCCTGTTCAATATCTTTATTGATGATCTGGATGAGGGGATTGAGTCCATCATCAGTAAATTTGCAGATGACACCAAGCTGGGAGCAGGTGTTGATCTGTTAGAAGGTAGAAGGGCTCTGCAGAGGGACCTTGACAGGCTGGACAGATGGGCAGAGTCCAACATGATGGCATTCAACAAGTCCAAGTGCCGGGTGCTGCACTTTGGCCACAACAACCCCATGCAGAGCTACAGGCTGGGGTCAGAGTGGCTGGAGAGCAGCCAGGGGGAAAGGGACCTGGGGGCACTGGTTGACAGGCGCCTGAACATGAGCCAGCAGTGTGCCCAGGTGGCCAAGAGAGCCAATGGCATCCTGGCCTGCATCAGGCATAGTTTGGCCAGCAGGAGCAGGGAGGTCATTGTACCCCTGTACACAGCACTGGTTAGGCCACACCTTGAGTACTGTGTCCAGTTCTGGGCCCCTCAGTTTAGGAAAGATGTTGAATTGCTGGAGCATGTCCAGAGAAGGGCAACGAGGCTGGTGAGAGGCCTTGAGCACAAGCCCTATGAGGAGAGGCTGAGGGAGCTGGGACTGTTTAGCCTGGAGAAGAGAAGGCTCAGGGGAGACCTCATTGCTGTCTACAACTACCTGAAGGGAGGTTGTGGCCAGGAGGGGTTTGGTCTCCTCTCCCAGGCAACCAGCACCAGAACAAGAGGACACAGTCTCAAGCTGCGCCAGGGGAGGTTTACGCTGGAGGTGAGGAGAAAGTTCTTCACAGAGAGAGTGGTTGGCCATTGGAATGTGCTGCCCAGGGAGGTGGTGGAGTCCCCATCCCTGGAGGTGTTCAAGAGGGGATTGGACGTGGCACTTGGTGCCATGGTTTAGATAGGCATGAGGTGTAGGGTGACAGGTTGGACTCGATGATCCTTGAGGTCTCTTCCAACCTTATTGATTCTTGATTCTTGATTCTATTTAAAATGTTTTGTTTATATCTGATATGCACATTCAAAGAAGGACAATGAAGTTGTTGATGAGTTTAGAACATGAATCTTATGAGGAGGAGCTGAAGGAGCTGAGGTTGTTTAGCCTGGATGAAAGGAGGTTCAGAGGAAGCAGTATTGTTCTCTACTACTACCTGAAAGGAAGCTGTAGAGAGGTGGGTGTCAGTCTCTTCAGTAAGGAGTGATAGGACAAGAGGAAATGGTCTCAAGTTGCATCCTAGAAGGTTTAGATTGGGTGTTAGGAAAGATTTCTTCACTGGAAGAGTTGTAAAGCACTGGAACAGACTGTCCAGGGAAAGTGGTGTAGTCACGATTGCTGGAGGTATTTTAAAGATATGCTTAGTGACGTGGCCTAGCAGTGGATTTAGCAACGTTATGTTATGATGACCTTTAAAGGTACTTTATTACCTAAATAATTATATGATTCTATTTCATGATTCTATGGATATGCATATTTGAATGTATTTAATAACTGTATATTTATCATGCATATTTTTGTCAATTCAGTAGAATCTATTTTAAAAAATGTTATATCAGTATCAGACAAGCACATAGGAAATAAGACAGCTGGGAAACTGCAGTTGAAGTGCATCTAAGGCAGGTGAGATACCATCCTCTCATTTTCTGTATCAATTAAACCTGGGAAGCAAGAACAAAACCATAGATTAGAAGACGGTATAGCATGTATCCTGGTTTGTAATATCATAGTTGCAAGTATAACGAAGCCTGAAATTTCCCTGTAACATTGTTGGTTTAGTATGTGTGGCAATCTGTGCTTTATCCAAAGGAATAGATCTCTGTTTAAGATTACTCTCTGCATAAAATGGCATATTATATCATAAGTCAGGATCTGACTACGGAAAATGCACATATGTGAAGAACTAATTATGAAAACAAAAATATTAATCTCAGGCAAAGAGTGAAATTTACAATATTCAGGTATCTAACACTCATTATGATCAATAAATGATGAAACAGCCAAATCTAAAACACACTTGCTGAGTAATAATGCTTCTTTTATGCACAATAGAGTTGAAAATAATCAGTCTAAAAATATCTAATAATTTAGTACTTCATGAAGCATGAATCCCTTATACTATTTACTGTCTTCATAAAGTGCAACTTTTCAAAACTAAAATCCTTAAGCCCACTTAAGGACTCGAAACATACATTTGCACTGTTTGGAAAATTGTGGTTTAGGGATAAAATAATTTTGGAAATTGAAGTTCTATGTAGAGCTTTTTTCCCTTATATATCAGTGTTATATATCAGCAATTCAAGTGAAAAATCAAGAAGAATATATCAAAGGTTCTTTAACCCATTATTAAGAAAAATAACTAAAATTCAAATTAAATAAAAATATTCCATAAAGGGTGGAACCATTCTCTCAATTTCTATCAAGTATATTAACTAATTTCACCATACTATAGGATTAAGCAAGCATGCATCAACATATAAACAAGTAAATTTCTTTAAAGTACTCTTTAAAAAAGAAATTTAAAAAATTTGTAAATTTTGCATAGTGAATTGTATACTATTTCCCGTGGCCAGTATCATTTCATCTCAAACCACGATATGTCATAAATTAAAAATCATACTATTAATTTTTCAAAGTGTAAATCATGTCTCATATCAGAATGTAAATCAAATAATATCAGAATTCATCTCTCTCCCTGAAAAGACTCACAATTTAAAAAATAAATCACATACAATTTGCACTTAACAGCACCTAATGTCTTAAAAATAAGCTTGATGAAACAGAAGATGAAGATGTTCTTCAGTTAAGGTAAATTTTCTAATTCAGATATTGGTCTTATACTAACATACAGAACACTTGTAATTTTGTACCCATTAAAGACCTTGGCTTAAAGTATGAATCAAATTGGATACTTACTGGACCAACTCTTTATGGCTGAGCATTGGCGTTCCCAATTAAAGACTCTCGAGTGTACAATATTCTTTATAAAGCCATCAAACATGGTACTGAAACCACTGTAGTACTAACTTTGAAGATATTGATACTTTTGCTTTCAGAAATTGTGGGTTGGAACAGCTTGTATTATAAATTTGTCACTATCAAAACTTTACATATGTTCAGCTGAGCTAAATGTTCTTGAGTCATCTTCTTTGCCCTAAACAAGCACAGGCAGTGGTGGACAATGGTGGACACATGCCAGCAGCAAATCTAGTGTTACAACTGGTGAAAGCAAGTGCATTATGTCTGTGCTGTAGACCTCAGATACATGCATAGAGGACAGGGTATGTCTGAACTAACCAAAAAGCCATAGTATTACTTACAGTGAAGCTGATTTCCCTAGAACCAACTTGAACATTGCTTTTCAGGACCTTGTTGGGGGATTTTTTGTTTGGTTGGTTGGTTGGGTTTTTTTAAATATATACCAAAATGGTAAGAAGGCTTGAAAAGCCTGGAATAATTTGCAATGTTTATAGATTGTAGTTTAATGTAAGAAGTAGCTTGCCATAAAGAAAATACTGAACTGTATTTGCATACTTGTGGGCTGAGATTTATTAACTTCAATGTTGTTATAGTCAATGAAAATTTTCAGCAAAGTCCAAAATTCCCAAACATTGAAAAATCAACAATGTTTGTTTTCTAAAACTTATTGTGTACAGCATGTTCAATGAGCTTTCCAACCTGAAGCAAAACTAGTACTAGCTAGTAATTATGTGAATCAGACTTAAATCTGTGCAAGCACAATTTTAGGAGTTTTCTGATGAACTGCGATTCAACCAGCTTTATGATGTGTGAAATGGGACTTCAAACCACAGACGTAACATATTTATACAATTATGCATTATTAAGTATTATTAACTATTAACTATTAAGTCCAGTAGCCCTATTTTAATCACTAAATAGATCATGATATACAGAGTGATTTTTTAGGAAAGTTCAAAGTGAGTTGCAGGTCCTAAATCTGTATCCTGAGCCTAATTTTCTGCTGACTTTCATCTTGCTTAGTTATATATTCACTAACAGATCAGACCATTTACATACACTTAGTATTAAATGACTATAAAATGTGCATAACAGTAGAGAATAAAACCCCTTGGTTTTTCCTTTGTTTTTTTTTTTACTGTTTCACAACAGGGTAAATTATATCTCTGAAGAGTATCCACTATTTTAGAATAAATTTAAAATTCAAATCTCTTTATTTAAATGTCAAAACCTCTCTATTAATATTTAGGATAATGTAGTTGAGACTAGAGATTTTGGTTAGATATTAGGAAACAATTCTCAAAAGCATGAATGGAGTAGATTGCTTAAGGAAACATTGAGGTCTCATTTAGCGGAGCCTGTAAAAACAGGTTAGAGAAATGATAGAAATTGATTATTTATAGTTGATTCTACTGTGGTTCATGGAGGTAGGCTACATAGACCATCAAATTCCTTTTTCTTTTTTTTTTTTTTTAGTATTTTCCCAAGATTTGTGTCTGTGTGTATCTATATATATAGAGAGAGACACTTTTACATAGAGTTTTCTAGCTACTTCTATAGATAGATCTTAGGTGCAAGCAATTAGGTTGTTTTGTTTGCTTTTCAGGTTTTTTTACCATATCTCAGGATAATTCATGTCCTGCATCATGCCAGCTTCAAAATGAAAGTGCTGGCTGGAGCAAAGTATGATGTGCAGATTGTTGGACTAGAAGATCTTTCGAGGTTCCTTCCAACCCATAGCCTTCTGTGATTCTGTTATTCTGCGATTGTAACATGAGAGAATTCCTCTTCAAGCTGCTGCTTTTGGGTTCTGGGGTTTAAGTGTTGGCTCTTTTCCTCAGGGGTCGCAGCAAGACGGGTGGCAGTTAGTTAGCTTGCTGGTTTTCCGCTTTATACTGTTGGGGGTTTTTTATTTGTTTGTTTGGGTGGCTTTTTTTTTTTTTTGGTGGGTTTTTTTTTGTTTTGTTTTGTTTTGTTTTACTTCTCTGTGTTTTGCTGTACTACTTCTGCAAATAGGCCAAGCTAAGGTAATTGTGCATTGTATTATTATCTAAGGTAATTGCACATTGTTATTTTATACTAAACTTTTTATCTCAACCCAGGGTATTTTTGTGTGTTACTTTCCCTCACTTCTCTATTGGGGCAGGGAAAAAAGGTAGGTTAACCCATTACAGGATGTTGATCTTTTAAATTAAAAAAAATGTATATTCTTGTAACAGCAATGACTATGAGGGGAAGAAAAAGGGGTCTATTTTCAGTATCTCCCTCCTCTGTTCATGCATGTTGTGCACGTACACATATATGTGCCCACAAACACACACCTTCTTCCACTTTTGTCCCTTGAACCCTTGGGGAGGTGATGCTTAGCCAGGGGTTGGGCTTAAACCAGGACAGTAATGAATGATGACAAACTGCAACTTCTATGAAATTCATTCAGTATATAATATTCACATTATCTTATCTGTGATGATTAATATAATCCATACACATTAACTGAATTTAGGAGACTAAAGACTGCCCACTTCCTCCATTTTACTTGACTGTAAAATACTATGCAGACACATGGTTACTATACTCTGTGGAGACCAATCTCCCTATAATTCTTGCAAAATTAATTATTGAATGTAGTATTGTCAAGAAACATTTTTAGACTCTTGCATACCTTTCATACCAAAGTTTTATAAATCTTAATATTTGCATATTAATGATGTTTGAAGACCGTTACTCTAACTGTAGCTTACTAGCCTTGGTTCATGCTTATACATTTTCATACAACCTGAGCTCTTAAGGAAGCCTGCATACAATGGTCACCACTGCCCTGATGTCATGCTTGGTCTAGAACAATTATGAAACATAACTTTATTTTAGCAGGTGGTCTAATGGTTTCAATGGCATTAGCCTCAGTATTCTTCTGAAATTTTTGGAAAAAAAGGTAACTAAACTTAAGATAATTATTCAGATGTAATTTCAGTCCTGTCAATTCTTTGTGTAACATAAAATATACAGAAAATATGCTCTCCTTACATAAATGACAGACTTCTACATTTCTATGTTCAGTTTGAATTTATAAATATGATACATAAAGTTTCTGACTTCTTGTCTCTATCCTGCAGCAAATGAGAAGCTATACTATTTTCCTCCCTCTTCATCTAGCAATTTTATTATCTTCACATAATATACTGAATGCATTATAGAATATGACATCATTTGATTTTGAGAAGTACCTAACAAATACTCAGGTATTTATTAATTTGGTGTTATATGTGGGAACATATTGATTCAGTGTTATAGATGGGAAATCCACTAATAAAGAGCATGGAACAAACTTTAAAGAACATTCATCCAGAAGGTTTTACAATGGCCAGCCGAATCATTTCTGTCTGTGAAAGTTCTAATGGATGATACTATTACTTACAGAGAGCACCCATATAATGGGAACATGTAACACTTCTGATTTTGCAGAATTGTGTACATTCTATACAAGTTTAAATCGACATACTTTGATTGACATTTCTATATACCTATACATGTAAGGTCAATACTCAGACCAGAAAACTCTCTTTTGAGTAAGTGATCATATCCCTATAATTTTAGGAAAAAATGTTATCTTTTCACACTAAAAATTATTAAAGAAGATTTTGTAATAAGTAACAGAAGAAACTGAAATAAATTTATGGTAAGTACTCTTGAGGGTACCAGTCGATACAGTGGAGAGCAGGGCACAATTTCAGTAGTCTCAAATAAATACTCCATAGTAATAATACATATACATACATATATATATATCTACATATATATATAAAAAACACCTTTATTATGATCTGAGTAATTTCAATTGAATAGCAGTTTTGCTTATAAATAAATAATACATACAATTAGATTATAAACATATTAGAATATAACATTGTAAAACATTTTTAAAAGTAATTATTTTTCAGTCCTGTCAGTGATGACACTGTTAGGAAATAAGCCAATTAAAAACAAACAAATAAACCCATGAATTTAATCCTGTTAAATTGCTTTGAAAATACATCAGTTCAAAATCAGTCAGGTGTTAGATTTTGTTCAATTCAACCACAAGTAAATTCCTTCTAGTACTGAGTTAAGCTTACTAGATACAAGATCACATAAATTTTAAATGAGAAAATCATGAGATAAAATTTAATAATTATACTTCTAACTATAGGCAAATCTTTATTTAAATGATAAATTCCTTATTTGTATAAGGTGGTATTGGTTGATTATAGTGACAAAAATGTTATTTACTGGTTTCAATTTCTGATAAATTTGAATATTTGCACAACTAAAAGTATTGTAGGAGAATTTACTTTATTCTTTTGTTGTTTGCTTGTGTTTCTTTTTTGTATTCAGAATATTTTATTTTTTAAATAGTTACTCCAGAGTTAAAATGTTCTCAGGTTGGATTAAAGTAATAATGCAAGCTCCTAGGACATCTGTAATTGAAATTGAAATAGGAAAGAATCCTTCAATGTATAAATACATAAAACAAGATCCAAGTGTCATATGAGCATCACAGCAATAAGTTTCAGGTGTTTAATTACTTGAAAAGAATCCAAAACTTGACATTAAAAACTGTGGCAACTAAAATGGATAGGCATTTTGTAAAATTAGACAGTATGGAATATGGATTTAAAGCTAAACTGAATTGATTAAAGGCGTTGTAATGGTAACGCTTTTCATGGCCTGGAGATCTTTCTTAAAGACTGGCCAAATTTCAAAGGCAGTATTTTCCAAAAGATTCCAAACTATTGTTAAGATATCTTTTTCCTCTGAAAATTCATCATAGAGGTGCCACACACAGAGATACTGGAATTTACAGGAATGAATGTTTTTCAATTCTTTATTGTGGGAACTATAACCTTTGCATGTAAAAGTCCCGTTGCATACATATATAGTATAATATCACACACTGAATCATAGATTTCTTGTCCATCCTTCTAAGATATGTTATGAATCATCCACAGCCAGAAGCCCAAAAGCAAGAAACTGAAGCCATCATACTGTCTAGCAGAAGAAAGTAGCAAGAAGTTTTCATGGTAAAAAAAAAATGATTAGATTATGTTAAGGAGAAAACAGTTTTAGTCATCACAAATAGAAGGTTATTAACTGATATTTAATGAACAGATTTGAAAACAATTATTTTCTTAAATTGTGGATAGTACCCAGTTTGAATTGTTAGTTCAAATACTTTTCAAAGGCATTAACTTTACTTATATCTCTATATTAATGTGTTGGGCTGCTAAGCACTATCTTGAGAGATATTTCATATACTGTTCATAGCAGACGGCATAGGAATATATGGGAACTTCCACTCATTTTCTGCTGTCAAGGGTTTTATAGGTACCAGTCTGTTCACACTCATTTTCACAGCAGCCTTAATAAAGTCCAGTTTTCTAACCATAGTAATATAGCAGAATTTTGTGTCTGTCCTGATCAACAGCATGTTTTATCCTCAGTTGTTAAAACTTCTTTGAGGGTTTAATTTCATAGCTTCATTCAGTCTATACCAGTTTCAGAAATTGTGTTTCACCTTTTCCTAGAAAATGCTACTGCTGTTTTTTTTTTCCTTTGGAAACACTATCTGGGATTAGATAACATTTTATTTTATTGTTTATAACATATGAAGGAAACAACCACAAACCCTCATCAGAGTCAAGAAGTCTAAGTTGGGAACAGGAAAACTGCCTAAAACTACTACCAGACAACCCAAAAAAAAAAAAAAAAAAAGTTAATTTCTTTACAAGAATAAGAGAAACAAACAGATTTTATGACAAATGGAAATAATGTTAAATAATATTGGGAAAGCAGGATATATATATATATATTTTAATTTCAAGGTTTACCACAAGTCATTAAAGTGTTTTCAAATTCTGTAAGGATTGCAGCTGAGTTTTGTTATTTCTGTTTAACAGTCTTCCCCTCCAGTCAGATATGCAAAAGGATCTTTACATGTAATGATGATTGCACACATATTTTTAAAATCTGAATATGTAAACTACATAGCTTAGTATATTGTTTCAGTTGTATTCCTGATTCCACAAATTTTACATAACTGCTAAATACTTCATTGTTGCATTGTCAAAGTGTTACAGAAAATGTACTTGTTATTACACATGGGTCATATGTTTTTAAATTATGACTTTACAGATTTCCTTTTTCATTGATATTGTCTTTATTTTTTTTTAGGTATTAGCACTCAGGCATGCAGTAGCCTCTGTGACTGACCATGACCCCTAGCATTGAAACACCTGCATTCCTATTTTTGTAAATGCAAGAATAATGATTCTTGATACAAGCATAACCATCCTATTATCACATTTCTGTGTCTTTAGGAAGAAAAATATCTTCTTATTGGAGTCAAAGTGCCTTCCAAAGAAAAGTCATTAGTTTAATATATAACTGTTCATATATGAATACAATTTGTAGATTATTTTTCTCCTACACCTCTTATCACATTTCTTATCATAATATCTGTTCAACCTTTTAACCAAACATCTACTTTACGTACTGGTGCCACTAAACTTCATGAAACATTGCTTCTTTATTAGAAAGAAAAAGAAGGGGGGGAAGAAAAATAAAAAGAAGATAACAAAGGGTTTCGGTTTTGTCATGGTTTTTGTGACCAACCTTCACCAGATTCTCCTCTGACATGCAAAAAAAAGCAACAATTAAAACAAACAAACAAACAAACCAAGCACAAGAAACTCTTTAAATTATTTAATATCTATTACAAATAAATACAGAAGTATATATCTGCTACCCTATGCTTATGCTAAGAATTTGGAGGTACTGTAATCTTTGTTAGCTTTAGCATGCACTGGAATTGACATCATGAAGATATGGAATAGGACATAAGAAATTAATCTTTAATTTCATTTAATGTAAAATATTTCATGTAGTAACTAGTAGAATGAAATATATCCAGGTGTTTCTAAAGAGGCATTTGTCTCCATTAAAGAAAGATTCAGAAGATTTTCATTTTATGCAGCTGAACAATGAACTGGTGATGATTATATCTGATGATTTTCCTGGCAAGTCACTAAAGTCATTATCCTCCTACCTGCATCAGAATTAAATGCTTGCAAGGAGTCATTAGTTGTGCAGACTGACTACTTGAATAATCATAATCTTAAGTATGTCTGTCAGTTTGCAACTTCTTTTGTATTTCAGTAAGAAAGAATAAAAATAGGAAAAATGAGACCATGGATAATTTGCAAACCTTTGATCATATAGAGGTGATTCCATACTTAAAATTAAGTTGAATATTTAACTTCACAAAAAAATTAATATGCTTGATTTTTACTTTAATAATTAATTTATGAATCATTACTAGTTCTAAAAGCAATACATTTTCAGAAGTTGCTTTGGTAGGTGCTTCAGGACTTTCTAAGCTAGGAAAGGTTTTATCCAACAAAATGCAGATATCTCCTATTTCTTTTTCTCTGAAGAAATATGTACTTATTAATGTATAATCAATGCCATCCAGAAGTTGACTTATAAAATACAACAGATTAATAATTCACTAGGACCATCTAGATGTGACCATGGTGATAGTTTCAGATGTGTATCTCTGTGGGCTGCATGTAAGTGTTCATAAAAAAGCATATAATAACTTTTGAGATATATTAGTACACTCTTTCTGAAAGACACTTCCTGTAGGATCTATGTTAAATCTGCCAGCCCTATTTGCCAGTCTCAGGAAATTAGACATATCTGTGCAAGGTATACTTCATTTTAGGTTCCATATTAAAATATTTTAGGTTTCTAATAATGAGTTTGATCTCAAGTATGTGTCCCTAAATGTATTAGCTTCCAAATATCCAGATAAATTCCTATGGATTAAAATTAGATTGAGAATATATAAAGTTATTTAACACTTGTCATCTGTTCTCTGATAAGTCTAGATAAAATTCGTGGAGACATTCATAGATAACATTTTGATAATTTAAGATTTTATGTCAATATATTTGAATCTTATGATTAAAAATGTTGCCTGAGCTTAGACTCCAGTCATTTTTCTGAGAAACTTCTGAAAAATATATTTCAGATTTTAATACAATAACCACCACATTTCCTTCATGGGTTACTATTTTATTTAGGGATATATTTTCCTGAAAAATACCTTAATTAGGACTCTGATTTATATGATCTTTATATTTCTTCATAATTTCTGGTTTAGTAGTTATTTTATATATGGACTATTATGGGATACATTCACATATTCACAGATAATATCACGTTGGAATGGACCCTCAAAGGTTACCTTGTCCAACCCCACTGAAGTGTGCAGGGACATGTCCAAATAGATTTAGCTGCCCAGGGCCACATTAAGTCTGATCTTGAATGTCTCCAGGGATGAGCTCTCAACCATATCCCTGGGAAGCCTGTTCCAGTATTTTACTACTCTTATTGTAAAGAACTTCTTCCTGATGTTTGGTCTTAATTCTACCGTGCTCCAACTTAAAAGCCTTGCCCCCTCATCTTATCTCTACAAGTCCTTCTAAATAGTCCTATATCCTTCTCTGGCCTTCCTGTAGGTCTCCCCTTCAGATATTGACAAGGCCTCTCAGGAATCTTCTCTTCTCTAGGCTGAACAGCCTCAATTCCTTCAGCCTGTCTTCTTAGGAGAGGTGCTCCATCCCTCTGATCATCTTTGTGTCCCTCCTCTGGACCCTCTCCAGCAGATCTATGTCCATCTTGTTGTTGGGAGTCCAAGTGAAGTGTCATGAGAGCAGAACTGGTATTTACATTTGAAGCATGTGTCTATAATCAGATACTAGATCTACTACATTGATCAAAGTAAGTAACGAAAAAAGAAAAAAAATCCTTCAAAAATGCTTGTTCTTTCCTTTAATCTATTTGAACAAGATTAACACAAAATAGTTCATATTAGTGTTAAGATTAGAGCTTTTATTTGATTACTTTCTAGATTAATTTTGTGGTTTGGTAATCTGAATTTATTGACTTGTTGATTCAGTCTTTAATGTAAAGTTATTTTGACTTCAGCACTATTGGATCTTTAATTAATTTAATCAAGTTAGGGCAAATTATATCATCTAAATGTTTCCTCTGGTGTGTTTTGCTACCAGATCCATTTCAATAAATGTCATCAAGTCTCTCAAAATAGACAAGGAATGTACTCAAAATAAGATCTATTCTAATTGAAATTATTTAGCACTCCCATAAATATTAGTAAGGAACAGATTCTGATGTCTGTCAAGTGGAACTAATACCACACAGTTGACTTAAGCTTCATTTTTGAAGCTGATGGTCCAAAATTTACATATTAGCCACCCTATAAAGTGCAGGTTCTCCACCTTTGCAGGAGTTACCTTGGATGGTGTTCCAGTTCAGAGGGACAGTCCCTGATTGTAGACTTGCTGCTCCGAGGAAGATTGTCTCAATTTACCCTTTCACAATGCTCTATTTATACCTTTGTCAAATCTTATCTGTGAGCATATATAGTCAATGTTCTAGAAACTGCTCTTAATCTAGGTGTTTCATTGGCTGAGGATCTTGTCTGTCAACTTGCTCTTCCTATCCTTCACCAAGTTGTGTATGTGAGCACAGTCACCACACAGCTGGGCAGCATGACCCTCAAACTGTAGCTTCTAATTTCAACTTTTCTTTTCAACGATAAAGAAGTTTTGGGCTTTATAAGGATGGGTGCATCTGCCACAATAAAATCCATATGCAGTATTGAGAATGTCACTATTCAGTCACACTGAAACGAGTCTATCACGTTCCAACGAAAATTCAGAAGTGAATAAGATGTCCTTATTTGACTTACTAATTATCATCTAGATATTATATTCACCAAAATATTTCATATTGCAACAATCATACACAATACTGTACTTAGGGACTATTGATTCCCTTAATGAAAAGTGTAGCCTGGAGTCAAGTAAGCAAAGTCTATGTATATATAAAGAGAGAGTTGACAGTACTTGAGAACACAGAATAGCCAGAATGTGCACCAAGGAGTTGTCTTTGATATCCCATCTTTAATTGTATAGGTACTAAATGTATGCATTACATGAGCTGCTACATGGAAACCAGAGCTTCATCACCTGTAACACATGGGAAGACACACACCATAATCCCAAATATATCTCCTTCCTCCTTCTTTCTCTAGCTTTTATTGCTGAACATGATGTCATATGGAGTGGGATATGCCTTTGGTAAACTGGGGTCAGCTGTCCCAGCTGTGTCTCCTCTCAGCTTCTTGTGCATCCTATTCGCTTAAGGGAGCAGAGTGGGAAAAAAAATAAAAGGCTTTGACCTTGTGTGAACATTGTTCAGCAATAACAAATACACTGTGATGTTACCAACACAGTTTTAGTACAGCACCATACAGGCTACAACAAAGAGAACTGCCTCCATCTCAGCCATTCCTAGTATATGAGATTACTCTAAAATAGGCATGAAGGTTGAGATTCAGCTGTACAGCATTGTGGCAGTTTAGGCTGGGTGCCTCCTGTTACTGCCACATAAGTTACACCTCTGGTGTCCTGAGTGTCCAATAAGGTGGACACAGGAAATGGCGTATTTCTACCCATAAATCCTGCACCCTATAATTCCATCTGCAAAGTCATTCCCTTCCTCTTTCTTCCCTCTCTGCTCCCATGGGAGATGCTCTCTTATCGAGTAATGGTGGGGGAGTATCTCAAGGCCTCTTAAGCCTGTCTAGGCCTAATGCCAGGAGGAGAAAGAGTGGGACAGTCTCAGACCTGGCCAGCCTGAGACTAGCCTAGCAGTGGTGGGGGAGAAAGAGTCCTGGGAGTTTTGGGTAGAACCTCAGGTAGGGAGAAGGGAAGTGTTGGGAGGCCTTTGGGTGTCATAGAAGGGACTCTATGCTTTGCGATATTCTTTGTCACTATGTTTGTAGTTTTTTGTAATTTCACCAACTGCTTTTCCATTTAAACTTTCCATCATTCTTCAATCCATTTGTGTGAGCATCATTCTTTCGTCCCTCTCAGGGCAAGAGAGGATCTGTTTGGCCTCAAACCAGCACAAACATAATCATGTACTGTGATTTGAAACATCTGAGCTCATCATGAGAAACCTTTTATACTCTGTTTAGAATGCTGAACATCTCTCTTCTCACTAGCTCTCAGCTAGTGCTGTGAAGCGATCTTTGATAATTTAGGATATCGGAAATTTCACCAGATGCATGTGAGATAATTTAATCTCACTACATAAGCAGCCATATTAATAAGGCTGATCAAAAAGTTCTTTTTAGAGCACTCTAGAAACACAATAGAAAGATGAGTCACACATCTTACTTTCTAGACATCTTTCTACCGCCTTACATTATTGATCAGTTTTAAGTGCTCTGTAGTCTTTCTTACAGGTAACTGAGAGCATTAGGTTATGAGAAGAATATGATGGTGATAATTAAGTGACCTGCACTACACCCTGAACTTTTATATATTACTAACTAAAGAATGAACTTCCAGAGATCATAGAGTCCAACACCCCTGCCAAAAACAAGATTACCTAAGGTAGTTGCGCAGGAAGACGTCCATGTGGGTTTTGAAAGTCTCCAGAGGAGACTCCGCAGCCTCCCAGGGCAGCCTGTTCCAGTGCTCTGTCACCTTCACTGTAAAGAAGTTTCTCCTCATGTTGAGGTGAAATGTTTTATGTGCAAGTTTGCATCCATTGTCCTCCTCTTATTACTGTACACCAACAAAAAGAGATTGGCCTCATTGTGCCAGGTTACACCTACCTCGGGAGGGGGTGGGATGAAAAGAACCTAGCCCCAGGTGGACAAAGAAACCTGACCCAGGTGGGCAGAGAGGCTTGCCCCCCCTGCCAGGGGAAGGGGTCCCTGGACTCCCAAGGACTGCATCTAAAGAGAATTCACCTTGCATCTAGAGAATCCTTTGCCAGCTGCATCTGGTTTTGTATATATTTTTATTTACTTTTTCCTTATACCTATGTAACCTTCCTTTTACTCAAACTCCTTTTATATTTTGTTAAACTTACCTTTTTTACTTCCAAATTGATTCAAGCCTGTTTTGTAACTTTGTCTCTCTTCTCCTGCCTAATTTGCTTTTCCCTACTGGGAAAACGGGAGAGGGGAGGCAATTTAAATCTATTCCATTTGTGCTTTTGGAGTCCAGGAAAGCTTAAACCACAACACTCATCCACTTGACACTCACCTCTCAGATATTTATAGACATTGATCAGATCCCCTTTCAGTTTTCTCTTCATAGGGGAGATGCTCAAGTCCCCTAATCATCCTTGTGGCTCTCTGTTGGACTCTCTCTAGCAGATCCCTGTCTCTCTTGAATTGCAGACCCCAAAACTGGACACAATACTCCAAGGGTGGTCTCACCAGGGTAGAGTAGAGGGGGAGAAGAACCTCCCTAGTCCTGCTGGACACACTTTTCTTGATAAAACCCAGTTTTAAGAATATAAGCCAAAAAGAGGCTTCTAGTTATACAAGTTCATTGATAACTCATAGGTATACAAATTCACTATAGCAAAATAATGTGGAAGAAAAATCTTCTGAACCTTGTGTTTGCTATGATTTTGCAATTTGAAAAACAGTTTTGGATCAAGTAAATATTTTATTTCTGCTTAAGAATCATGCCTTATTCATTAAGAGGAGATTTACACACAGTGGAAATACAAAATAAATTAGAAAAAAGGCTGTGAGGTAGTTCCTCCTTGTGTCTAGCTTGATTAAGAACCAAGGAGAAACAAAGAATATAGATAGAGATCTCTTCCCTTTAGGCTGATAAAATATAATGAAGACTACTTAAGTAAGATCAGAACGTATCTGAATGAACAGAGCATCTTAAGACAACATGAATTTCTCATCTTTCTCCTTCCTAGAAGATGAACAGTTTGCAGATGGAGACAGCATGATGGCTGAGGCTAGGCTTTGGATCCTGGATTTCTTGTATGAGATACATATGACCAAGTAACGAATCGTTAGGTCTACTACACAAGAATATGGACTCAGACACAAATGTCACCAGCAGTTACATGCTAGCAGCCTCAGTAGGAATGAAGAAATGCTGGAAAATTAAATAAATAAATACAAAATTAAATATAACAGAGAAGTAATAACAGAAATAAGTGTCAATAAGCTCCCAGGTTCTGGATGGGCCATGTAGAAGTCTGATTTAAATTTCTGGATATGTTTGATGTCTGTAGAATTTCTATTCTACAAGCTACAATACTAAGTTAAAGGCTACTCATGAGGGCTGTTTCTGAAATCCAATTCTTCTCTGAGGTATGGTATGATTCTTCAGTAGGAACTTGAGTAGGAACAACAAAACAGGGTTCTGGGTGATCTACTCTCTCTCCTGCTTTTCTTCAGTACACACTGCTAGGTACATTTGCTTAGGTCTTATCTGGAGCTCTGGATCTCTAGAGGAAGCAAAGGAGGAAGGTTTGGGTTGTGGGTTGATACCAGTGAGCAGCTAAATACCCACATAGCCACTTGCTCATTCCCTTATCCATGGTGGGATAAGGGAGAAAACAGGAAGCATGAAAAAAGGAGAAAACTCATGGATTAAGGTAAAGACAATTCAAGAAATGAATGAAAGAGAAAAACAAGCAAACAAAAACAAAGAAGGGATGCAAAGTTAATTATTCACCACCTCCCACAAGCAGACGCAAATCAAACCAGTTTATAAGCAACAATTACCCCAGAAGACAAACACTCACTATCTTTTACTGCTGATTATGATGTCATATGGCATGAATATCCTTCTGAAAGGGGTCAGATGATTGAGAAACAGAGAAAGTCTTGTTCCAATGAAAGCACTTTTCCAAATATTAGTACTGATTTAATTATAATTAGCAGTAACGAAACATCAGTGTGCTATCATCGCAATTTTAGTCATAAATCCAAACCATGTCACATAGGTTGCTACAAAGAAAGCTAACTCCACCCAAGTTAAACACAACACACATTGAAATCTGTAATCTTTAATTGTGAAGAAAATTGAATACAAGTGTTCATTTCATCAGTCATTCTTACCATCTTTATATTGATTGACTTAGAAGGACAATTTCTAATTGACCTTCTTCAGTGTTATGATGCCATGCAGCTGGGAGTGCACTTGTTGCAGAGTACGAGTATGATTCCAGACTAATGAAATAGGAAATAGCTTTCTAGTTTGTTACTTATCCACTACTTTTGCGTTCATAAATAGTCCTAAAGAGACTGTTTCATAGAACGTTACTTAGTGACTGCTCAAGTGCTTTTAGTCACCTTTATTCAGATTAGGCTACTAATCAAAAATCTGAGCTGCATGAAGTAGAAGGTGATATAATTAAATGTCTATGAGGGTGGGAATTGTAGACTCTCATATAAAAACTGCTTATGTCAGGTTTTTGCCTATGCTCTCTCTCTTGCTATATATATATATACATGAAAGAACCAGATCAAGGACTTCCTCTGTTTTCAGGAGAATGTCAGAGCCATTAAGGTATGGAGTCACATTCTATTTTATTTTTTACTTTTCTATCACCAATTTTTCACAGCCACAGTATCACTTGGTAGGCATTACCAAATGTCTCCATTTGGCAATGAGCAACCAAGGATATTTTCACCAGCAAGGGTTCAGAATTTTATCTGAAGCTTTGATCCTGTAAAAGAAATCAGTTCCTACTGATTTGAAAAATATTGCAACTGCTGTTAACATTTTGAGAAATCTGCCCAAACATCCAATATGGGAGATTTCTTCATGTTGTGGGAACATTTTAAAGTTTGGGTTTTTTTGTTTGGTTTTGGGGTTGTGTTTTTTTTTTTTTTTGGTTGGTTGAGGGTTTTTTGTTGGGGTTTTTGGGGTTTTTTTGTTTTTGTTTGGTTTGGTTTGCTTTGGTTTTTATGGTAGGACAGTCTCCCTGCCACTCTGCAAGTACTAGTAGAGATGCTATTGTAGTCTATAGCAACAGGTACTTTGGGAAAACCCCTGCATTTTTGAAGTATTCACTTCTCTTTCCTCACTCAACTACAATAAAGAAAGATTAGTAAATGCAACAATGCCTTGGAACTTGGTTTGACTTTTTATATCCACTGAGCTCTCATAGTGCTTCCTGGCAGATGGTGCTATTATCAAATAGAACATAAAGATTCATATTAACCCAAAAATCTTCTATTGTTGGAATGGCTAAAGTGGTCTATCAGAAAATTTTCCACCAAACTGAAAGTTATTTGTTTGACCGTGACTGCAAAGATAACATCAGAGCATCATTAGCATTTTTTTGCTGTCTGCAAATCTACCATTAGTCTATTGTGCTTTTTTTTATATGTCCTCATCCCTCAAGTGTAATGGCCTTATCAGGTGCACCTGCCACAGTATTGGCAAGGCTTAGGAGCAAGAGAATAAAACAAATGCTTCAGGGGGATATCAGTGTGAAGCTGATGAAGTCAAGCAGGATAAAAGTGTCGTGGAGTAAATGTACCCTGTGTACCCTGGGGAAGTATGGCATATTGCACCTTTAGCAGAATATAACTGCACTCACAGACATTTTTAACATCACTCTAAAATACTAAAGCAGCTGACTGATCATGTACTAGAAAGGTAGGTAGTATTCCTCAGAAACATTATCCTTGGTAGAAAGAATCTCAGTAACAGATCTTCAAAGCCTAATGAGAATAGCTTCTCTGAAGAATTTCTGAGATAATTTTCCATCAAATAAAAAAAAAAAAAGGGCAAAAAACCCCAAAACAAACCACACACATGCCATTATCTTTTACAAAGCAATTGTTGTCTTCATCTGTCAGCAGGGCTTCTTTCATCCTCTAATCTCTAAACTGCAAAGCATGAGCTCTTTCTCTGGAAGCAATAGTCAGGAAAAAGTACTACATGGTAAAGATAGAATTGTTGATTCAGACTTGGAAAACTTTGATCCTGACAGTCTGTGCTATTCTTACAAACACAGGAACTCCAGCTGTGTATGAATGCCAAGCATTTCATCCAAGTATCAAATATTATAAATACGAGAAAATGGCATAATTCACTGCAAAGCAGGACGATGAAAGTGTTCATGGTGTTACACGAAGGATGATTAGGATGATATTAGACTCTGAGGGCAAGAGGCACAAACCATTTTATGTTTGTAATCTCCATTTATTTTAGTCCAACAGAGCAGATCATTGTTATTCTTACTATGTAATTCTTGGCCTTGAATTATTTCTGGACTCCATGAGTGCTCAGATAGCCCTTAGATATAATTCCTATCTTCAAGTATCCTTCATTCTAAGTAGACACAGTTGTGGAAGATTTTCATACTTCCACAAACTTAATCACAGTCACAGCAACACTTGTTGGAATTCCTCCATTAGGTATAGAACAACTGAAGATCATTATTTCTTCCTATCCCCCCCCCCCCCCCTCCTTTTCTCATTTCAAATAATCTGATCCTTTTTTATTTTATTTTTCCTTTTTTTTTCTGTTGACTACTAGAGCAGGGCAAAAAGAAGGACTTGAAGCCTATGGTACATGTCATATGCCACTATACATCTGTGCCATCAGGAGGTGAAGGATATGGAGAGAAGACAATGTCTGTTACTAAATTTCCTAAACTTTTCGATGTGAAGTCCATCAAAAGCAGTGTATTGTTTTGTTTTGGTTTATGTATTAGATCCTAAGATAAAGTCTCACAGAATATACCTGGATGGAAGAGACCTCAAAGATAATCCAGTCCAACCCTTGATCCAGCCTGAAGGGTTGACACTAAACCATGTCCTTAAGCACCATGTCCAAAAGCCACTTGAACACCCCCAGGGATGATGACTCCATCACCACCCTGGGCAGACCATTCCAATGTTCGATAAACCTCTCTCTGAAGAAATATTTCCCAATATCCATCTTAAATATCTTCTGGTGCAGCTCGTAACCATTTGCTTTAATCCATATTTTCATGTGTTAACAAGGTTTTAAAAATACAAGTCTTATACCATGCAGTCGAGTTTCAAATATTTTTAAAATAGTTTCCATTCAACTGCTGAGTAACTCATTAATATGTTCTCTTGTACTTTTTGTTTAGTGTCTCTTTTACCCATAAAGAACTATCTTTTTCTTTTTTATCGCCAAGGTATCCTTAGTGACACATTGTTGCATATCTTACTGGGTCCCTATTAGCCCACTCCAGACACTCTGAAAGTTACTACTGCCACAAGCCTTGACTTTTCATTTAAAAAATTAAACTAAAGTTAGAGCAACTTAATTCCAACTATATAACAGGAAGGTATAGAGAAGCAGGAGTCAGATTCTCCTCAAAGCTGTGCAGTAATAAGACATAAAGCAGTGGACAATTTGGAATAGATACAAGTTAATGTGTGTTGGTTGGTTGGTTTTTGGGGTTTATTTGGCTTGGTTGGTTGGTTTGGTTTGGTTTTCATCATAAGGGTGGCTAAATACTGACACAAGCTATCTAGAGATATTATAGAAACCCTTTCATGGGGATTTTCAAGACCTGGCTGGACAAACCTCTAAGAAACATGAATGTAAAACCTGCTTTATAAACACGCTGTGGACTAGATGACTTATAGATGTTAATTGAAACATGTGTCCTTGTGTGTGTGTGCCCCTGTGTGTGTGTGCCTATGTGTGTGTGTGCCTATGTGTGTGTGTGCCTATGTGTGTGTGTATGTTTGTGCAAAAACATGCAGTGTTGGATCTTCCTAATTTAACTAAGAACGTAAGTCCTTTCTGTTTATGAGGTATGCTTCTATGTTCTGTACACACCTGGAAAGCTTCTCTTCAGTCTTAAGCTGTCTCTGATGAACATTATCCTTATTTGCAAATATGGTTTTAATCTTACAGGAGAAAACAGCTTCTGTTATAAAATCAGTTAATCTGAGACTGACCACCTGTTTTTTTAGGAACTGAAAAGGAGCTACTATTGCATTTTAAGATAACGTGATATGAAATTTTCACTCTTCCAGTCTTGCCTTCTCCTTCCATCACAAAGGCTGAAGTACTCAAAGCATTCTTCATCTCAGTCTTTACTAGTAGGACTGGCCTTCAGGAATCCCAGGCCTCTAGGACCAGAGAGAAAGTCTGGAGAAAGGGAGACTCATTGGCAGTGGAGGAGCAGGTTTGGGAACATTTAAACAAACCAAATGTATGAAAATCTATGGGGCCTGATGGCATGTACCCACAGATGCTGAGAGAACAGAGTGATGTCTGTGAATCCTCTCTTGATTATCTTTGAAAGTTCATAGTGATTTGGGTTGGTTCACGAGGACTGAAAAAAAATTCTTCAGGAGGGACAACAAGATTTATCCAGGAAACTGCAGGCCAAAAGGGTGAAAGTCAGGAAGGTGATCCAAAGTAATCAGCATGGATTTACAAAAGAGGAATGCCTGACTAACCTGGCAGCCTTCTCTGAGATGACTGGCTTGGTGGACAAGGGGAGAGCAGTGGTTGTTGTCTGTCTCAGTTTTAGTAAGACTTTTGACATTATTTCTCATAACATACTCATACACAAACTGATAAAGTATGGTTTAGAAAAGTGGAGATTAAGGCAGGGAAAAATGTGAATGAATGGCTGGGAATGGAGCATTGTGATTAGCATTTCAAATTCCAGCTGGAAGCCAATAACTACTGAGGTTCCCCAGGGGTCAACATAAGCCACAAGTGTACACTTGCAGTACAGAAAGCCAGCCGTATCCTGGGTTGCTGTCCTGAAAGGACAAGCCCCAAAACATGCCCTAACACAGACAATGGGTTAAGCACCTGTGAATGTGCAAACCTGGGCACTTCCTGCACTCCAGATGGTCCAAGAAAACATGTAGCTCGTGAAATTAACTTTGTAACACCTGTGAACTGTGTGTGCCCCTGGCCATATTTGGATATGCCCCATTCTACAGGTTCAGCTGTCAGGCTTCTCTGGTGCCAAAGTTTATTAATTGTTCTTGGACAGTATTTTAAACCAACTGAGATGGTCGGCAATTTGCCTTGCTCTCACCAAGGAAGCAACAAGAGCCACATGCTGCCAGAGTAGCAGCTGAAGAGCTTGCCCTAGCAGGCAAGCTACACCTGGGCCTTGCACCTGGACCAAGGCAACCAACACTCCAAGAGCCCTGAGCCAGAGGCAAAGGGGAAGAGCCCTTGGGGAAAACCCCGAGAGAACTGAATCCCAGAAGAGCCACAGAAAGGCTACAGCCTAGCGACAGAGCACATGAGAGAGAGGCTCCTTAGCCCTTTCTGAGTCAAGGGAAAGCTCCAGAATGTGAACTGGGCACAAGAAGAGAGGGGCCCCTTAGCCCTCTCCGAGCCAAGAGCTCCTTGAATTATAGTTACAGCATCTGGGAAGACAGTGGACAAAGAAGCAAGCCATGAGTACCTGGCTAATTTGCCACAGAATCCCCGTTGTGGGAAAACACAGATGGTGGCACCAGAATTTCCAATTTGAATCCCTGTATTGGAAATTCTCAGATTTGTGCTTAAATAGTTTAACTGTCTTCATATATGGAATGTACTACTCGCAACCGAATACCACTGCCCAAAATACTAAATATAAAATATATCAACATATATATATATACTATTACAGCTGCATCAAGAGAAATGTGGCCAGCAGGTCGAGAGAGGTGATTCTCCCCCTCTACTCTGCTCTGGTAAGACCCCATCTGTAATACTGTGTCCAGTTCTGGAACCCCTACTACAAGAAAGATATGGATGTGCTGGAACATGTCCAGAGAAGGGTCACAAGGATGATCAGAGGGCTGGAGCACCTCTCCTATGAGGACAGGCTGAGAGAGTTGGGGTTGTTCAGTTTGGAGAAGACAAGGCTCTGAGAGGGTCTTATTGTGGCCTTCCAGTATCTGAAGGGGGCCTACAAGGAAGTTGGTGAGGAACCTTTTAGGGTGTTGGGTAGTGATAGGACTAGAGAGAATGGATCCAAGCTAAAGGAGGGGAGATTTAAATTAGATGTTAGGATGAAGTTCTTCACCATAGGAGTGGTGAGATATTGGAACAGGTTGCCACGGGAGGTCATGAAAGCCCTGTACTTGGATGTGTTTAGGGCCAGGCTGGATGTGGCTCTGAACAACCTGATCTAGTGGAAGGTGTCCCTGACCTTGTCAGGGGGGTTGGAGATAAATGATCCTTGAGGTCACTTCTAATCCTGACAATTCTGTGTTTCTGAGTTAAAAGCGGTATGAATAATCCTATGGCCACATGAGAGAAGCCTTGGTTTTGCAGCCTCAGTGCAGAAGCATGTGCAGAGCAGCCCTGACACCAGTAATGCATGCTATGTCTTGCCCCAGCAGCCAGGACCCTTCAGTTTACACTTCAAGTAACCTTATGTCCCACTATGTTCGTGTCAGGTGCACGATTTAATCTCGGCTAGGTCAAGCCACCCAACATCAGCCCCCACTGTGCATAGCATGTGGGTTCACTCTCACATCAAGAGTGAAAAACAAGACCATAAACTAGAAGAAAACAAGTTTTTCTCTGGCAGAATGAGCTAGAAATAGATGATAACAAAGGGAGAGTACTTGCTTTCTTGTAGAGATGGATAGCACCAGATTGCTTGTGGAGAATTCACATGGCTTCAAATTTCACAAGTTTACTCTTCTACAATGCCATTACCATAACAATATCAATAATATCCAATAACGAAATGAACATTGTAGAGATTTTGTGTGTAATTAAGTTAATTCTGAGTTTACTTCAAAAAACAATTACACTCTCCTACCACAACTAAACAACTTTTGGAAAACCCTTTTAAATAAGTCAGGTAATCTATACATTTTCATAAAGTGAAGAGGAAGATAAGAGTTCTTGAAATATTTGTCATTAACTCCCACTCATAAGGAAGTCAGTCTGTGTTCCTGGTGCAGTTCTTACTCAGCTGTTTGAGAAGCCAGAGCAGGGATATTTGTTTTGTTTTGTTTCCTTGTTTCCTTCCTCAGTTTTAAATATGCTGGGCTAACCAGCCCCTTGCTGGGTTTAAATTTCTAAGTGACAAACTTTGGAGAATGCTTCCAAAGTTGTTTTATTTGTTTGGTTTGTTTGTTTGTTTGGGGGGGGTGTTTGGTTTTGGTGTTTTGTTTTGTTTCGTTTATTTGTTTGTTTTATTTGCTAAGGCAGCATTTGATTGCATTTGTGAATAGATGAAGAATATTTCTTGCTTATAGGTAGATTTGAACTGGCAATTACTATGACTATTTAGCAGTAACTGAAATAAAATTCATTCTTCCTTTACATGTTTATAACATGAATAGAAAACAACTACCTACTCTACAAAAAATATTAAGAAGGATTTTCTCCATGTGACTTAAAATTTAGCTAAAAAAAAAAAATCAACAATATCCACAATCCACAGCTGGTTGAAGAATCTTTCAAATAGAGCATCTTTAGATTTGGCCTTCACTACCTCAATCCTTCAAAAAACAAGGAATGATGGGGTTTTTTCCTATACTCAATTCTGAAGTACTTGGTAAAAATATGCATTACCAATGAGAAACTGGATCTTTTAAGTAATGCCATTGGTACTTACTGGAGAATATTTTTTACCTATTCTTATTTTGTCTTCATGTAAAAATAATTTGCTGCAGTATACCATGTATACCCAGTCACTTGCAGTGTTCTACAGCTGTAAATCCAACAACAAATATTCCTTCTTGTAATGTAAATTTTAATTTTGTCTTAAGAATCCAAAAATTCCTTAGGTTAATAGTATCATATAATAATAATTTGTATGATATTTGTAGATGTAATAGGTATTAATGAACAATGAGTATAATTTAAGTCTGTCTCATTATAGAGTTTATCTATTATAAAAATTATTGAATACTTAAATTATAAATTTAATTTACATGAAATATAATTTCTTTAGGCTTTAATGATGGCTTAGCATTTGTGATATTAAAAAAATATAAAAATAAAAAAATCTATTGACAAATACATACCTTGAATTCCAAAGTTAATAACCATGGTAAGTGTCATAGGTTGAATTTATTTTGCTGCTATTCATAGAATCATAGAACCAACCAGGTTGGAAGAGACCTCCAAGATCACCCAGTCCAACGGATCACCCAGCCCTATCCAATCAACTAGACCATGGCACTAAGTGCTTCATCCAGTTTCTCTTGAACATCTCCAGGGTCGATGACTCCACCACCTCCTTGGGCAGCCCATTCCAATGGGCAATCACTCTTTGTGTGAAGAACTTCCTCCTAATATCTAGCCTAGACCTCCTCTGGCACAACTTGAGACTGTGTCCTCTTGTTCTGCTGCTGGTTGCCTGGGAGAAGAGACCAACCCCCACCTGGCTACAACCTCCCTTCAGGTAGTTGTAGACAGCAATGAGGTCACCCCTGAGCCTTCTCTTCTCCAGGCTAAACAACCCCAGCTCCCTCAGCCTGTCTTCATAGGATTTTTTTTCCAGGCCCCCTCACCAGCTTCGTTGCCCTTCTCTGGACATGTTCCAGTAATTCAATATCTGTCTTGAATTGAGGAGCCCAGAACTGGACACAGTGCTCAAGGTGTAGCATCTTCATACCGTCCTGCCTCATGCCAGCTTCAAAAATGAATGTGCTGGCTGAAGCAAAGTATTATGGGGCTTGAAATTCAGATTGCAACATAGGAGGGTTCCAGTTCTGGTTGCTGCCTCTGGGTTCTGGGTTTTTTTGGGTGCTGGCTCTTTTCTGCTGAGATAGCAGCAGGACAGGGAGGGATGTGGGAATAGTTTTCTGCCTTGGGCTTTTATCTCCCATGGTCAACACACAAAAATCATATAGCATAAATTTAAAATCCCACTGCAGGAGTCTGCATTCACAAAGAGACATGAGACACGTTAACATACTCATATATATCTTCAAATCTGGGATTTTACTACTTCTATTTTGTTTATAAAATTTTGAAGGATATTTTTAAGTCTTCTGTGCCATGTAATGGTAAAAAGCTCTTCAGCGTTGCTATCCATTATGTGCATGAAGATAATAGAAATCCATATGGATGGGTGGACAGTTTTAACCCAATCAATGCAGTTAAACTATCTTTCCTAAGGCTCTGCCCTGTTACATGCCCTCAATCAATCACTTTGCTAAGGTGTTAAGCAGAAAGCTGTGGCAAAAGTTGAGGTTAGTGTTTATGATACTCAATCTCTGTATTACTCTTCATTGCTACCCTCAATACTTACTCAATAATTGATCTAATTTCTGATTGCAAGGGATAGATTAATTTTGCAGCTAGACAGCATGGATATTTTTGTACCCTTGATGCAACTATTTATCTTCCTGATTGGCACTGAACTTTCTGAGTCTTATTCATACAGCCTTTGATGTATTGAATTTCATCAGTTGAGTGTGAAATGCAGAAGCAGCTTTTTGGTTTGCTGCCAGCGTTAAACCACCAGGGGCTGCTGTAGACTGTGCAATGGACCATGCACCAGTGGAGAATTGCTGGGACTGTATGCCAGATGGGGTTTTACCCAAAGTGCTTATTCTAATGAGATAAGTCTGTTGCATATTTCTCTGTACTTTATCCAGACATTAGAATTCATGATCTTCTATAACCTTGTAGTCTCTAAAACTATTTTTTAAATTAAATTATGATTTTAATATCTGGATTTGTAACACAAATATTGTAAGTCTTCTCTTAAATAAGAAAACTCCTTCATTATAAAAGTTGATCAAAATGCTATTGTCTAGGGAAAAAAAGAAAGAAAGGTTCAGAATCAGTAACTGAGAAACTGCTAACATTGTCATATTTTGAGAAACAAAATACTGACTAGGTAATAGTTTCTGAATAACCTCTTCTAAACAGAATTTGTTGGCATTTGCTGGTGGCTGAAGTTCACAATTTTTTGAGATCTTAATATGCATCCAAGAGCCATCAGAAATTCAACTATTTTGAAATACGACTTTATTTTCATCTTTTTGAAAGGTCCTTTTTCTGCAAATTGTCTCATAGTAGTACCCAAGCTTCTAAAACTTAGAGAAAGTATTTATTTACTTTTACCCAAGAGGGAAACATTTTGTCAGAAGTGCATTTTGGATATTTGAGAAGCAAAGTTTTTAGGAAAAGATAAGAAGAAAACGTGTAGCAATTTTAGTCTCTCAGCAGCAGCTGTTGCAAACATACTGTAACGATCTGCAACTACCACAATCCACCATTCCCCCCAACCCCATCCCCTTTTATGACAGCTAGTTAACCTTGATAATGTAAGAATATGCTAACTGCAACATTTCTATCACCCACTATTTGGTTGCTTATTATAAATAAAAAAATTATAAAGAATTAGCAGAAGTCCATCAGCTTAAGAAAATCATACTGAAATCATCAACAGAACACTTCATTCAAAACATAAACCTTTGGAAACAGAAATTAAAAACAAACAAGCAAAACACCACAGAGAGAAAGACCATTAATGTTGTCACCGATCATTTGTGCTCATCTTCCCCAATGGAAGTAATAGATTGTAAATTTAAATCAGTACACTGCTTAGTCTCTGATTTTTTGCTGATGCAAATAATATTACCTGAGGTTTGTTTGCCAACTATAAGACAAAACCATGATGAACCCGTAGAAGATTCACACAGAGAAGTTTGTTTCTAAAGAACTACATCCTGTGGTAGGGACACACACTGGAGCAGTTTGTGAAGAAGAGCTTGTGGGAAGAGCTCACATTGGAGAATTTCATGAAGAAATGTCTCCTGTGGGAGAGATCTCACACAGAAGCAGGGGAAAAGTGTAAAGAGGAAGGAGCAACAGAGACAACGTGTAATGAAGTGATTACTACCCTATTACCCATCATCCCCCTTGCTCTGTTTGGGAAGAGAAAGTAGAGAAACTGGAAGTGAATTGGAGCCTAGGAAGAAGGGAGAGGCAGGAGAAGGTGCTTTCAGATCCGGTTTTATTTCTCATTATCCTACTCTAATGTTAACTAGCAATAAATTAAGCTAATTTACCTTCATCAGTTTTGTCCATGATGGTAATTGCTGACTGATTTCCCTGTCCTTATCTTGACTCATGAACTTTTCTCTCCCCTCGTCAAGTTCATGAGCCGTTTGGTGAGCACATAGCAGCTATACATTATTGCTATTTTAAAATTATTTTTATTGAAAGAGTATCTGATTTAAGTTTTGTATGGCAAAGATTTTGATAGAGAGCTCAGCCATAAATCTAAGTCCAAGACCTGAATAATGTGGGTGCAATAGTTTCTGTAATAATCCAGAATGCTTGAAAGCACCTAATTTCAAGGCAATGTAGTGTTGTCCGAGTCAGAAAGCATTTATTTATTTATTTATAAGTACGGAAGGATCATATTTTGTACCTGAACAGTTAGCAAGAGGCAAAATTATTTTACATGGCATTACTAAGCAAACCACTTACAGGAAATAAAAGATAGTTGAAAGTCGGCAAGGTGAAGGACAAGAGATTTCAATCCTAAATGAGGTCATCCTGACTGACCTGAATTTCAATTAGATATATTTAATGTATTTTATGATCCAGTCAATCCTCTGCTGTTTAATTGCAGACCACAAAGAGAAAAAAATTTTAGAGTGCAGAGCAGGAAATGAACTTGTAAAATCTTAAGCTTGCCCTTGTGGGGTTTTCTGCGTGTTGGTTTTGGGTTTGTTTTTTTCTTGTTTTTTTTTAATATAGCTAATTCCTTTCTTCTTTTCCTTATTGTTGGTATGATTATGAGAGGAAAAAAAAAAGCCAACATAAAAACCAACAAAAAGACAAAAAAACACATGCTAATTTCCCAGTGCTAACCACAGGCAGCTGTGATTGAATTATTTAGTGAAAATTTATTTTATGCCATAGCCTCTAATGGGTAAAGTTTATCAATCATCTCTTCATGAGTGAAAAGGAAAGTCAGAAAAAGTGTGGTCAAGGCATAGCTTCAGCATGAACTGGAAGAGTAGAATTATTTTTTTGTTGAAGATGGCTTCTCCAGAGAGAAAGGGGGGGGGGCTGATTTCTCATGGAGCCTGAGGTGGTGCTGAAGAGCTAGATGAAGGCAGCTGAGATTTCTGTTTACAGCCAAATACCTTCAGGTAAGTGTGGTGTTTGAAGATGTTTTACCCTGAGATGCAGCAAAACCTACATATCCTTAAACAGAAATTGCAGCAAGACTTCGATAGTGAGCACGCCTTGTATGCATGTAATTTTCATGTGGGTGATTGATTGAAGCCTCTCAGTCATAATTGCTACAGATTCATGGATTTTCTTTCTTGGAGGCTGTAGACTCTGAAGAATATTGAGTGAATGATTTTCTCACTTTATCATTATGTACTGCTATGTGATTTATATAAGGAAAAGTTTCACTATAACACAGTTCTAGTTATAAGAATAAGGGTTAATTACAAGACATTTTCTCATTTCAAAATCAGAGCAATATTGCATTTAAATTTACTGGTGTAGAAACAATTATTCTAGGGGTGGGGAATTAATCTATAAGCTAGAATCAGGTCATATTTATTTTTACTTTTGTTCAGTTCCAATGTAAATGCTTTTGTACATGTAATTACATGAAAGTAAAATCTTAAACATTCTCATTCATAGAATCAGTCAGGGTTGGAAGGGACCACAAGGATCATCTAGTTCCAACCCCTGCCATGGGCAGGGACACTTCATGCTAGATCAGGCTGCCCAGAGCCTCATCCAGCCTGGCCTTAAATACCTCCAGGGATGGGGCCTCAACCACCTCCCTGGACAACGTATTCCAGAGTCTCATCACTCTCATGGTGAAGAACTTCTTCCTCATGTCCAGCCTGAATCTCCCCACTTCCAGCTTTATTCCATTCCTCCTACTCCTGTCCCCACCCCATAACCTAAAAAGTCCCTCACCAGCTTCCTTATAGGCCATCTTCAGATACTGGAAGGCCACAATAAGGTCACCTCAGAGCCTTCTTTTCTCCAGACTGCACAACCCCAACTCTTTCAGTCTGTCCTCATAGGAGAGGTGCTCCAGCCCTCTGATCATTTTCGTGGCCCTTCTCTGGGCACGTTCCAGCATGTCCATATCCCTCTTGTAATAGGGGCTCCAGAACTGGACACAGTACTCCAGGTGGGGTCTCACCAGAGCTGAGTAGAGGGGGAGAATCACCTCTCTTGACCTGCTGGCCACACAAGCCTTTTATCCATTTGCATTCTTCCATTCAAGCATTCATTTCATTGCCTGCCACAAACTGATTTAATTTTGTGACTTCTTTTCATATGAGTCCTTTTGTGACAGGCTTAACTATTTATTCAGCAAAAATGGATTAATCTAATTTTTCTACTTGAAAATTCTCTTGAACTTTTCAAGAAGGTGCCTTTTTTGTGATCACTATATGAAGTATAACAATCTATGTATATTGATTTCCAAAGCTTCTGCTTTTCTATTCAGTGAACTGAGAGTGCATGATAAAAGTTCATTTATTTGAAACAGATACACTTAGGATCATGTAATTGTTTTAATTGTCAACCTAACATCACACTGGCCATTAAACCATGAGTGCCATGTCTGCAGGTTTCTTGAAAGGGACAGTGACTCCACCATCTCCATGAGCAGGCAACATACTGCAATGCCTGACCACTCTTTCCATAATGAAATACTCACAAATTTATTTCATTCCACATGTTTTTATTTCTGTTGATTTACATTAATATTAGAAATAATTCACAAAAAGAAAAATAGGAAGAGATGTTTTTTATAATATTTAAAAATCAGAAGTCCAATATGAAATGTAAAATTAAAAACAAACAAACAATACAACAACAAAAACAAAAATCCAATGCAACATATTCCATGTTATGCTGGAACTCTATAGGTTATTATTACTTTACAGATTCTTTTTTAATTTTTTTTTTTGCTATTATTATTAAGAAATTAATGTGAGCTAAATAAAGAGTTACTGGATTCCTTCTTTGTCATAGTTACAACAGGCTACACTTACATCTGCAATTTTAAGTCAGCAGGAATAATTTTAAATCATACAATAACACATCTTCTGCAAACCATGCCTTATCAACAGAAAACATTTACTTCCTCCATTGTACTCACATATCGATGAGCTTATTTTTGCAACTTTTGGCAAAGTGGGATCATGGAAAATCTGAAAAAACTCTGTACAAGGGTAATATTTATGAAGGAAACTCCACAGAAAACAACGGCCACAAACAACTTCTTAACAAATATATTCATTCCAAAGCAATTTACTTACAAATTGATTAGGACAGGTCTGAGAATTGATTATTTTAGGAAAGTCAGAAGCAGATCTGGTGGAACCACAGATTGAAAGCATCAAGTTATTCTTCATCCACATGTCTCCAGTAAAAAAAAACAAAAAACAAAAAAACAAAAAACTATGTTGCTGTCTTTGGTGAGTTTGTTATTTTATCCCCTTCCAATATTTCTTAATCCCTTGAATCCCTTCTTTTGTGTCTTTACACGACTGATATATACAGTCAGAAAAAGTGCAAGGTTTTGTCACATGCTTTAAATTCTAGCAATGCTTGGTGCCTTCATTTGCAGACTTAAGACAAGATAATATAGGGTCATATGGTTTATGGTATCACAAATCATTGCATGTCATAAAGTCTGTGCCTTGACACTAGTATCAACTGATTCAGAAAGCAATTACAAGTTAAGTGCTTCAAGAAGAAACAGGAGGCATTAAAGGTTTTTGTTAATCTCTTATGCCACTTCACCTGTGTAACAGCCTAGTGCCATCTGTTAAAGAGGCAGGAATCAGCATCACAGATTAGCAAGAAAATTTACAGGCTCCTATAATCCATATTCCCTAGGGTGAACTTGTACACAGAAATCCTGATTATTAGAGTATCTGTTTCAGTTTGTGCCTGTTGCCTCTGATCCTGTCACTTTCAATGGGTACTACTGAAAAGAGCTTGTATCTTAGCATCCACCAAGACTCTCAATCCTTTACTGCAAAGCTACTTTCTATCTAGGTAAACCCCAGCACATTCTGGTGCATGGAGCTGCTCTCTCTCAGGTGCAGAACTTTACAATTCCCCTTGCTGGACTTCATAAGCTGTCTGTTAGTCCATTTCTCCAGGTTGTTACCGTCTTCTCTGAATGACAGCAGAAACCTCATGTCTGTCAACAATTCCTCCCAGTTTTTTGACATCAGTAAACCTGCTGAAGGTACACTATGTACCATTATCCAAATCATTAAGCAAGATGTTGAACAGTACTGACCCTTGGAATAGATCACTAGTTACTACCCTACAAATGCATGTTGCCACTGATCACTGCCCTCCAGGCCTAGCCGCTGTGTTTGTTTCACACTCCTTGCTAAACTAAGACAAGAAAAATAAATTAAGATGTCTATTTGAACATATCCTTCTAGTAGATTGTTAGAAATATAAGAAAGGTACTTTTTCAATATGACAATACAATCATACAGGTTCATATGGGTAGATGCAAAACAAAGATATAAAACTAAAAATGGGTAGCAGGCATAAAAGCATAGATGTACATCTTAAAATATGTCAGAATATTTTCTTACAATTATTCTGACGGAAGAAAATAATGTAACAACTGTAGGGAAATCATTAGAAATTATGATAGAAGAAGGGATTAAATGGTTCTGTTATCTAAGGTAGTTTTTATTTTTTCCTTCTTATTAGTCCTTCCTTATCTGTGTTGAGATAAACTTCAGTTCTCAGACTATACCAACCATTCTATTCCACTACGAAAAAAAAAAACAAAACCCACATTTATTTTCTCCTAAGAGCGGTTTAATCAGGAGATTAGCAGAATATTCTCTCATTTGTTTATCCTCTATCATTTGTTCCTTTCAACAGAAGAAATTAAAGATTATGGTTCACTACCTTATATCCCCTAAACAGTGGGGAAGTGGAAGGAAGCTGCTCATTTGAGCTAAGAAAGGTTCAGAATTGTTTGCAAGGTGATTCAAGGGAGATGATTCAAGACATCCATGATGGCTTTACTAGGGGCAAATTCTGACTGACTAACCTAGTGGCTTTCTGTGACAAAGTGACTGTGTCCGTAGATGAGGGATGACCTATGGATGTGATGTATCTGGACTTCTGCAAGGCCTTTGACATGGTCCCCCACAACATCCTACTCACCAAGTTGGATATATATGGATTTAATGGGTGTAGTGTTCGATGCCTTGAAGTCCAGATGGAGGGCAGTAACAAGTGGTGTCCCTCAAGGGTCTGTACTGGGACCTGTGCTGTTTAATATTTTCACTTAATTGTAGACAGTGGGATCGAGTGCACCATCATCAAGGTTGCAGGTGACACCAAGCTGAGTGGTGTTGTCAATACACCAGAGGTATGGGATATCATCCAGAGGGTCCTGGACAAGCTGGAGAGGTGGGCCCAGGTGAACCTTCTGAGGTTCAACAAGAGCAAGTGCAGGGTTCTGCACCAGAGCTGGAAAAACTCTCACTATCAGTACAGACTAGGGGATGAGGTTAGAGAAAGCAGCCCTGAGGAAAAGGACTTAGGGGTGCTGATGGATGAGGAACTGTACATGAGTAGGCAGTGTGTGCTTGCAGCCCAGAAGGCAAATCATATCCTGGGCTGTATCAAAAGATGTGTGGCCAGCAGATCCAGAGAGGTGATTCTGCCACTTTACTCTGCTCTAGTGAGTCCTCACCTGGAGTGTTGAGTCCAGATCTAGATGCCTCAACATAGGAAGGACATGGACCTGGTGGAGTGGGTCCAGAGGAGGGCCATGAAAATGATTGGGGGTTGGAGCACTTCTGCTACAAGGACAGGCTGAGGGAGGTGGGGTTGTTCAGCCTGGAAAAGAGGAGGCTCCAGGGAGATCTAATAGCAGCCTTCCAGTACCTGAAGGGGACCTACAAGACAGATGAAGAGAGACTGCTTACAAAGGCCTGTAGTGATAAGATGAGAGGCAATGACTTCAAACTAGAGAAGAGTAGATTTAGATTGGATGTTAGGAACAGATTCTTTACCGTGATGGTAGTGCAACACTGGAACAGGTTGTCCCGGGAGGTGGTTGGAGCCCCATCCCTGGAGATATTCAAAGTGAGGCTCAACAGGCCTCTGGGCAGCCTGATCTAGTTGAGAATGCCCCTGCTTACTGCAGAGGGGGTTGGATTAGATCTTTGGAGGTCCCTTCCAACCCAGACCATTCTGTGGTTCTGTGATTCCGTGAATGGAAAAAAAAAAAAAAAAAAGTCTTATAAAAGGAGACAGAAGCTACTGATGTGCTCATACAACTTCTACTTCTGGTCATATAATTGGGACTGGAGTCCCAATTGCTTATGCAACTTCAAATTTAAATGAATGACTTGCATGCAGTTTTCTTGCTGTGTATTGATATTGGTAATCTAAAGAGAAAGGCTTCTGAAAATTTTGTTGCTGGATTATGTCACGCTAGACAACAATATGATACTTTAACTTTTGTGAAAAATTACTTTACTACATGCTGGACAATGATGTTTTATCCTGTCACAGACACGACAGAAAAAACGTTTCACATGAAGCCTCATGTACTGCTTTCTGTCTAACACTGAACCTCATTTTAGGAGGTAATTAATTATGCTCTGATGACACCTGTGTACCTTTATTGTTTAGGTAAAGAAACACTTCTAATTATTCTAGATGCTGAATTTTCAGACAGATAAAAATCAAGTTGTATGAGTCCTAGCCTAAATGCCAGAGGGAATTTTAAGGTGTAACAGTGATATTCAAAGTGTGAGCAAAGCGTGTGTCAAGGTATTGGCAGCAACTTTCATTCCAGCTCAAGGAGATGATAGAATCAGTCAGGGTTGGAAGGAAACACAAGGATCATCTAGTTCCAACCCCCCTGCCATGGCCAGGGACACCTCACACTACATCAGGCTGGCCAGAGCCTCATCCAGCCTGGCCTTAAACACCTCCAGGGATGGGGCCCCAACCACCTCCCTGGACAACCCATTCCAGGCTCTCACCACTCTCATGGTGAAGAACTTCTTCCTCACTTCCAGCCTGAATCTCCCCACTTCCAGCTTTATTCCATTCCCCCTAGTCCTATCACTACCTGATATCCTGAAAAGTTCCTCGACAGCTTTCTTGTAGGCCCCCTTCAAGACAAAGTCTGTTAAATGCTTGCTTTATGGACTTGTAGGAATCTTAACTGCTCTGCACAGAAGGGAAAATGTCCTGGAAATCACTTTGGAGCTTTCTGTGGTTTGTCAAGTTATGTAAATGGACAAAAGAATGAAAAGCCCTCTGCAGTTTGAGTCCCTAGCTGGGAAGTTCCCATCAAGAGCTACCATTTCATATGGACTTTTGCTGGTTGCCCAGCAACAAGGTGGACTCTTGCACAGGTTGCCCAGAGATGTTGTGGATGCCCCATCCCTGAAAGTGGTCAGGGCCAGGTTGGATGGGGCTTTGAGCAACCTGATCTAGTGAAAGGTGGCCCTGCAGCTGGCAAGGAGGTTAAAACTAGATGATCTTTAAGGGTCCTTCCAAACCAAGCCATGTTATGATTTTGGCAACAGCTGCATCTGCAAAATAGAGTACCTTAACAACTAAAAAATAAGCTAAGAGGGAGCTTGGAAGCCAAGGATGTGGGGGAGGGAAGGTGTTGGATGAGGATGGAGGTCTGTACCACCTTTTCTTGCTGGACAGCCTGTTTTCCTGGGGTAATGCAGTTCTGCTAGAGCTGCTGAAGGCAAATGTGAATGGGTTGTATGATGCTTCAGTTGCCTTCTCTGGTGTTAGTGCTTGTGCTCAGGAAAATTACAGCCTTTTAGTTACTTGCAGGAAGATCTCACTTTCGTCTACTTTACCATAACACTTACGTGTCCATCACCCTTGTGAGGAGGGGAGGGAAAGACAAGAACTTGATTCTGTGCTTAAAACATGGGCCCAGGCTGGGGAGCTGCCAGGAGCTTGACCCTGTCACTCATAACATATAGTTTAACCATCAAACGTTCAATATCAAGCAATGATTATGAAGACTGCAGCTCAGACTAATGCAACTGTTTGAACCCATAGACAGTTTCCCAAGCAGCAGCATGAAACCAGTTTAACTTCTCCTTCATCTTCCCAAAGCACCTCCTGCTCCCCCACCATCCCCCTGCTTCAGCTTCCCAAAGCACCTCCTGCTCCCTTTACACCATCCTCCACCCTGCGTAAGCAGCTCTTGCTCCACCAACACCACCATTTTTGCCCCCATCCCAGAGCAAGACCCTCAACCAGCCATAATACCACACAGAGGAGCTAAGCCCCAGCAGGAGGCCCAGCCAACACCCGTGGATGACATTGGAACAGTTGTCAATTCTCTTCCTACCTAACCAGGGGGCCACCAGGCCCCCTGGCCTTTTGGGATCCCCATCACCAATCACCCAGTGTGCACCATGGGGACTCACCAGTGAGGAGAGGAGGATCCTCAGCCCAGATGGGCTCAGCTTGGGGCTTCTGCCTTTCCTGGGGAATTAAAAAGGGGAGTGGGTGGGAGGGCAAAGTGGCCACACCTGGGGTGGGAGGAGACTCCAACAGAGCCCAGGTGCTCTGGGATTTGAGGGGAAAAAGAAAGAAAATGGGGTGGGTGGAGTGGAAAGGGGGCAGATATGGTAGGAAAGGGGAGGTGGTGAAAGAAGGGGATTTTAAAATAACTTTATCTTCCATAAATGTTCCATAATGCACAACTGCAGTTCGTGGTTTGTTTTGCCTCCATGTAAAAAGCACAAACCCATCAATACTTCATCTAACAAAGCACAGTGGTGGCTATGACAATGAAACCTTTCCATAAGGATCATTTTGCTTGGTGAGAAAATCTATGCTTTTCAGACCAAAATAATAAGTTTTAACAACAAAAAAAAGTTCTTCAAGAGTGAATTTTCTCCCTGGATACCAGCAGAAAATACCAGGATGCTGAAGGGACTGGAGCAGTGCCCTATGAGGAGAGGCTGAGAGCCCTGGGGCTGTTTTGTCTGGAGAAGAGAAGACTGAGAGGGGATTTAATAAATGTTTATGAATATCTGAGGGCTGGGTGTCAGGAGGGAGGGGACAGGCTCTGCTCAGTTGCACCCTGTGATAGGACAAGGGGCAACGGACAGAAACTACAGAACAGGAGATTCTACCTAAACATGAGGAGGAACTTTTCCACTGTGAAGGTCACTGAGCATTGCAGCAGGCTGCCCAGAGAGCAGAGAGGTTGTGGAGTCTCCTTCCCTAGAGACTTTCAAGCTCTGTCTGGATGTGTTCCTGTGTGACCTGTGCTGGATTCTATGGTCCTGCTCTGGCAGGGGGAGTTGGACTTGATGGTCTCTGGAGGTTCCTTCCAACCCCTAAAATCCTCTGATCCTGTGATTAATATCTTAAATATGCACAGACAGTCTTGTGTTCTTCTATCCATAACTCCAGTACCAAATGAAACATTCTAAATGCCAGGACTGCAGGAGTGCTGTAATGAAAATACTAGCCAGAGCTCAGGAATTACTGCTTGTCTGTGTGCTTATGACACTTACTTCTTAGAGATTTGCAGACTGCAGCACTGAAATTTAAGATGTGTTAATAGCAGGTGTGCTGGTTTGAGGCTAGACAGATCCTCTCTTGCCCTGAGAGGGACAAAAGAATGACACTCACACAAACGGATTGAAGAGTGATGGAAAGTTTAAATGGAAAAACAATTGGTGAAACTACAGAAAACTACAAAGCATAGTGGCAAGAATAATCCAGAGAGTCCCCTACACAACACCCAAAGGCTTCTCAGCTCCTCCCTTCTGCCCACCTGAGGGTCTACCCAAACCCCCAGGGCTCTTTCTTCCCCCCCCCACTGCTAGGCTAGTCTCAGGCTGGCCAGGTCTGAGACCGCTTCCCCCCCCATCCTTTCTCCTCCTGGCATTAGGCCTAGACAGGCCTAAGAGGCCTTGAGATACTCCCCCACCATTACCCGATAGAGAGCATCTCCCATGGGAGCAGAGAAAGAAAGAGGAAGATAATGACTTTGCAGATGGATTTATAGGGGGCAGGATTTCTGGGTAGAAATACGCCATTTCCTGTGTCCACCTTATTGGGTTGGACACTCGGGATACCAGAGGTGTAACTTATGTGGCAGCAACAGGAGGCACCCAGCCTGAACTGCCACAGCAGGTCTCAGGTCCTTTCAGCTGCACGACTTTAGTGCTTCCAGCAGCCCACCACATCTTTCTGGAGGAGATTACACCAAGTGTGTGAAGTTGTGTGAACTACCCGAAAAGAGGATGTAGTGAGGTGGTGGGGGAAGGACTGGGGGAAGGGAGGGAGGGCTGTCTATCTTTCTGCCAAGGACAAGAGGAAATGGCCTCGGGTTGTGCCAGGGCAGGTTTAGGTTGGACAATGTGGTAGTTTTAGGCTATGCCTTTGAATTTTTTCACAGATCCTGAACAGAAAGTAGTAAAAATGTAAATAAATCACTCTTGGGTGTAAAAAGGAAAATAAAGATAATTCTAAGCAATCCCATCGGAAAGATATCTACCATAAGATTTGGTTCCCTAAATGATTTTTCTCTCTTCTCACTTCTTTGCTCTGGGAGAGACTAACTTTGTGCTTCTGCTTGCCCTTGGCTGCAGTGTTGTGAGTAGTATTAACTTCTCTGCTTCTCTCTCTTGTCCCTTTCATACAAGGGGTAGGGGAGGAGGCAGGAAGGGAGAACCTGTTCCAGCTCCCCTGGTCCTTCGCCAGGGGAGTCCTTGTGCTGTTTATCAATTGTAAATCCCTGTAAATATTGTTAATATTGTATATTTGTACATATTCATTGCACTTGATTGGAGTTTTGCTTGTAAATACAGCTTCCATTTGCTTCCAACTGAGCTGGTCCAGCAAAGTTAATGTTGGGGGGTGGAATTTTCACCCCACCACAGACACTAGGGAAAAAACTCCATTCCCTGAAAGGGTTATCAAGCCCTGGAACAGGCTGCCCAGGGAAGCAGTGGAGTCCCCATCACTGGAGAGATTTTAAAACTGCGTGGATGTGATGCTGAGGGGCAGAATTTAGTGGTAACCTGGTAGTGTTGGGGGAATGGCTGGACTTGGTGATATTAAAGGTCTGTTCCAATGAAAACAGTTCTGTGATTCCTCAAGAAGAGTCTACTGTGATATACCCTCAAGAGAAATGAAACTCAAAGGAAGATTTTGAGGAATTTTAGGTATCTGATTTCATCCTAAATTACATAGTGTTCCTAATATTTCTTTTTGGACCTTGTGTTACTCTTTTCTGTAATGTAAGAAATGTGGATTCTTACAGCCTTCAGTCTTTTACATTTTGTTAAACATTACACTTCCGTTACACAGCATGGTACAACAGATCGCATTGTGCCTGTTTTCTTACTTGAAAATTGGGATTAAGATGATTCCTTCCTGATCTCATAGTAAATTGATACCTTAATTTGTATCAGTTTGGATCTGTTTGACAACTAATTTGCTTCTTGTTTGAAAGAAGTTCACATATCTTACAGAGTTACTTAGGACTTAAATTTTAAACTTTGTGTCAAAGCACCAAGTTGTGTGATTTCAATCTTTGCTAGAACAATCTAAGAAATTATTGCTTTTACAGTAAGTGCCTATGATTTGCAATGTATCTTCCAGTGCAGCTACATCTAAAAAGGGGATATAGTGCTCATTTAGTTAATGACTTTAAGATATTGATTGAGCTTCATTGATATAAATTGCAGATGTCTGTGTCTGAATTTGTCACCTTCAGCTCTTCTGAATAAAGAATAACTATATATAACAAAAATGATGAGTTAACTATTAAAGTATGTATTTCATATCAACATAATCATTATTTACATATTTTATATGCGTATTCTAATTAACAGTAGCACTACTGGCCAATTCAAGCTACCATGGCAACCTCAGAACATGAAGTCCCTGGACAACATGTGTACAAAGTGTGAGTCTTAAAAATGTGTTTTTTCCTAGAGAGCATAGTGTAATAAGATGCTGCTAACACTGCCATTTAGCCATCTGCATTCTGTCCCTTGTTCTGCAGTTGCTGCCAAGCATATTTCCATGCATAATACCAATGGTTTTGCATTTTTTTAACTAGCAGTCATTTTCTTATTATACAATAGTTTAACTGTTCCTTCCTGGTTTCCTGTAGCAGCTGCTCCAGTATCTTTGCTGAATGCCAAGCCTGATTCAAAATAGAACCAAAGAAGTGTTTTCTGCTTCTTGTTTCTTCTCCTTCATTTCAGTTTATTTTCTTTGCTGTTCCAAAAGCATTTAAGCTCCATTTACATAGGTTTGTGAAAGAGAACATGATATTCCAGTTTGCTCACTCCTCACTTGTGAAAAAACCAGGGAAGCATTTGTCTTTACAGATTGTTTTCTTTTCTTCATACTAGATGCAAGGAAGATGTAATACACCCACAAGCATATGAGAACACATTGTCAACTTGGAGATTCAGTACTGTAAGTGGGAGAGCAATCATGCTGAAATTCAGATAATACACTTGGCCAGGGCCACTCTGACATTTTTAGTGTACATACTAGATGTGATTTTTGCTGTTAATTACACAGGATTCACGAATTCCAGTCTCCTCATCTTTCTCCTGAAACTGGGTGAAGGAAACCATATGGCCCTTTCACATCCTCTAAGAGAGATTCAGTTGGAAATAAACAGTGAGAAACTTGCCCCCTTTTTTGCTCCATTGTTCCTATGTTTTGAGCTAGCATGGAGTACACTAATGCTTCACTGCATCTTCTATGTGTTTCCACTTCTTTTCCTTCCAACTATCAAAAGGGAGAATCTTATCAAAAGAATAACTGCAGTCACAACACTGAATAGATGAGTCAAACAGAAAAGAAAGAAGCAGAGTTGAATGGGGTAAAGAGGCAACAAAACTAGCATGAGCAAAACTTGGTAGAGGTAACTTCTTACCTGAACCACTCCATGGCATAGTCCTCAACTTCAGAAAATTATAATCTCCAGTAGAACTTTGTGCAAAGATGTCACTCAGTTTTCATCTATAAAAATAAATCCCTGTCATTTTCTAGCACTGAGATCAAATAATCAGAGCAGCCCATTATTAAACTCTCTTACTCTGCGTAAGAAGATAGCCACATGACAGCAACCCTTTTAATAGTAGTCCCCACCATGTGTTAAATCCTGAACTGTTCTTGGATGGATGTTTTGGAGAACACTTGTAGGCATAAGCTAAATATGTCCTAGGGATCTTCTCCAGCAGTATAATCAGAAAAAATAGTAAATTTTTGCAGTCACAACACCCACAAACATTAGTAAGTCATTAAAAGTGATATTTGAGGTACAGATGTTTACAGAAATGTCACACATAATCTTTTTCTGTTCTATTCTAGATCCATAATTTTATTTTTCAGGTTCATCTGCAAATTTTCATTGTATTATCAAACTGGACAAAAAAAGTTTTAGTAAGTATTCAGAAGTTCACCTAATATTGATTTTTAGTCATGTTCTCTGTTCCAGTATTTAAACACACTGCTCTTTGGTTGATTAATGGTTTGTTCTCATTCTTTAAGAGTCTTCTTGATCACAGAATCCCTAATTTAATTTTGGAATATGGTACCTTTAAATTAGTCTTCTGCTGCCTTATGAATGACACTTTTTGTTTCACTAGTACATTAAAATCTTGTAAATTTACAGAAGGAAGAGTCAAAAATAGTAAGACAAATAGTATAAAGGCCTGAGACTGAGATTTTTTTCCTAACTGTCTCTATGCTGCTTGCATCCACTTAGTTTGGTTAGCACTCTAAACATTACATTGCATGAAATTTCTTATTATGAACACATAATAGAGTTATACTTACATGAAATATATTCAGAAATATTCAGAGGTTTATTGGTATTGTATTTAGTTTTCTTTTTTAAGAATCCTTTTGTTTATTCAGTGATATTTTAAGGATACAAGACACAGCAGCAGGAAGAAGACAGAGACTATTTAGCTCACATACTTAATATTGGAAGGAAAATATATTATTTATTTAAATTAGTATGTGTGTTTTTATGATAAGAACAACACTACAAACCAGTGTATAACAAAGAAAATTAGGCTGAGTCCTGACGATTTTATTTCATCTAAAAGTGTGCCCTGAAAGTTATTATATATAATAAGAAAGGGAACTTGGAACTAATTAGCTTGCGTACTAGAATTAACTTAATTATCTTCTATGATTATAAGGTAGTCATACCAGCCTTATTAAATTTTATATTAGAAAATGTCATTCTCAAGGTTTTAAAATATTTTCCGTCTTGAAAATGTTATTAAGGGCACATTTTGAGGGAAGGGTAATTTTTTTGTAAATGTTACATTTGAACTAGAGGATCAGTGAACTCAGACAATTAAGTTCTTTATTGCCTCTATGTAGTTTGTCACACCTGACAGATGAAAGTTCAGAACAGTTGCCCTCTTTATCTTTTTAAGAAAGTAAAGTCAATAGAGAGGTAGGAAGAGAGTATAAAACCAAGTAGCACTAAGCATATTAGAAGCCTTACAGTCCAAAGCTGGAGTAATTGTCCATCCTTCCCTCACTGCAGAGGGAGGGATGGACAGCATTTGCTGCAGAGATCAGCTTCAGTGCAGGTGAAGCTGTGCTAGGCAGGGGATCTGTAGCTGAAAGAGCCATTGAAAAGCAATTTTTAAGGCTTTCTGAAGCCAGGAAAAGCAGTTTTACTGTGCTGGGTGCTGGCAGCTTGTGGGCGGGCTGCTGAGCTAGAGTGGGCAGAACCAGCAAAAAGGAGGCATTAACACACCAAATGGCCATTTGCTGCAGAGATCAGTACCACCCACCACTTGGACAACAAGTTATCCATGGGTCGGCAATGTGCTCTTGTAGCCAACAAGGCCAATGGGCTCTTGGGGCACATTAACAGGAGTGTGTCCAGCAGATCGAGGGAGGTTCTCCTCCCCTTCTACTCTGCCCTGGTGAGACTTCACCTGGAATATTGTGTCCAGTTTTGGGTTCCCTAGTTCAAGATGGACAAGGATCTGCAGGAGAGAATCCAACCAGGATTTACCAAGATGATTAAGGGAGTGGAGCACGTGCCCTGTGAGGAGAGGCTGAGACCTCTGGGGTTTTCAGTCTGGACAGAAGACAGAGAGGGGATTTAACAAATGTCTATAAATATCTGAGGGCTGAGTGTCAAGAGGGAGGGGACAGGTTCTTCTCTGTTGTACCGTGTGATAGGACAAGGGGTAATGGATATAAACTACATATAAACTACAGCACAGGGGGTTCCACCTCAACATGAGGAGGAACTTCTTCACTGTGAGGGTCACAGAGCACTGGAATGGGCTGCCCAGAGAGGTTATGGAGTCTCCTTCTCTGGAGACTTTCAAGACCCATCTGGATGTGTTCCTGTGCAACCTGTGCTAGATTCTATGGCCCTGCTCTGGCAGGGGGGTTGGACTTAATAATATTCAAAGGTCCCTTCTAACCCCTAACATCCTGTGATCCTGTGATCCCAACAAGAAAAAAAAAAAAGAAAGGTGGTAGTAGTATGGAATTTCCTTCTCAGGGGAGATGGGTGCCTAATTTGCAGGCCAGATCCATCCCACAGGGAGGTCTGCTGTCTGCCTGGCGCACAGGTTAGGGACATTTCTGAGAGATTCTCCCATCTGGTATGGTCATCAGACTATTACCTGCTGCTGGTTATGCAGATTTAAAGTGATGAGGCAATGAATAGGAGTACAAAAGCTATTTAAAAAGACTTCAGGGCTTTGGGGAGATTACTGGAGGACTCAGGAGCACAAGTAGTGTTCTCCTCAATATCTCTTGTGACAGGAAATAGTATTGAAGGAAAGAAAAAAACCCATGTGATAAACACATATCTTAGAAGTTGGTGCCACCAACAGAACTTTGTTTTTTTTGACTATGAGGAAGTTTTCTTGGCACTGGATCTACTGGGGACAGAAGGAGTTCATCTGTTGTATAAGGGCACAAGAATCCTTGCACATGAGTTGGCTGGGCTCATTGACAAGTCTTCAAGCTAGTTTTAAAGGGGAACAGGGACATAGCAGGCCTTGCCACCAAGAACTCTGGGTGTAGTAGCCCAACACTTGTGGAGCAGTGTGTTGGCATCTTAGATAACCAGAAGGTCAACCCCACCTCAAGGTTGAAAACTATGTACTCAACTCCTGTCCTGAAAGGTTTATACACCAATGCATGCAGCAAGGGCAATAAACAGGAGGAGCTGGAGGCCATTGTGCTACATGGAAACTATGATATAGAAGCCATCATGGATACCTAGTGGGACAATTCCCACAACTGGAATGCTACAATTGATGGGTACCAACTTTTCAGAAGGGATTGGCAAGGAAGAAGAGATGGTGGAGTGGCCCTCTGTGTTAGGGAGACATACGAAAGCATGCAAATTAATGAAGGTGGTGATAGGTGGTTGAGTCCTTATAGGTAAGAATCAGGAGTAAGGCCATTAAGAGTGATATCACAGTGGGAATCTGTTATAGACCACCTAATCAGGGTGAAGAGGTAGATGAAATTTTTTATAAGCACTTAAGAGAGGTTTCACAATCACTACCCCTTGTTCTCATGGGAGACTGCAACTTCCTGGATGTCTGCTGGGAACACAATACACCATGGAGAGAACAGTCCTGAAGGTTCCTGGAGTGTGTGGAGGACAGCTTCCTGACACAACTGGTGAGGGAGCCAACCAGGAAAGGTGCCCTTCTGGACCTGCTTCTTGTGAACAGGGAAGAACTTGTGGGGGAAGTCAAGTTTGGAGAGCCTCTAAGGCTCAGCAATCATGAGATGAGTTCTCTATCACTGGGGAAACAAGGAGAGGGGTTAGTAAAACTGCCACCTTGAACTTCCATAGAGCAAACTTTGACCTGTTCAGGAGACTGATTGACAAAGTCCCTTGGGAAGCATAGCTAGAGCTCAACCATTAAGGATAGTAAAAAATCTTTCTATAAATTCATTAACAACAAAAGGAGGTCTAGGGAAAATCTCCATCCTTTGTTGGATGCAGAAGGAAACCATGACTAAGGATGAGGAGAAGGCTGAGGTGCTTGATTCCTATTTTGCCTCGGTCTGTAGCAGTGGATCCAGCACTTCCCTGGACACCCAGCCTCGTGAACTAGGAGTCAGAGAGGGGAATCAAAATGAGGTCATCACAATAAATGAGGAAGTGGTCATGATCTGCTACACCTCTTAGACATGCACAAGTCTATAGGGCCGGAAGGGCTACACCCAAGAGTGCTAAGGGAGTTGGCAGATGTGCTCGCCAAGCACTTTCCATTATTTACCTGAAGTCCTGGCTAGCTGGGGAGGTCCCAACGGACTGGAGGGTAGCAAATGTAACACCCAGCTACAAGAAAGGAAGAAAGCAGGATAAGGAAAACTACAGAGCTGTCAGTCCTTGGTACCAGGGAAGGCCATGGAACAGATCATCTAAAGCAGTATTACGCAACATATAGAGAACAACCAAAGGATCAGGCCTAGTCCTAGTGTCCATCCTCAGGGCAACCAGGAGGACGTATTCAAAGCTTACGACCTTAGACTTTAGGCATGCAGACTTTGATCACTTCAGGGATCTGCTGGCCAAAGTATCATGGGATGAAGCCCTAGAGGGAAGAAGGGCTTAGGACAGCTGGTCAATATTCAAGGATCACCTCCTCTGTGTCCAGGAGCAATGTATACCAACAAAGAGAAAAGCAGGGAAGAATGCTAGGAGGCCTGCCTGGATGAGCAAGGGGCTGCTGGACACACTATCACTTAAAAGGAAACTCTACAAGAAGAGGAAGAAAGGACAGCTAGAATGGGGGGTATGTAAGGAAGCTGCCCAAGCAGCAAGAGATCTGTTTAGGAAAGCCAAAGCACAGTTTGGATTGAATCTAGCCAGGGAGATCAAAGGGAACACCAAGAATTTCTACAGGTATATTAATGGTAAAAAGAAGACTAGGGAAGGTGTGGGCCCCCTCAGAAAGGAAACAGGTGAAATGGTCACAAGTGACCTGGAAACAGCTGAGGTTCTCAATGACTTCTTTACCTCAGTCTTCACTGTAAAGGCCTCCAGTCACACTCCTGGAGTCATGGAAGATAATGGCAGGGACCGGAAGGAAGAACTGCCCATCATAAGTGAAGATCAGGTTCGTGATCACCTGAAGAACCTGAAAGTGTTCAGGTCCATGGGACCTGACGGGATACACCCACAGGTACTGAGAGAACTGGCAGATGAGGTTGCTAAACCCCTCTCTATTCTATTCCAAAAGTACTGGCAGTCTGGGGAAGTCCCCACTGACTGGAAAAGGGGAACCATAACTCCCATTTTCAAAAGGGTAAGAAGGAAGAACCAGGGAACTACAGACCAATCAGTCTCACCTCTGTGCCTGGTAAGATCATGGAGCAGATTCTCCTGGAGGCACTACTGAGACAGAAGAATAGTGAAGAGGTGATTTGGTACAGTCAGCATGGCTTCACTAAGGCAAATCCTGCCTGACAAACCTGGTGGTCTTCTATGAACAGGTGACAACATTAATCGATGAGGGGAGAGCAACTGATGTCATTTACCTGGACCTGAGCAAAGCCTTCGACACTGTCCTGCACCACATCCTGGTCTCCAAACTGGTGACACATGGGTTTGATGGGTGGACCACGAGATGGATAAAGAACTGGCTTGATGGCCACACCCAAAGAGTGGCTGTCAATGGCTCCATGTCCCAGTGGAGGCCAGGGACAAGCAGAGTCCCTCAGGGCTCAGTCCTGGGACCAGTCTTGTCCAACATCTTTGTTGGTGACATGGACAGTGGCATTGAGTGCACCCTCACCAAGTTTGTTGATGACACCAAGCTGTGTGGTGCAGCAGACACGTTGGAGGGAAGGGAAGGGATGTCATCCAGAAGGAACTTGACAGGATGGAGAGGTGGGCCCATGACAACCTCCTGAGGTTCAACAAGACAAAGTACAAGGTCCTGCATTTGGGTCGAGGCAATCCCAAGCACAAATACAGGCTGGGCATTGACTGGCTGGAGAGCAGCCCTGAGGAGAGGGACTTGGGGGTGCTGGTGGATGAGAAGCTCAACATGAGCCACCAGTGTGCACTTGCAGCCCAGAAAGCCAACCAGAGCATGGGCTGCATCAGGAGAAATGTGGCCAGCAGGGTGAAAGAGGTGATTCTCCCCCTCTACTCAGCTCTGGTGAGACCCCACCTGGAGTACTGTGTCCAGTTCTGGAGCCCCTATTACAAGAAAGATCTGGACATGCTGGAATGTGTCCAGAGAAGGGCCACAAAAATGATCAGAGGGCTGGAGCACCTCTCCTATGAGGACAGACTGAGAGAGTTGGGGCTGTTCAGTCTGGAGAGGAGAAGGCTCCAAGGAGACCTTATTGAGGCCTTCCAGTATCTGAAGGGGTGTGGCAGTTTAGGCTGGGTGCCCCCTGCCACTGCTACATGAGATACACCTCTGGTGTCCTGGGTGCTCACCCAATAGGGGTGGACACAGGAAACGACGTATTTCTACCCATAAATCCTGCGCCCTATAAGGCCATCTGCAGAGTCATTCTCTTCCTCTTTCTTCCCTCTCTGCTCCCACGGGAGATGTCCTCTCTTATCGGGTAATGCCGGGGGAGTATCCTCAAGGCCTCTTAGGCCTGTCTAGGCCTAATGCCAGGAAGAGAATGGAGGGGGGGGCAGTCTCAGACCTGGCCAGCCTGAGACTTGCCTAGCAGCGGGAGGGGGAAGAAAGAGCCCTGGGGGGTTTGGGTTTACCCTCAGGTGGGAAGAAGGGAAGGATTGTGAAGCCTTTGGGAATTCTGTGAGGGGTTCTGTATGCTTTGGGATGCTCTTTGTCACTATGCTTTGTAGTTTGTAGTTCTCTGTAGCTTCACCAATTGCTTTTCCATTTAAAGTTTCCATCACTCTCCAATCCGTTTGTGTGAGTCTCATTCTTTTGTCCCTTTCGGGGCAAGAGAGGATCTGTCTGGCCCGAAACCAGCACAAGGGGGCCTACTAGAAAGATGAGGAGGGACTTCTTAGGATACCAGTGACATGACTGAGGGGAACGGAATAAACCTGGAAGAGGGGAGATTCAGACTGGACGTGAGGAAGTTCTTCACCATGAGAGTGGTGAGAGCCTGGAATGGGTTGCCCATGGAGGTGGTTGAGGCTGCATCCCTGGAGGTGTTTGCAGCCAGGCTGGATCAGGCTTTAGCCAGCCTGATCTAGTGTGAGGTGTCCTTGTCCATGGCAGGTAGGGGTGGAACTAGATGATCCTTGTGGTCCCTTCCAACCCTGACTAATTCTATGATTCTAGTCAGCATGGGTTTATGAAGGGCAGGTCCTACCTGACCAACCTGGTCTCCTTCTATAACAGGATGAGGGAAAGACAGTGGATGTTGTCTACGCAGACTTTCAAAAAGCCTTTGGCACTTTTTCCCACAGAATTCTCATGGACAAATTGGCTGCTCATGGTTTGGATGAGCACACACTCTGCTGGATAAAGCACTGGCTGGGTGAACAGGCCCAAAGAGTGGTGGTCAATGGAGTTAAATCCAGCTGGCAGCTGGTTACAAGTGGTGTTCCTCAGGGTTCAGTGTTGGGACCACTTCTATTTAATATCTTTGTTGATGGCCTTGATGAATACAGAGTGTGTCATCTGTAAGTTTGCAAATGACACCAAGCTGGGTGGGAGTGTTGATCTGCATGAGGGTAGGAAGGCTCTACAGAGGGACTTGGATAGACTGAATCAATAGGCCAATGTTAATAGGATGAGCTTCAACAAGGCCAAATGCCAGGTCCTGCACTTGGGTCACAACAACCCCATGCAATGCTACAGGCTTGGAGAAGTGTGGCTGGAAAGCTGTCTGACAGAAAGGGACCTGGGGGTTGTAATCAAGAAGCAGCTGAATATGAGCAAGCAGTGTGCCCAGGTGGCTGAGAAAGCCAATGGCATCCTGGTTTGTATCAGAAATGCTGTGTCCAGAAGGAGTAGGGAGGTGGTATTCATCTCTGGTGAGGCCACACCTCGAGTATTGTGTCCAGTTTTGGGTGTCTCAATACAGAAGAGATGTGGAAGTGCTGGAGTGCATGCAGAGGAGGGCCACAAAGCTGGTGGAGGGCCTGGAGAATAAATCTTACAAGGAGCAACTGAAAAAGCTGGGGCTGCTTAGCTTGGAAAAGAGGAGGCTGTGGGGAGACTTCGTTGCTCTCTACAACTGCCTGAAAGGACATTGTAGAGAGGCTGGTGATAGTCTCTTCTCACAGGAAATTAGTGATAGAACAAGAGCAAATGGCCTCAAGCTATGACTGGACATTAGGAAATAGTTTTTCACTGAAAGAGTGGTCAGGCATTGGAATGGGCTGCCCAGGGAGGTGGTTGAGTCACCAACTCTGGATGTGTTTAAAAGTGGTTTGGATGTGGTGCTTGGGGATATGGTTTAGGGGTGAACCTTGCAGAGTAGGGTTATTGGTTGGACTTGGTGATCCTGAGGGTCTTTTCTAACCTGAATATTTCTGTGATTCTGTATTAAAATGGAATTCAGTTATCTCCCAAGTAATTTTGGAGCTGTGTTTTTTCTAACAGACTTTTTTCCACAGTATGGTCTGCTTTATTATTTTGTTAAATTATAACTAGAAAGTAGCTTTTGTCTTTTTATAATATAGAGATTCACAGATTGCATTAGGTTGGAAGGGATCCTCAAAGATCATCTCGTCCATCCCCCCTGGTGTCAGCAGGGACACCTACAATTAGATGATGCTGCCCAGACCTACATCAAGTCTGATCTTGAATGTCTCCAGGGTATGGTGAAAGCACCCTGTGCCCAGAATTATGCCCCCAAATTCCAGCAAACTTGTCCCAACATGTTTTGGCAAGCTCCTCTCTTCCACCCTCCTTTCTGGAGTGGGGGACAAAGGCCCAAGAACCAACCTGTCTCCTTAAGGGTAAACAACGATATGCACCCATTGCATGGCATGCTCATGCTCCTTCCATCTCAGGGCATAATTCTAGCTTCGTGCTTTCTATAGGTTAAAGCAGGTTGTTAACAAGTATGCCCATTGGCCAGATCCAGCCTCAAGAAATTGATAATTATCACCTTGTTTGTTTACAAGTTGCTCTCTCCTTTTGCTTTCTCTCACTTTGCCTGAGCTATGTAAGCTCGCAGCACCTGTCTTCTCTCTCTCACATGCAAGCATACTAGAGGCCTCTGCAATATAGAAAGAAGCCAGCTCCCCGAGCTGCTTGAGGAACCAGCAAAGGAGATCCCTTCACTGAAGCTACGAAAGCCAGCGTCATAAGCCCAGTTGTGTCTTTGAGAGGACTGGAACCCTGAGGGTAAGCTTTAGCCCAGAGGGGGAGGGACTAGCCCAAGCCTGGCAGTCCAACATCTGCTACAGCTATAAGGAGCTGACCAAGCAGCCACACATTCTACATGACCTCCGCTGTTCACGGGAGACAAAGGAGCCACCCACTGTCGCCACTCCGCAGCCCTGAGCCATCAGGGTAATGTAACCTGGGATTTCCTGAGAGAGAGAGAGAGAGACCCTCTCCTTTGAGTTCAAGCCAAGGACTGCATTGTAACCTTAATGGGAAGCAGTTGCCGAGAGATTCGGCAGTGTCAGCTCCACTTCGAGCCAAGCAAGGGGAATCACCACGCTGCGTAGTGCACCCCTTCCCCAAAGCCCGTTTCTGGGATCGGAGATGGACGACCCCACCTACCAGGAACCATCACCCCGACACTGTGCAGGTCTACCCCAAAGGACCCGGCCCCGCAGCGCAGGACCAGTCCCCTGGACTGACCCTGCTGGGCCAACTCTGTTCAGGGAGCCGCACCACCCTGCCAAGGAAAGTCGCCCCTCCCGTGGCCATGGTAGGAGAAAGATAGCCTTGCCCCACCCGCGGAGGTGGGAGGAATAAGAAAGTCACCATTCAGAGGGAAGCCCCTGCCCACGGTCCGCCAGTAACTCAGCCGCACCCTCAGCCCCGGGAGCCTTCCCCCGCCCAGAATGGTCAGCCCCGGGCAAGCAGACAGACACCACACAGCTGGCGTAACCCAGGAACTTGCCTCACTACAATCAAAGACACAGCGTATCTTTTCATGTGTGCAACATTCAGTAACATCCATATCAAAGCACCCGCGCCTAGCTGCGCTATATTCCAGCTTGAATTGCCTCTTGATAACATTGTAAATTTCTCTGTATATAGTTGACAGCCACCAAGCGTCTTGTCGAGTCACCATCTGGTGGACAAGTGGTGGAACCTCACTCTTTGTTCCCTTAATTAGAAATTGATTCTGTAAATATTCTAATTGGGTCAACTTGGATATACTAAACCAGTTATGGAATATATTTTCAGAACCATGCACTAGAATCAATATATATATAAGTGATTAATCACTTATTAATTTTTATAATTAATAAAATTAATTTTCATAATTCATATTTCATAATTCATAAATTAATAACCCTCTTCACTACACAGAGATGGGGCCTCAACCACATCCCTGTGAAGACTGTTCCAGTATTATACTACTGTCATTGTAAAAAGCATATTCCTCATGTCTGAACTGAACCTACCCTGCTCCAGTTTAAAACCATTGCCTGTCATCCTATCACTACAAGCCCTTCTATGTACTCCTTTCCCAGTCTTCCCACAGGTCCCCCCTTCAGATATTGACATGTAGCTATAAGGTTGCCCTGGAGTCTTCTCTTCTCCAGGCTGAACATTCTGAATTCTTTCAGCCTGTTTTCATAAGACAGGTGCTCCTTCCCTCTGATCATCTTTGCGGGCCTCCTCTGGACCTGCTCCAGCAGGTCCACATCTCTCTTCTGTTGGGGGGCCCCAGAACTGGACACAGTATTCCAACTGAGGTCTCACCAGAGCAGAGTAGAGAGGCAGAATCACCTCTTTCAACCTGCTGGCCACACTTGATGCAGCCTAGGATGTGATTTACCTTCTGGGTTGCAAATGCATGTTGTTGGCTCATGTCCTACTTCTCATCCACCAGTACCCCCAAGTCCTTTTCCGTAGAACTGCTCTGTCAGTTGAGCTGGTCCTACCTAACTGAAACTTCTACATAATGTAGAACAGGGTAAGGAATACATTGGGGAAAACAGTCTGGGTTACTCCTGCTTTAACCCAAGGTAAACTCATTCATGGGGTTGCTTTTGCTCAACAACCTGTTTATACTTGGTGGATGTGCAGACAGATGGCAAAGTTAAACATATCTAAAAGAAATTTGGGGTTGGGTGCAGTAGCAAATAATTTGAATTGTATGATGTTAATTGTTACATGATACTGCTAGTTACTATTTCTCTAGTTAGTTATTACAGTAAGATTCACCCAGATTAATGAAGAATGAACATCAGCAACTTGTGCCTAGTAATTTCTGCAAGATCAGCTTTTTTCACCGGAGACGAAGAACATGGACTCTTCCAGATATACCACCTGCAAGGTCCAGACGCTGTCTGACAGACAGAACCCAAGGTTTACACTGAATAAATCCAACAAACGTTTTGGAGAAATGACTCATGAACCAACTGATTAATACCTGTGTATATAGATGTGTATATGTGTATTGAGAGACAGGAAAAGAAACAAAATAATAGTGACTTATGTGTGATGTAAATGATATGGGATAAGAGGTGGAATTCTGGATTTACAGTACAGAATCACAGGCCAGCCATGGCTGCAGGCCATTAGCAGCTCTGAGTCAGCCAGGACAGCTGACTTGCACCGGCTTACAGGTGTATCCCATACCATGAGCATAACACTAAGTGTAAAAGAGGAAGTTTGTGAAGAGGAAAGCTTTTTGCTACAGTTTCTGGCTGGGGCTTACTGCTTTGGATCCTCATTCCTCTCCTGTTCTTGAGGACTGCCTTCCTAGATTTTGCTACTGCTGCATTTTTGCTGGGCTGGGTATAACTTTACATACTTTATACTGACAATGGTATTAATCTGGCTACTTCACAGTATCACAGTATCACAGTATCACAGTATATTAGAGGTTGGAAGGGACCTCAAGAGATCATCGGGTCCAACCCCCCTGCCAAAGCAGGATCACTTACGATAGTCCACACAGGAATGTATCCAGGTGTCCAGGTATCCAGAGAAGGAAACTCCACAGCCTCTCTGGACAGCCTGTATCAGTGCTCTGTCACCCTCACTGTAGAGAAGTTTCTTATGTTGAGGTGAAATCTTCTATGTTCAAGTTTGAACACATTGTTTCTTGTTTTATTACTGTGGACCACCGAAAAGAGCCTGGCCCCCTCCACTTGACACCACCCTTCATGTATTTATAGACATTGATGAAATCCCCCCTCAGTTTTCTCAAGACTAAACAGCCCCAGGGATCTCAGACTCTCTTTGTAGGGGAGATAATCAAGTCCCCTAATCATCTTCATGGCTCTCCGTTGGATTCTCTCCAGCAGTTCTTTGTCTTCCTTGAACTGGGGAGCCCAAAACTGGATGCAATATTCCAGGTGTGGTCTCACCAGAGCAGAGTAAAGAGGCAGAAGAACTCCCCTAGACCTGCTGGACACACTTTTCTTGATGCACCCCGGGATCCCATTGTCTCTCTTGGCCACAAGAGCACATTGCTGTTCAATGGAGAACTTGCTGTCCACCAGCACTCCAAGGTCTTTCTCTGTGGAGCTGCTTTCCAGCAGGGCAGCCCCTAACTTGTACCGGTGCCTGTTGTTATTCTTCCCAAATGTAGAACCGTGCACTTGTCCTTATTAAACTTCATGAGGTTTGCCTTCACCCAGCTTTCCAGCCTGCCAGGTCTCATTGGATGGCTGCACAACCTGACAGGGTGTCAGCCAGCTCCCCAGTTTTGTGTCATCAGCAAACTTGCTGAGGGTACTTTCAATGCCCTTATCCAGGTCGTTGATAAAGGCATTGAACAAAACTGGACTCAGTACTGATCCCTTCAACCTGAGGGGCTTCTCCGCTTTTCCTAATTCCTCTTCTTTGCTGGAGAGGGGCCACCAGGTGACAGAACAACTGGTACAGTATAGCCCTAGATATGGACTAAATATGGACACCAAGTTAGTAAAAGACACCCAGCCTTATTAGAGGACCTGAGACTGCTATGGTTAGCCATACCTAAAACTTAGACTCAAAACCTCATTACTGAGAGATTAATATTTCTCTCTTTTTAATACAAAATGATAGAAACACTTACTATTTCACGTGCCACACAAATCTGAAGCAGTTTTGTTACAGTATGGTGTCACTGAAGCCGTGCAAAGTAATGCCTTGCTAATGCCAGACCCAGTTCACGTGCACCCCTCCCTACACTATTCAGATTGCTTCACATGCAAGTACCTCTATCATTGTATTAATGAGTTGATACAAAAATAGACACATAAATACGTATTTTTATGTATTTCTATGTAACCCCCAGAAAAACATGAAATCTCTTTTCTCTGTACATTCATTTTCCAAGTATTTGTTCAAGGATTAAGTGTGAAGCAGAAGAGAAAACATTAAGAAGAAAAAAAACTTTCTTCAGCCCCTGCCTGCGGTGTCAGGGACCAAGCAGGGGAAGCAGATGCCTCTCTCATAAGGCCAAGGTGGAATTGGCTGGTTGGAGATGGTTTCTGCCATCCTGCACTCATGCTGACTGTTGCTGCCACTGGCTCAGGGAGTGCTTCTGGCTAGCTGCGGGCAACGGCTTGGTAGAGCTGGGCTAGGGGGAACAACAGCCCTTTGTGCAATGGGTCATGCACCTGCTGCCTCCCATGTGGGCGCCCCTGAAGTGGACAATGGGGGAGAAATGCACCATCCAAATCCTGAGTGTGTGGCAGTATTACCTACTCTGATGAAGAAAGATTGTCAAGATAAAAGTAAAAATATTTGATGTCTTTGCTGATGAAGAAAGACTGTCTAGCCAGTATCTCTGGTGAAAATATATTAAAAAACAATAAAGTCTGCTAATTCTGCTTGTTCTGGCAAGCATCTGCTACCTCAGTTAACCTCAGCATCAGCACCAAGGTTACACAACTGGCAATTGTTAGACCCACATCTTAGCTGAAAGCTAATACTCTCAGCCAAAGAACACCAACACAACCATATTTTTTGACCGCGGATCAGACTTAAATAGGGTACAAATGGGGCTCTGCTGAAGGACAAATTAAATTGATCCTCCTTGGAGCAGTGAGTCTGAAATTGGGGATTCTTAACTCCTCAAAGGTTAAGAGCTCTCCTCTTAATTGATGAATGAAATGTGTTTTGTGTTAGTACCTTTCTAAAACTTCATCTTAAGTCAGTTGTGTAACATTTAATTCCTCTGGACATCTCTAAGCTGCAGCTTACTAATATTAGAATGCTAAATAATTTTTTATTAATATCTGAACCCTGTAGTTTGCTGATGTGATTTGGATTTGTAAATGATTTTTAGTTAAAATAAATTTCTTCTGAAATTATAACCTTTTTAAAGTTAATTTTGCAAGCTTCTGTGATACCCTGCTCAAGGGGGGCACAGGTACCTTGATTCTTTCCATGGGCTTTGTGGGGCACTGGTGAGTGAGTTATGATCACACCCCAAATCCAGTGGCCTTGAGAATCATATTTGGAACCTTCAGACCCATAGAAGTATTTTGTGCAACATTTTTGAGGCTCATCTGTATATTTTATCTTCATTATTAGTAAAATTTATCTATACTAGCAGTTTGTATTATTAGATAGTTAAAACATTAACTGGACCAACACCAAACCTGTACCTCCATGTGTCTGTATAGACTGTTCCCTGTCACCCATATGAATTCAAAATTTCAACAATGACTGGAAGCAAGTGGAAACATTAAACCAGAAACAACTAAATGGGAATTTGTGACATATTCATGACGTTTGCTTTATGACTCAAATAGCTGTCTAACCTAGAGTACTGCTTAAACTCACTTTTATTATTAAAACAAAACAAACAAACAAAAAAAAAACCCAGCCCCTAAAAATGTCACCATCATAGGTTTGTGCACCAGTAATATAACAGTTATTTTATATTACAAACATTTTGCACATAGGTCAGTTGGAGTTTTACTCTTTTTATATGCATCTGTAAAAGTGTTCCTAATTTATAAAATTGAACACATCATTTCATAAACTAAAATTGTGTAAATATGTCAAGATACCAATAACACTATCTTGATTGTAATACCTTGTGAATACATGCAATGTCAAAAAAGTTTTAACTGTGCTATCATTTCTTATAAGCATAAGCAACTGAGATGAACAGCTCTGGTATCAGTACAATGCCAGTGGTATTAGATCCAAGTGCCAGGTCACAACTCCATGCAATGACCAGGTTTGGAGAAGAGTGACTGGAAAGCTGCTTAGCAGAAAAGGACCTGAGGGTGCTGGTTGACAGCCAGCTGAATGTGAGCTAGAAGTGTATCCAGGCAGCCAAGAAGTTCAAGAGCATTCTGTCCTGTATCAGAAATAGTGTGGCCAGGAGGAGTAGGGAAGCAATTATACTGTGTTTGTACTTGCACTGGTACAGCTGAACTGTAAATATTATGTTTGATTTTGGCCCCCTCACTACAAGAAAGACACTGAGGTGCTGGAGTGTGTCAAAAGAAGGGCAACAAAGCTTATGAAGGGTCCAGAGGACAAGACTTATGAGGAGTGCTGAGAGAACTGAGGTTGTTTAGCCTGGAGAAACAGAGGCTAAAGGGAGACCTTATTGCTCACTACAACTGCCTAAAAAGAGGATATAGCGAGGTGGGATGCCTACCAGCATCAAGAAAAACCTGTACACTCAAGTGATCCCATTTTGAACCTGTAATCTTTGATGTATTGGGATTTTTTGTTAACAGCCATGTTCCAGGTTGGCTAACTTTAAGCTTTCTGCTTCTGACAGAGGTACAAGTTTATATAATCTAAAATACCAACCAAATCTCTTCCCTCTACTCCCACCTCTCCTCACCAAAAAGAAACAAACAAGTGAACAAAACCAACAACAACAAAAACAAAACAAAACAAAAAACCCCAAACAAAACCCCAAAGAAAACCAACAAACCCCCCACACACAAACAAGCCATTTTGACTCTATTCACAATTCAAAACTTCATAGATGACATAAACCTTGTAAACCTTCTCCATAACCTTGTTTAGTTAAATAATAATATTATAGCTATACATATTATGTCTGTAGAGTATCTGAAGAACCTTAGCAGAGGTGCAGTACAAGAATAGCTTGCCATTTACCCTGACAGAAAACATGCGGGAAAGCAAATAAAGCAGACACAATTCTACTTTGGTATTGCAAGCAGTAAGTACACTCACAGCTGTGGTGAAATAGTGTCTTTGCTATCACCAACTATTTTCATGTGACATTTATCTCACTATTCTGTTCTCAAATCCCTGACTCATATGTAATTGGTTCTAAAGAATATAATTGTGTTCAGAATACCCTTGGGGATTTTCCTGTACAAGCTCATGACTTTGTCTTTTTGTTCCATCTTTCCATGCTAGTAGACTTTGAAGCCTGTACCCTCCAGTGCAGCCCACAGGTTTTCCAAGGAATGCTGTATATTCACCCTGGAGGTTGGGGGCTGAGGGACTCTTGATTAGACTCCCACAACTGGTCTTCTATACGAATGGTGCAGGATTTCAGGGGTAATTTCATGCTGAACCTCACAGAACGCAGATACGTTCAGCTTTGTTCATACTCTTTCGCTCTCTTCAGAGTATGCTGCCTGTATGGGAGTTTACCACTCCTATATTGTGTTAGGAATTATTCAAGCCTTCTGAAAGCCTTCTCAGGAATTAAAGGAATTAAATTAAAGGAATTAAATAAAATTGAGATTGAAGGCAGAACAGGCAGAGTCCTCCTCAAATTCTGGCCATTAAACAAGAGAAGAGCATAAGAAATACTCTAGTGATCCCTTATCAATATACCAAAGTGACATATATGGAATAGAATACCTTGCTGGTCAGTTTAGGGTCACCTGATCTGTTGGCTCCTCCCTGCAAGTGCAGCCTTTTACTCTACACCTCCAATGCAGCACACAAGATTTAGCAGTGACCTTGGCCTGCACACCAATCTTTGTTACTAGCTATAAACATTGAGCATTATCACTACTGGAAGCACACAGAAAGTGCATTTACTTAGGAGAGACTAATCTGAAAATTAAAATCACTGAAAAAGAATCAGTTCTGTTCTAACTCAAACCAGGACAATATGCCTATAGAGATATATATTTATGAGGGCTTCTTGAGCCTTTGGAGCAACATGTGATCACAGAACATTCTTGTGTGTGACAAAATGGCAGTACAGTGCTGGGCTATGGGAGACCTTTGATGTACTTCTGGGATACTCAAGAACGTGAGACTTACTTTATCATCCACTTTTTGGGCATTCAGGGATATTGTGGAACAAAAGTAGGCAGGTAAGATGGTTTTGGGTAAGTAGATTTCAAAATATGTTGCATTGCTCCCGTTACCAGTCTACAGCTGTATAGACCTACACTATACATTGTTGATTTCTTCTGGTGTTAGGTTGTGTAATATTGCAGAGCAATATTTTAGAGACCTGAGAATGAATGGAAATCAACAGTTTCAGATGTTCTTTTTTAATAAAAAAAACATTAAAAAGTTTACTTTGAAGAACTATTTAGTCATGTTTTTTTTATCAAATATTTTTGCTGTTTTTTCACAATTCTCTTTCTATCATTTGCCCTTTTTCTCTTAGTTTGCCCTGTTGTGATTGAAATATAACTCAATAACCTAACAATTTTTCTAGCAGTGGTGATTTCTGAAAGAAAATTTAATAAAAACATATAAAATAAGAGGATTTATATGTTTACATGTTATTTCCCAATAAGTCACTGCATATATCATGAAATCACATGCAAATCCACCACAATAAGTTTTTTATAACTTCTCCAGCTGTTCTGAACTGTGATGAGAGATTTGAAAACAGTAATGAATTGGGGCAATGAACAAGATTTCAGTTCCCTAAGATGTACAGATAATGATAAAATTTAATGAACCTTAAAAGGTTGTGACTTTTAAGTGTAACGAACCCCCTACAAGGTAATTTGGAAGCTTGTGTGAGATGCTTTTTTACAATTCATGATCTGTTAGATGTCTCTGAATTCAGACTGGAACAATGATTGAGTGAGAAACCACGTATAGGTAGGCAACAGGTGCTCCACAGAGACATAGTCTTACCTTCCTCTGCTTTAATTGAAGAATCTCAAAGGCATTTTCAAGTCAGCATACAGTTATACAACAAGTTCTCCCTCTTATGAACAGAATAAAAAGGTTCCATTTTTTGGTCCTCAGCTCCAGTTCTGCCTGCGATCTCACATCCCCAGAGGCATTCTTCTTTGTTGTCTAGCTCAGCAAAGATTTTGTCTGATACTTTTTTCTTTTTACCAAAAAATAAATTATTTCTTGTTCTATGCATTATAAGGCAGTTTGAGAATTAATCAAACTGAGAATTCACCTTCACATGACTCTATAATGAAAACTAAAAATGGAACAAGTCTTCTACCTAACTCTGCTAGTATTTCCACATGGTCTAAATACATGCTCAGCAATGTCCTGTTAGTGAGGTTCTCTCTATTGACACTTTGTGCACCAGGACAAAACTTTGTAATTTTATGTTTGATTTTTTTAATTCTGACCTGATTGCTTCTTAGTAAATAGACCAGGAATATCATTTAACACAGTGTTCAGAACAGGAAAAATAAATACGTAATTGTACAGAAACCTGGAAGAAAATAGAGTCCAGAGGTCAGACTGAATGTTATATGTAATAGTCACATGGTGAGTGACCAAACCTGAAACAGTAAGAGAAATGTTTCAGTTGTCTGAGAGATAATTCAGTAGTGCCAGATGAACTGATGACTGAACTCTGATGACACTTCCTAATGCCAGGTGTCTGTCATATGTATTTGAATGGTCAGAAACTGAATTTCTCTCTCTTAATTCTGTTCCAAGTAATGAGTTGCTAATTGAGCACTTTGCATCCAGTATTGTGACTGCCTGTGGAAAAAAATGTGCTGTAAATGTGTGGGAAAAGATATGGATGGCAATTTTTGGAGTCTGTTTAAGCAGTGTTCTGATGAGTTGGAGAGATGAGAGGAAATGTTCTGTATACCATTATTGCTATGACACAAATGTGAAATATTATACTTCAAAACCAGCAGACACAGCTGCAGTAACATCTCACATTGTTTGCATTCTGAAAGAGTAAAAGCCATTTTGAAATATTTGCTATTATTGACCTGCCTACACAGTAAACCAGCAAGATGTAGTGGTTACTTGGAGATGCCTGTAGTTGATAATCCTTTAAAACAGATTATCATGTTTGGTCTAACATAGAGAATTACATCTCAAAGAAGCAAAGGAAAAATAACTAGCAAAAATACAGAAAATGGTGTTATCACCTGTCTATAATTAGACACCTTCCAAAGCCATTTGAGCTTCATTGGCTCATCCTGCCATTCTTCCAGCTGCCACTGCCAGAGTAAATGATCTCACATGTGGTTTGTGTTTTAACTGCCAGTCTCATATGGATCGTTCAGGTATTTGCCTAAATTGCCACTAAGTAACTACATTTAGACAACTACATTTCCCTTAAGAAATAACAGACAATATTTTTCAGATATTAAGTGTTTTTATGTCTCCTGAACAACTTCAGAAATTTGGTTAACGATCACAGTTGACAGAATATATAAATATGGACTTATTTTTCGTAATTACAGGCTCAAGTAAGTTTTATGCAGAAAGACTTCTCGGTACACATCACAGGAAAGATCTATAACAATTCAGCTAGAAAAAGAAAGAAAGAAACCTTTCTGATTTAATCTTAATTCAATTTGATTAAATTTTAATGGAAATTGGGTTTGTTTTTATTACTTCACATATGTCTAATAATTTTGCAGCTGTGTAGTTTACTCTGAATTTTGTTCATTTCATCTTAACTAGTTGTGAATGACTTCAAAGTAGCTGGATAACAGGAACTCATTTCTAATTTAGTGGTAGAGCTTATATAAAACAAATGTTAACAATACAAAAATCAATAATTACCTCTCTTGATTTTATAGAATAGCCAGATAAACCCCGAGTAAGTTACAATAAAATATCTCAGATGATGAACCTCTGTTGTAGTGTGCACCAAGAATGGAAGAGGTGTTCTCTGTTACTGATAATTCAATTATGTATCTGCTATAAAGCAAGATAGGAGAAATACAGTTTGATTCATCTCTCCTATGAAGAAAGACTGAGAGAACCAGGTCTCTTTAGTCTTGAGAAGGCTGGGAGAGGATCTTATCTACCTCTATAAATATCTGAAGGATGGGTGTCAGGATGAAGGTCTCTTTCCATCAGTGTCTGGTGATAGGACAAGGAACAATGGGTACAAGCTGGAGCACAGGAGGTTCAACCTCAACATGAGGAGACAGTTCTTCATGGTGAAGGTGATGAAGCACTAGAACAGGCTGTCCAAAGAGGCTGTGGAGTCTCCTTCTCTGGAGACTTTCAAAACCTGTCTGGATGCATTACTGTGCAGCCTGCTCTAGGTGCTTTGGCAGTGGGGTTGGACTCAATCTCTGGAGGTCTCTTCCAACCCCTAACATTCTGTGATTCTGTGATTCAAAATTTCTATAGTCACTTTGTCTGTCATAACTTCACCCTGAACACTAAAATTTTACGAGCAGCCACCTTAGTAATGTGTTGTATATAACAGGCTCTGCTTACCCCTCTGCTGCAGTTGAAGGTTTGAGGTCTTGAGCTGCAGTCTCTCAAAGAAGATCCATTTAATTGTTTTCATCTCTGATACTACTCAGTTTGCTGATCTCTTCCTGCAGCTCTTTCATCTGGTGGCACAGCTTCTTAACACCCGCACAGCTGCTGCAAGCTCTTAGGACCATCTGGCCTAACTTCGGTGAGGTGTCCCATGCTCTCCCTGCATCATGAGGTTTGTTGATTTGAATCCTCCTTATGACAATTTGTCTGCGTCAAGCAACTGGGAAAAGTGCCCTGTCACCTGTGGCATTTCACCACCACATCTAGGGACGTGTATGCTGGTTGATGCAGAGCTGCTGGCTCTTTCTTTGTGTACTTTCTGTACAAACTGCTGCATATGTTAGCTGCCTTGGTTAGCTGCACACATATGGCTTTGATGAACAGAAAAGGAATCATAGCAAGACTGCAACACTCACCCCAAAACGAGGTACTCTAAACGTAATCATTTCAAAAAAATAAGGATTTAAGCCTGGGCTATCACTGAAAGTGACTGACTTACAGATCTCCTAAGTTCTAAAGGAGTTTGCAGGAAGTGTTAAGAGATTCCAAATGGTAGAAACAAATCTAAAACTGCATCTCATAGGTCACTAGTGACATGTTAAGCACAGTGTTTTGGGGGATATTTTTGCTTTATCGTTTTGTGATTTCTGATATTCTCTTCAGCATACTTCTCCCCTCAAATGCAAAACTTGGCATATGATCTCTTTTTATATTGTTTTTAAAAGAAGGTAAAGGAAGTGATAGTGGTTGCCAGAAATTACTGATCTCATTCAGAGAATGAGAGCTGAAATTTGAATTTCACCCTTACCTGAAAGGATGGCATTCTGTTCAGGCCAAACAGTGTTTGCATTTATATTTTTTTGCCAAGTGAATGTTAGTTAAAGATGCATATATTCTCCTCCTACTAGGCAACTTAATTTTAAGAAACATCCTATACAGATGTTAAAAACCAGAAAACTGAATAAATTTGTTTTTTCACTCTAGGAAGTTTTCATTCTTGGATTTGTATTGACAACATTTAATCGAAAGTTGAAATGGATGTCACGAACTAACATCCTACTATACATGATAATCATTTTTAATCTGGTGGTTTATTCTCTTCTGTGGATGGCATGGATATTATTTTCTGTGACTTTTACCAAAAGATGGGTGCCCAGCATAATTTTCGTGGCAAAATATTCTCACAACTAGCATATTACAAATATTGTATATATAAAAAAAATTCCAGGAGGAAAATATGCATCAAGATATATGCAAACAGTTCAGTGGAATTCTCTAAACTGTCTTGTATTTAGCTTGTGATAGATTTCATTGTGTTCTATGTATGGATGGATGATGAGTGAACTTTCAGCACCTCAAAGGAGTTGTCTTTCAGTACGAAATATTTCTGCAGTGTTTGGTGCCAATGACAAATAGTCTTTCTGATTTTTTTTTTTATAGTACTAAGAATCTAATACTTTTCCTATTTCAAGTTGTAGGTTACAAAGTTGGAATTTTGTGTTTTACCCAGAATGGACAGATAAATTGATTTGTAAACAAGAGAGTGAATTCCCTACATTCAATTTGTGAAACATCCACGAAGGTTCTGTAAGATTGGAGAGCATTCTTTCTAGCTTCCATTGAAGCTGATACCTTGCTGAAGATGATTACTCTGCAAGTTCTTTGGTACTGTAGCTTAAATTTCCTCTGTTCCAAGTGCACACACTTTAGCCATCCAGGCACTATTCCACAATCTATAGAAATTGTTTATCGATTATTCTTTTCTCCTGCTCTCAATTTCCCTTTTACATTCTTCTTCTGTAGCAGTGGAAAGCACTTCAAAGGACAAAAGTATTTCCAGTCCTCAAAATGGATAATTAGGGATGTAACAACCTTCTTTTCCTGCTTGATGGAGCTGGAATGAAGATCTATATTGTGAAATGAGGTTTCTATAATGAGCACAGGGCAGTCAGACAGCAAAATCTTCCTCAAGCTGTATCTTCTCCAGGCTGAATAAAGTGAGCTCTCTCAGACTTCCTGCGTATGTCCTGTGTATGTGCTACAAATCATCTTATTCAGCTAGCCTGGATCCTCTCTACTATGTCAATGTCTTTTTTACTGAGAAACAGTTGGACATCTTTACAACCAGAATACACTGCTGGTTATGTTTCTTTTGCTGTCCACCAGGACTGACAGATTCTTTACTGCAAAGCTGCTTTCCAGACAGTTACCTTCAGCCTATTATGTGGCATGGAGTTCTCCCCATGCAAGATTTTACATTCCATTTGCTGAGCTTCATGGGTCTCCTGTCATCCAGTTTCTCTGGTCTGTTGATGTCCCTCTGAATTGCAACACCTCCCTCCAGTTTATTGAATGGTTCTCACAATTCTATATTGTCCATGAATCTGCTGAGAGCTCACTCTGGCCCATTATCTACATTTTTAATGAAGACATTAAACTATACTGAGAGACCCCTGAAAATAATTGGTCATCAACTAAAATTTTCACAGACGATCACAACTCTTTAAGACCACTAGTCCAGCCAGTTTTCCACACACTTTATCACCCACTTACTGCCTGCCTCATTAATTTGTTAACATGAATCTTGAAAACTGCAACCTTTGTAAAAAGCTTGGTAAATTGGGAGCAAACAACATCCACTTTCCTCCCCTTGGACAGCACTGGTAACTTTATCACAGAAAACAATGAAGTCACTCAGGCTTGACTTACCCTTGGCTGCTCCTAATCACCTTCTTAACCGTGCAAGAGTATTTGCTCTATAACCTTCCCAGGGACTGAGCTGACTGGCTGTAGATGACAGAATTGTTAGAGTTGGAAGGGACCACAAGGATCATCTAGTTCCAACCCCCCTGCCATCAGCAGGGACGCCTTCCACTAGATCAGGTTGCTCAGAGTCACATCCAACCTGGCCTTAAAAGCATCCGGGGACTGGGCTTCTAATACCTCCCTGGGCAACCTGTTCCAGTGTCTCACTACCCTCAAGGTGAAAAATTTCTTCCTAACATCCAATCAGAATCTACCATTTCTAGTTTTGTGCCATTCCTCATAGTCCTATCACTACCTGACATCCTGAAAAGGTCCCTCACTAGCTTTCTTGTAGGCCCCCTTCAGATACTGGAAGGCCACAATAAGGTCTCCTCAGAGCCTTCTTTTCTCCAGACTGAACAGCCCCAACTCTCTGTCTCCATAGGCGAGGTGCTCCAGCCCTCTGATCATCCTTGTCACCCTTCTCTGGACACACTCCAGCACATCCATATCCTTCCTGTAATAGGGGCTCCAGAATTGGACACAGTACTCCAGGTGGGGTCTCACCAGAGCTGAGTAGAGGGGGAGAATCACCTCCCTTGACCTGCTGACCACACTTCTCTTGATGCAGCCCAGGATGTGATGGGCTTTCTGGTCTGCAAGTGCACACTGTTGGTTCATGTTGAGCTTCTCATCCACCAGCACCCTCAAGACCTTTTCTTCAGGGCTGCTCGCAAGCCAGTCGCTGCCCAGCGTATATCAGTGCTTGGGATTGCCCCAACCCAGATGTAGGACCTTGCATTTGGTCTTGTTGAACCTCATGAGGTTGTCATGGGCCCACCTCTCCAGCATGTCAAGGTCCCTTTGGGTGGCATCCCTTCCCTCCAGTGTGTCTGCTTCACCACACATCCTGGTGTCGTCAGCAAACTTGCTGTGGATGCTACTGTCCATGTTGCCAACAAAGATACTTGAATCGTCCTTCCCCATCTTGTAGATGTGAATGATGTCTCTTTTTTTTTTTTCCCTGATTAGCAGGAACATGCTTTGATTGTCATCGCCTGGCAAAGATGATGGACATTAGCCTTGCAATGACCATGGCCAGCTCTTTCCCAGAATCTGTGTATTCAGTAAGGTTCCAAGATTCCACAAGCTGCTGCATGTTAAAGTGGGCTGAATGGTCTCTAATTCTTTTCTCATGTACTGTGGGTACTGCTCACTTTCACAGATTCTGACAGGCAGATCTGCCTGGCCGGACTGTAAGTGCTGCCAGAGAAAACTAAGGCTAAAATAAAAAAGACATCAACTACCTCAGCTATGTTATTTATCAACAGCCTTCTGCCTCACTATGCAATGGGCCCACAAATACACACCAGCAATGAAAAGCTATCTTTCTCTGCTTATAAGTCTAGGGAGAGAAAAATACACATTCTGAGAGAGGATCTTGGAAACCAAATATATGGCCTGAGACAATGTGCATGGCACTGTCAGTAAGAAAAGGGAGTTTGACTTGAATATCCATTTATTGAACTTTTCCCTTTATTAAATTTTATTGTTAAAATGCATAAGGCCTTCAGCATCCTCATCAAGTACAGATTGTTAGAACTTCTTCTGCAGCATTCTGCAACCTATTCTAGAGAAGGTAAGTGTTTCTAATTTAGGTCACTATTTTTGTTTTTAAAGAATTAACCTTCACAGTCACTGGATAAAGGTAGTAGACAGACAATTACTGGAATAGATATTTAAGTTTGGATGCTGGAATGTCTGATTTAAATTGGATTTTTACTTCCATAGATATTTGAGGCAAATTAAAAACTAGCAACTTAATCTACCTGAAAATTAGGATAATGTTTTAAATACACGTATAAACATCCATTAGGCTAAAAGAAGGTCTTTAAAACTTCTTACCCTTTTTAGTAGAGGAAAATAAATAAAGGAATCCCTGTCATTAAAACAAACAAACGATAAAACTCCCAAAACAACAACACAAATAAAAATTAAACAACAACAAAGCCCCCAAATAAAACAAACAAAACAAACAAGAGCTGAAAGCACAACACAAGCAAAATCAAATTAGAAAAGTGCTTGGCATTTTTAACAAATACATACATATCTGGAGTTAGGGGAAATAAAATTCTAAGAGACCAACTATATAATCCATTCTGATAGACTACTTTTCAAATTAAATTTCTCTTTTATTTGAATAATGTAGGTGGGAAAGTTGCTAACTAGAACACATAAGGGAAACTGTTTTACCTACAAATAGTTAATTCTAGTGGAATTTAAGGGTGAATTTTAGCAAGAAAATAGAAAGAAAAATAACAACAAAGATTTGAAGTACATTTTCATAGTTATGTAAAATTTTCCAATTAAATAATTGAACATGGGTTCACTGTTAATGCTCTTAAGCATGAAATGGTGTTTTAGCAAGACTAGTGATTCATCCTTAAGTTCCTTTCTACACAGTTGATCTGTGCAGACAGTCATATACTGGTAAGGTGATACTTCTGGAGTACCTCTCCTATGAGGACAGGCTGAGAGAGTTGGGGTTGTTCAGTTTGGAGAAGAGAAGGCTCTGAGGAGACCTTATTGTGGCCCTCCAAATATCTGAAGGTGGCCTACAAGAAACTTTTTTAGGTCTACAATCAAGACTTTGTAGGGTATTGGTAGTGATAGGACTAGGGGCGATGGATCCAAGCTAGAGGAAGGTAGATTTAGTTTAGACATTAGGAAAAAATTCTTCACCATAATGGTAGTGAGACACTGGAACAGGTTGCCCAGAGAGGTGGTGGAAGCCCCATCCCTGGATATGTTTAGGGCCAGGTTGGATGTGGACCTGAGTAACCAGATCTAGTGGAAGGTGGCCCTGCCTATGGCAGGGGGTTGGAACTAGATGATTTTTGAGGTCTCTTCCAACCCTGACAATTCTGTAATTCTGCTTGTGCTTACTTAGCTAAGGTTACACAAGAGAACTAGCTGATAGAAACTGATAAAACCATGGAACGAATTAACCATTATGCAGTGTGGGTATTCAAGTGCATCATTTTGATTCTAGTCTCCTTTATTTTGCTACACAGACTTTGTTTTGTAAGGTCATTTATATGAAAAACTGTCTACTGTTGCACTTTTTATTGCAATCATATACCATCATCATCATTCAGCTTGAATACCACAGTACTACAAATGCCCAGGACTGTTATTTACCCTGCAGTAAATATCAGTGAAACCAAATGAAACCAAAATTTTTTTTTTCTCCTGAGGAAGAAATTAATAAGAACTGATGAGATAAGATTTACTTGAGAAATGATCTTTACAATTCAAGTAAGAAGGTCTGACAACTGAGGAAAGATTTTATTGTGTGGTGAAGCACTGGAAAAATATATACAAGTATGACTTCCCTGGAGGTAACTGACTGAAACAACTGTATAATTTCTTTCATTTGCCTGACAAAGTAACATTAGATGCCAGCGATCTTTTGTTTTTCATTGAAGACATTTTTCTTGCTGGACAGAGTCAATGAGCACAAACTGTATAAGGATTACTCAATCATCAAAACCTTTCTGCTTGAGCTTCTGAAACAGGATTTATTAGAAATGGAGGAGTAATAGAAAGATTTCAGTTATATTTTGAGAATTTTTTGGTTTTATGTACTGTATCTCAAATACTGAATTACTTCCTAGACAGAACACTTGGACTTTTTAAAAATCACTGCATAAGTGCCCTAAATGTTATGAAAATATGAGATATCTTTACTTTATCAGTGGTCTGTTAACTGGGCCTTCTTCACTTTTAGTGTACATTATAGTTCTGTCCTATATCTGATCCATGAATTGTAGTTGGCCATAACTTCTTCATTTATGAGTCATCATGCTTATTTTACAAAATTAACTTCAATTTAGTTAAACAATTCAATGTACAACTTTTTTCTTTTAAAAGTCTTGTAGTTCAATTATTCATTCTTAATCAGTTCTTATACATCAGCACAAAGTTATCATTGTCAAAATGTAAAGAAATGGACTTCTGGACAAAGGATAACTGGAAATAAAATAACCTTAATAGTTTGACTCATTAGCTCCAGAGCTTCATTGATATATTTCATTATTCTTTTTTAACTTCTGTGTTTAGGATCTAGACTGTCCAATTTAATTACTTAAGATGCATTTTTTTAACCTCCCATTGAAAGAGCTATACAAAGAATATATTTCATTTAAGTGGACAGAGTGCCACGTGATATGTCAGACCATGTTTTCAATGTTTTGCTCAACACTTTTGCTGATCACTACTTCTAAAATGGTAATTATTAAAATTGACAGAAAAAAAAAGAAAGAAATTTTGTTTACTTGCTATTTTCCCACCATTGCACATCTGTATCACCAACAATGAAAAGCGTCATAGAAGTATATAGATATCCAAACCATGAGATGGAATGAAATGGCAAATCTTGACCTGTGGCATCTCTGAAAAATAGCAATATGAGGAATAACATGCTGCACAGATAATGAGGTAGAACTAATGTATACACAGAGGGCTAGTTCTAGACCCAGAGCACTATTAACAAGGCAACATATGACAGCAGGAAACTGTAGATAACAACAAAAAGTAGTAGCTTAACAGAACTGCTGTACAAGGTAGAAATTAGCAGGACAATCAAATCATAAACACCAAATAAGCTTATAAACTCTGTTAAACCATGGCTAGTAGGAAAATTGTAAACAGAAGTGAGCTGTTCATTTGAAAGGGAATGAGGCTTGTAAAGGAGAGTAACTTAAGAAAGGAAAAGGGAAATACAAGGTGAAGTAAAGCAATGATTGAGGCTGTTCAGGTTATCTGTGGAGCAAATCTGTTCCTAATCATGTCAGACTGCAGCTAGAGAACAAACTTTTGTTGTTGTTGTGGGGTTTTTTTCCTCGTTGCCTTGTGCAGTTAGAAACATGCTGGTCTGAGTGCTTTCCCTAATGCTGCAGGGTCATATAAACATCCTAAGTGCTAATAACAGCAGTCAAGATACAAGAATTTCAAGAGTTATATAATAGATAAAAATTTCTCACAGACTACTTCTCAAATTCATCACAATTTTATCTTGAAAACAAGCAAACAAGCAAACAAACAAAACCCAAAGCAACACCGCAAACAAACAAAACCCCAAAGCAACACCACAAACAAACATGCAAAGAAACAAACAAAAACCCCCAAACCAAATAAACTCTGTAATGTAGTTCTGTTGAACAGCTACAAAACAAATGTCCCGAAGGGACAACCCCCAAAACATGCCCGAACCCAGACAATGGGTTAAGCACCTGTGAATGTGCAAACCTAGTCATTTCCTGGACTCCAGATGGTCCTGGTAAACATGTAGCATGTGTAATTTACCTTGTAACACGCCTGTGAACTCTGTGTGCCCCTGGCCATGTTTGGATATGCCCCATCCTATAGGTTCAGCTATCAGGTTTCTCTGGTACCAAAGGGCATTAATTGTCTTTGGACAGTATTTAAACCAACCGAGATGGTAGACAATTTGCCTTGTTCTCACTCGGAAAGCAACAAGAGCCAAATGTTGCCAGATTAGCAGCTGAAGATCTGTCCTAACAGGCAAACTACACCTGGGCCTTACACCTGGACCAAGGCAACCAACACTCCGAGAGTCCTGCACCAGAGGCAGAAAGGGGAAAAGCCCCAAGAGAACTGAATCCCAGAAGAGCCACAGAAAGGCTACAGCCTGGCAACAGAGCCAGCCTCCCTCCGAGCCAGGGAAAAGCTCAAGACCATGCAACAGGCATGAAAGAGAGAGGCCCCTTAGCCTTCTCTGAGCCAAGGAAAAGCTCCAGACCATGAACTGTGCATGAGAGAAGAGACCACTTTGCTCTCTCCGAGCCAAGAGCTGGTTGAATTATAGTTACAGCATCTGGGAAGACAACGGACAAAGAAGCAAGCCACGAGTACCTGGCTAATTTGCCACAGAATCTCCCTTGTGGGAAACCACAGATCATGGCACCAGGATTTCCAATTTAAATCCCTGTATTAGAAATTCTCATATTTGTGCTTAAATACTTTGTCTTCATAAATGGAATGTATTACTCACAACCAAATAATAGAACTTGTAAATATACTTTGCAAGTAAGTTATGGCAGTGTTTGAAGATACCACTGCCCAAAATATTAAATATAAAATATATATAATAGATATAAATATATATATAATAGATAGATATATATAAAATATAATATATATTATATATAATATATATAATATATATAAAATATATACATAATATATATATTATATTATATATATAAAATATATCTATTTTATTAGAACTATATAAAAAAAAGAATCGCGAAGAGTGATGTAAAAGAAGGGGAAAGAAGCCCTACCAAAGGTCTATTCCCATGTACTGAAGAGCTTCATTTCAGCTCTAGATTTTAGGCTTGATCCGCACCCAAGCCTGACCACTTACCTCACCAATCCCCACTCTGTTCTACCAACTTGTTTTTCCCAGCTTGACCTCAAATCTTCCTCATCACTTCATATTTCTCTATTGATCTGGACTCCTGAATATGATTATTCTTCCATCAGTCAGATAAGTAAATATTTAAATTATTCTGAAGCTATATAGACAAATCCTTCTAAGATTTCAGCAGACAATGAGCACAGAAGATTCTCTTCAAGTTAATGTAGTCATAATTAATACAGGAAAAGCTAGGAGTACTTGCAAAATAGAAAACTAAGGCTTCAAGAGACTGTTTAGAACATTCCATGACTTCAAAGCTGTAGCCACTACACAATTCATAAAATGCTCTAATTTTACTGAGTTTGACATTTGTTTTATTTCAGATCTAAATAAGCATTTTCATTTTGAAGACTTGCTTATTTTTTTATTGTAGCTGAATGACAGAAATTACTTCTCCCTGCTAATATCACTTGAGTAATTACTGGCACATATTTATGCAATCTCTTTGCAAATTTCTCCGTACAGATAATCTGTAACTCCTCTAAGCAGTATCCACAGCCTTCATTATTCTTACCCCTGTAAGTTTTTCTTAATGGCTAATTACAGTTCATAACTGACATGGAAAACAATATAATCTACATAATGTTCAACTGTGTATCTTCCATGCTGCCTGACAACAACTCCATCCAGCAAGACTAGTGGAGAAGAATCACTAGAGTGTGTTATTGTGACAGTTTTTCTTCCTTTTTCTGCATCACAGTAAATAATAAGACCACAGTTTATAAAACTAAATTAGAGATCACTTCTTCCTGGGATATCTATGGCTTAGATGTCATAGACATGAGTAAAAGTGCATTTTCTTGGTTGTTTTTTGTATACTTTACGCAGTGATTCAAACTTATGAATCACAGAGCTCATAAAGAGAAATCTACTCATGCATGAAAGTAATGGCAGCTTTATCCAACAGCATTTTTGAAAATGCATTTGCCACCACTAGTTTACTGAAGGTGTATATTCTGCAAAGGAAGACAGTCTGATAGCAAGAAGACTATTTATTTATAGCAGACTTACTTTATTACCACAAGCTCTGGAAGATGATTGTCTTCAGCACATAACAATTGATTTTTCTGAAACATTTAAGCCATTCTTCATAGAATAAAAATTGTCCTTAGCAGAGCTGCTTTAGAGATCAAGAACATCATAGAAACTATCATTTGAATTCAACACGAATTTAACATGTTTTGACCAAGGGGAAACACGCAGTTTTAAAAATCTAATTACTAATAAAATCTGTTAAAATATTGTTGTTTTCTTGATTTTTGTATAGAGTCACAAAACTGCATCAAAATTCAGAAGTTTTTAAATAGGAAAAATGAAAATGTTAAAAGGGATTTTATGTTCTCTGTCAACCTGACTCATACATTCAGAACGTCAAAGATCTTTCAGGATCTCTCAGGAAAAAACCTTCCCCTCTGCTTGAAGAATTAACCAGAGAGCTACAGAGATAAATGAAAGTGGAGGGACTGCTAATGCCAATGCCATAAGCTCTACTGCTAGCCACATAACTTCAAGCACACACAGATTCTCATTCTGTGTCAGCGTGGCTGGCTCTCTTTTGTTAAAACTTCCACAAATAACATATTTTAAAGCAGAAAACAAACAAATAAAACTATTGAGCTCTTGATAACTAACAACAAAAAGACGAAACATCCCCACTGCTTAGTCCTTTTTTTCTTTGTTTTTGTAATTAATTTTCTTTTCCAGTTCTACTACCTTACTTCCATTGCTTCTTGAGTTTTGCAATCTGAACTGCACTTATAATTTTAATCAACTTTCAATTTAAAACTATCAGGTTACTGTGTTAATTTAAAAATATATTCAATATTCCACACCCCCCACCCCATTCATTTTTAGTTTTTCTGTAGTTTCTACTTTTTAATAATTTATACTTTTCAAGCCTTACATCATCGTCGTCTTTGCGTCTGCACATAGTTCTCAAGCTGCCTTTACATTTGTCTGCACAGAAGTGCCTTTCCATTCCTATATTTTGCCCAAAAGTCCACGTACTTGTAATTTTCCTTACCAACATTAATCTTTCTGCATATTTTTCCTGGTGGAAGAGAGTATATTCTCTATTTGAAGGATGAATAAACTGTGCTGGGAATATTACATGGCAAAATAGAAATGAAGTTCCTTATCTGAACTTTGTTCGGTATAAAACTAGGATACTGAATAGAATCCCCTTGGTTATATCCCTTCCTAGAAAACTCTCACTATATTATTAGCTCACACTCCTTGCACAAAAACACAGAATATTGGCTGTTGCAATGTTCTATTTCAATACATTAAGTTCCTGCACATTGTAAAATAGGGATTACAGGAAAGAGTGTTTTCCATACATAATGCTGTGTATATTCTACTTATATTTGAATAGTACATATTCACAACTCAAATGCTTGAGAAATTGTGGTGGGCTGAACCTGACTGAAAACCAGGTACTAACCAAAGCTGCTTTATCACTCTCCAACCTGAAATACATGGGGGAGAGAAAATATGAGAGGTTCATGGGTCAAGGTAATGTCAGAGATACCTCAGCAATTGCCATCACAGGCAAAACAGTCTCCACTTAGGCAAATGCTATAGTTTGAAGCTGGTAGCTTAGCTTAGTGTCTTAGTTATAAACAAGATTATGAACTTTCTGGACATCTTTGAGTAAAAAGTAAATAAAGTAGGGGATTGGATACAAAACAATAATATAGATAGATCTATATGATTCCATTTGTTTGCTGACTAGGATAAAGTTTGCTGCATTAACTATTTTTTCTCTCTTTCATTGCTTTGCTCTGTGATTCTGCTTTGCATTGGTCTCTTATCTCTTTCCTGACCTTCTACTGGCTGAACTGGCTTGTGTCTCTGAAGTTACCAAGGAAAGGAGGCGGGAGGAGGCTGCAAGCAGCCCTCTGGACTGTACAGTGGGTGTATAGTTCTGTACAAAGGAATCCTTGGATTTGTTTATCTGAATTGTAAGCATATTTTGTTCATATTCATTGAATTTTATACTTCTAGATTTTAGTTTACCTTTTGTAAATGTAACTTTCATTTTGCTTCCAAGTTCTGAATTCAATTTTTCTTTGGCAATTTACTCTGGTGGTAATTTCCAATTAATTGAGGGGTTAATCTCAACCCACCCCAGCAAATTAATTTAACTTATTAGCAGAGAGAGTAGCTTAATAAGAAATAAAACCAAATCTTAAGACACTTTCCCTCACCTCTCACTTCTTCTGCTCAACTACACTGCCAATTTTCTCCACCTCTTCCCCCAAGCAGTTGAGTGGGATGGGGATGGAAGGTCATAGTAAGTTCATCAAATGTTCTCTCTCTTGCTCCTTCCTCTTCGCACTCTTCCCCTGCTCCAGCACAGGGTTACATCCATGAAAGTCCAACATCCACAAAATTCTCCAGTGTAGATCTTTGCCATGTGTGATGGTTTTAAGGCTACACCTTTAATTTCTTCTCACAAAGTTCAAGCAGAAAAGTGAAAGAATGTAAATAAATCACTCTTGGGTGTAAGAGCAAAATAATTATTATTCTAAACACTTCCGTTGGAGAAATAGAAATGTTTAAGAGTCAGTACTCAAAACAAGGCAGGGGCAGTCTCTCTCTGTTTTTCTGTCTGGTGTTTCTCTGCTGGGCAGTCTGCTGGCCTTGGGAGATAACACACACATCCACATACTGACCTTGACAAGCTAAGTTTAACAACCTCTCTGCTTCTTGGCTACCGTCCTTCAGCCAGGGGGGTCTGAGGAAGGCGGGGGGAAAGAAGGGAGGCCCCTCTGGAGTCAGGGGGATTTGTTGTGTTTTTCTGTTGATTGTACATATTTGTAAATGTTGTGAATAGTGTAGTTTTGTCTGTAAATACAGTTTTTATTTGCTTCCAAACTGAGTTAGCCTGGTTATTGTTAGTGTGGGAAGGGAATTTCAGCCCACCACACTGTAACACCGCTTCACAAACTGCTCCATCATGAGTCCTTTCTGTAAAGTGTAGTTCTTCAGGAACAGACTGCTCCAGCTTGAGCTCCCATAGTCACAAGTTCTGCCAGCTAACCTGCTCCAGTATGGGATCCTCTCCACAGAGTTACAGGTCCTGCCAGGAGCCTGCTCCAACACGATCTCTAGATGGGGTCACAGTCTCCATTGGACACATCCACCTGCTCCTACATAGGATTCTTCATGTGCACCAGGTGAATATCGGCTCCATTCTTAATCTGAATGGGCTGTAAGGGGACAACCTGCTTCATGGTGGTCTTCACCATAGGCTGCAGGAGAATCTCTGGTACCTGGAGAACTTCCTCCTCTTCTTTCTTCTCTGACCTTGGTGTCCACCAGGCTATTTCTCACTCTTCTCTCCCAGCTGCTGTTGTGCAGCAGGTTTCTCCCCTTCTTAAATATGCTGTCACTACTGCTATCACTGATTGGACCTGTTTTTCCCAACTACAGGTCCATCTTTGAGGTAGCTGCCACTGGTTCTATTGGACATGGAATAAGCTTTTGGTATCTTCTTGCAGAAGGGACCTGTAGCCCTCCAGTTACCAAAACCTAATACAAGGCTTCACTGTTATTTCTTGTTAGATAACTGGTTCAGCTCTCTTACATGTTCTGTGTGCATAAAAAAATCCTAAAACCACATTTCCATAACAGGTGATATATAAGTGTTATTTTTGTTAAATTCATATAAAATTTTCAAAGCTTTGGTTTGGCTGTGCTTAGGGACAGCTTAAGCAGCAGTGAATGTATCCAGCCTTGAAGAAAGCTCTCTGAGAAACCTCTGTTAAGAAGACTCAGTGTATTGTTCTCTTCTGATTCCCTACTTTCTTTCTGAATCTATCTTTAAGCTAAAGTTTTTGCCTCTGTGTAGGTCTGAGGTACTTTGCAGCTCCATCACAGCTATGCCTGTACCTCTCTATGCATCTTATTTGATACAGACCTCAACCCACAGGCTAACATCCTGACCTGACCTTGGTCCTGTTGTATCACTATGGACCTGCCTCATGATCACAGATCTGTGCCTACTCCTAGTTACCCTCAGCAGTCCTGAACGGCTTTTATGGTTCAAGTACCACTAGACTGGACCCTTGTTTTTGAGTTGCCATCTTGCCAGCCTCGCTGTCACTCTTGGATACCAGATCTCCTTTACTTGTGAAGCAGACTGCCCTCTACTCTGTAGATGAGAAGGAAATGAATGTCTTATAGGTACTGTGCTGTCTGGTACATCATGCACACTCAAGGATATATCAAATAAAATACTGATATTTAAACATCTGAATCAAGCCACTGTATTTAAATGTAGACTTAATTTTAGATCAAGATATTTGAGTTCAAATGTGTGTATACATTGATAAGAGTGGGAAATGAAACATCTAACATTTTTTATGACAGCTTCTTTGTGGGCTTCATTTTGGTGTGTGATTTAGGAGGGGAATTTCAAATTTCAGATCATAATATGAAGGAAATACATATAAATGAGTACTCTGAAAGGTCAGTATACTTTCAACATGTTAAAAAATTTACTGAAGCAAGCAGTTACACCCTGTAATTAGACTAAAGCTTGTAGGTAATTGTTTAAATTCTAAGATAGACAAGAAGTGGCTCCAAAATATCTGATAACATAAAATAGATGGAAAATACAGAAATCCTTAAAAAGTCAAAAGAATGAGGAAAAGAAGAAATGTTGAATGTGAACAGTGATTTTGACAATGTGCTATATAGAGGTTACTAACATGCTAGTCTGAGAAAATATTTATTCTAATATCTCCTAATCTTTAAAAAGTAATGAAACTATCCAAAATGTATGGACTTCTATTTACAGTATAGTTATAACTAAGGAGTATGTGCCACATTTGGAGTATTGCAGAATGACAGATTATAAAACAACATAATATCACATCTGGCACCTCCTGAGTTAGTAACAGAGAAATCACCAGTGCTGGTTCTTTTCCAACTGAAAAAAAAAAATACTTATCTTACATATTTGCATCATAAGAAGTAGTCTGGTTGAAGGAAACTGATTATTCTACTTCAGGTTCCTGTGAAATGGAATCTTCTAAAGTAACTCTCAGACTAGAGCTGTGCTGCTCACATTTCTCACAACAGAGAAACAGAAGCACAGTTAAAATGGAAAGTCTACCTCACCAAAATAAGAAATCTCATGGAGCTGCACATAAATGAAGAGTCTAGATTTTTGATAATTTAAACATTTTTGTGTGCCATAAATGTAGCAAAATGTTTTGCCTGAAAACTTGGTGAAAGTGCATGCTCCCTACTTTGCCTGATATACCATCCTAACATATCGCCAAAAATCAGTATGTCAGTGGTCAAGTAGGACTCTGAGAAAGAGTGAAAAGGTGCAAACCCAAAGTCTGGAATTCTAACATGTGATTTCAAAACATAGCACTGTCAATAAAGTGAGATACAAATTCCTCAAAGAGGAAGAGTTTAAAAAAAAAAAAAAAAAGACAGAAAGAAACAACTGCTTCCAAGAGATGATAAAAAGAAATATTACCTGGAGATCTTAGTAATTACATTCCGATGATGCCAAAGATCTCACCTATGTCTCCAGTTCACACATTCAGGAGAGACTTTATACCTTGTAAACATTTTTTTCCGAACATATTAAACACAACAACAACAACGACCAGCCAGAAAACAAAAGGAAAGAGATCAAGTCAAAGAACCAAAATGCCTTTGTTTAGATATGGCAAAGAATTACACGTGAAATTCAGAAAACTTTCAGTTTAGAAGAAGTTAGAACTTCATTTAGAAGTTTTCTTTTTACCAAAGGTATTAGTTTGCAATAGTAAGTACATACTCCTGATAAAAACCAAACAAAACCTAAAAACACACATAAAAACCCAAACAAAACAAAACAAAATTATCCAAAAGCAAACCAAACCACAAAACTCGATATAAATAACAGTATACAAGAAAGGGTAAAAGGAAGGCAATTTAATTCTTCATATTTATCATAACTAGAATTTTCCCCATTTTCATGTGCTGCCACATGGAGTCAGCAAGACAAAGAGGAAAATCTCTTACAGATAATACACTGCATCCTAACCAGAAACAACAGAGAAAGTCCACACACAGTTCTAGTGGGGACAGGCTATAAAGTCTTCTTCCAGAATATGCATTCTAAAGACTAAACTGAAGAAGGTTGTTTCCAGAGACAGTTTTTTGTACTCATTTAGAAAATGAACATATAAAATATACCTGAGAAGTTGCAGGGATGGAAAGACTCAGCACAGAAAACTTACTCCATGCTAATGTTTAAAGACAAACATTTAAAAGACTACGTTTTCCCATTTGTGTGTTCTGCTGTCAGAAATGTAAATATAGTGTTCTTTTTCTGATTTATTCCTGATTCCTCTATCTGGTAATATTGAAGGGGAAATACTTGAACAGACAAATAGCTTTCAAATCTTGTTTTAACACCAAAAGCCAACAATTTTGTGTAAAACATGGAGGAGAAATGCCTCAAGATTTTGTCTTTACCTCAAGCAAAGATTCCTGTTGAGCTAATGGTCAAGGAATCCATTTCCCGCCCTTACTATGTTTCCTTTTAACAACAAAATGCATTGGTTTATATTCACACCAGCCTGACTGAATGACAGAAACATTGTATAATGCTGCTAATGGTATCTAGTTAATGGAGGGTAATGGAGCAGAAAATATGCTCATTACTGATAAGGTGAAGAATATATGCTTTTACGTTGCTAGCCTTGAAAATCACAAATGACTAAAAGTATTTGTCTGTGGAGTGCAGGAAATATTATTAGGACTGTCACTACAAAATGACTCACTTAAAAGTCCCTTTTCCCTTACTTCTCTCTCTACCTGGCTTAAAATATTAGAATCAATATATTTTGCTCTTCCTTTTGTAAAGATTTTTACAATTCCACTCTAGGATAAGACTTAAAACTCTTCTTTATAATGAAGCCTTTTATACATATATTCTTATTCTTTTACACTTTTGTAGCATACCATATTTAACATTTACATTATTGCAATTATTTTCAGATTTTAGAGTTAATATTAAAGTTTAAATCACCTCTGGAGAAGGTGAAAAATATATTTTTTTTTCACTATTATATAACATTTTTTCTTCTTATGTAACATTTTCTATCTGTATAATTTATACTAATAATTCTAATTATAAATAAAAAATAACATTAATTTTGCTTCCTAAATCTAACGTACAATATTAGCTTCATTGATGTATATGTAAAGGGTAAGAAAATATTTTTATTGGGTTAACTGCTAAAAATGGGGAGGAAAAAAGAAAACCTTTCTTTTTTTTTAATGAATGTGCAATTAACCATTGAATATAATCTTGTAATATTGTATGCAAGAAAGGACCAATACGCTTGGCAGGTTTCTGAAGCCTAATTTTTGCTCTCATTGTCTTAATTGTCAATAGAGACAGACACTATAAGCTTTGTGACTGATAGCTCATTTTATGAAATACTTAAAGTCAAAGGAAGCAGTTCTTAATCCAACCCTGTCTTGATCACTTTATATTAATCTTCTTTAAATGACTGGGGACAAATGCTCTCAAGTATTTCCAACCAAGATGTATAAGCTAAGGGGCTATGGCAAGCGAAATTGCCAGTAAATGACCAACTGTGCAGCTTCTCATAACATTGTGGTGCTTATAGAAACCATTGTGTATTTCACATTTACCATTTCATGAATAATATTAAACATAGACACTAGGTGTAGGACATTTCTGGGTTTGTTCATAAACTACTGATATTAGAATGAAAATATATAGTAATTGAAAACTCCAAGGCAATGGGGGGGAAAGTAAAAACAAACAAACAAAGAAAAAACACCTCAACTGAATTTTTCTACTTGTAAAGTATTCCCAGAGAGCTGATTTTATCAATTTCTACTGGAAATATGGAATTTAGAAAAAGATTGTTAATCTTTAACATATTAATTCTTTGCACTTCCATGCACTCCTTGAAAAAATCTGCATGTGTATTTACATACTGGGAAAAAAAATATGATTAAGTGTATAAATAGAACATGCTTACATACTTGATTATGGATACATTGCCTCTGATGGCTGAGTTTGGAGCCCTTTTGCCCTAGATTGCCTCTTAAATCAGTGAAGTTATTTTCTGTATCTTTATATGTTTAAGAAAGATCAATACTTTGGAGTTTTCTGTTTTTGATGGATATAAACACAGTCTATAATGACTGAAATAGCACACTAGGCTTCTATATTATAACTTCTAAAAGTAATCAGTGAAAATTCAACTGTCGCTGCGGAAGAACTAGTACACCATGAATTGTAATCCTAGTTTTCTACACTAACGTCCTTGTGTATAAAAGTCTGAAGTTTCCTGATTGCTTTATACTTGGAAGTTTAGATGTTACTAAAATCAGAAATTTTAAAATTATGCGTATTTTTTAAGGCTTCGGAGGAGTCTTGTGTTTTCCTGTTTTGGTAACATTTTCTTATAGAGTTTAATCCACTTTGTTTCCCACTGTAGTTTGTATATTTAGTTAGAAAGACTTTCGGTTGACACAAAAAGAAAGACTGAAAAATGCACCAGCTCTTTGCTGGAGCACTGTGGCTTTAAAACACTAACAATGGCATATTTTGATACTTGCTAGAAAATTGGTATTTGTAAAACAGCAAAACCAGAAGAGAGTTAAATAGTTTAGAAAAAATCATGTGAATAGCTTTTTCCAGGCAAGCGACACTTTATTTCCTAGTGTTAAATTACCAGAAGGAAAATGCTCTGGATTATTATTGTAGGCAATGGAGAACAAATACATGTTTGGGGGTTTTGCCTGTTTGTTTGTTTTCAGTCAATGTTAACTCAATTGCCACGTCTGACAGTGAGAAAGAAAAACCTCATATTCTACATCAATTGGTCTAAACTAAACCTTTAGGCAAAATATATTGCATTTGAATTTCTCAGTATTGTAGTTTTAAAGAATTTTTAAAAAATAGTATCCAATATTAGTTTACAAAGTTGGTAATTTAATAATTAATGATATTAATATATTATTAAATATATTATTAAAGTTCAGAGTATTTAAATTATTTTAGGATTTTTTGCCTCTAATATCTCCTAGCTGTTCCTTTTTTTTTCTTTAAAAGACAAAAGTGAAATGCAAAGAAACCATACAGAAAGTATTTGAAGCAGGGTATGATCTTGAAGTGCAAAGCCTACTGACTGTTTCATGGAGTTATTAATTTTATATTCCTTTTTTTCATATAAATCTTTACTCTTCAGGACCAAAATGAAATGTTTCAAGGTTTTCTCAGGCTTTTTATCTTCCCAAGATTAATTTACAAAGTTGAGCAAAAATGTTTTTAAGAATTATTTAAAAATAATCAATAGGTGCTTCAATTTTTGTGCAGATCTCTGAATTGCAGACATAATGTAAATGTAAAGAAAGGGGATACCTTCTCACTAGTCCAAAAAAAAAAAAAGGAAATTACTTTCTTTCCAGTAGAGAAAGATCTAGCCCTTAACAAGACCAGCTTTGAGCTAAAAGGAACTAATCACCCCTTCATAGAAGGAAGACCATTCCTGGAATTTTTTATGGATAAGCACTTCATTTAGCCAAGCTATGAAATTGTAAATTTGTTTTCCTAAGTCCAGTTAATATGCTTGTATATGAGAGAGAAAGAGACATCCATGCATCAGACTGCTGCAATACCACAATATAAGCAGTTTGGGTTCAGTTAGTGTTATTCACAGACAAGCAGTCTGTCTCTTTTGTGTACACTTTTCAAATAATTTGCATGAATTCCTAGCTTCAATGAAACTTACTACTTACCAATGGAGTATCCAAGTTGATTTTCTCTTTTCATGTTAGAACATCCAGTGAATTCCTTTTTGTTGGTTGTAATTTTATCTGTAGATGAATAAAGGCAGAATTTTATGCAAATTGCTGAATAATTTTGTTTTTCTTCTGGATTAGGAAAGTACAAATAATGCATTTGAGAAGAATATTTCCTGTCATTAACAGTAACTAGTATCTCATACTATTCATTGCAAATTATAAAGTATGCTATACATCTCCTGTGGAGACTTTTTTTGTCACCACAGGAGATGAATAAGCGCAATTAAATGTAACCAACTACTTCCTCTAGGAATCTCTTATTACTCAGTATGTCTTCACTGAAGCAAGGTTGGTAATTGAAACCTCCAAGAGTTCTATGAGTAAAGCACAAGGTCATAGAAGTATCATGCTTGGAAAAGCACACATCTCTTTCAGACCTAAGAAGTTATAAAATTTGGATTTGATCATTATATTAATCCCGATTTATCACTGTGGCAGTAATGTAGTGCTTTTGTTCTTAATTGAAAATGGAAATTAAACCAAGAAATAGAAGCCTGCACTTTAGATTCTCATATCTTTTAAAAGCTTAACTTGTGTCTGTCTTTGGTGAGCATCCTGATAAATCACCAAACTTATGTCTTATGATCTTTCTCTTCTGCTGAAGCTGAGACATTACTGTTACCAAATCTGACTATATCTTCAGCAAAAGTAGGGTAACCAACATGTCCTATACTTACCATAGAAATCATATATAATGGAACATATAACTCCTTGCAGATTGCCTAATTCTGTAAAAACATCAGATCTCAATGACATTTCCTAGGTCTGGCAACATGTCTTGGGAGATCCTGGCTGAGAACTAAATACTCACCAGACTCTCCTCCTTGGCTGCCTTTCCCTTCCTCTTCTTTTTTCTCATTCCTCCTGAGATTTGACTTTCAGCAGGAACAAGTGCAGATGTGGAAGCTGGAAGGGCAAAATCAGCATCAGCTTCTTATAAGGCTAATGGATAGGTGGTAGTGCCTGACTTGGGTAGAATGTCTCTCTCTCTGCAGAATTCCTTTTCACTCTGCTGATTGTACATAAAACTTATGTGCTTTCTCCAGTCAAATTCAATCTTCCTCATTCTTCAGCAAAAAACCCCTCCAAACAAACAAACAACCAAAGAAAAAGAAAAAACAAAACACAAAAAAGCTCAAATAGTAAACTGCCCAAGTTAGGATTTAGGATTCCATGTTAATTGTTTTTTATTTTGTTGGGTTTTTTGTTTGGTTGATTTTGTTGTGGTTTTTGGTTGGTTGTTTGGGTATTGTGGGTTTTTGTTTGTTTGTTTCTTTATTTTAACTAATTTAATTATTACAAATCCAATTAAAAAGTAGTGAATATAGGAGCTAAACTCAGTTCAATCTGCAAACTTTGCAATCGCTTTTTAAACTATCTGTGAAGTATGTGATTCAACAATTTTTCCTACCTGTCTGTAGACAACTAATTTGTCAGTCTTCAGCTGTGCAGTTCCTTCTACCATTGAAAAATTTTTGTAGCATTATTAAAGTTCTGATGCTCATTAGTCTCATTTTCTTGCAGTCATGTGGAAGATTTTGAAGGAAAAAGATATACCAAATATTCTTTGAAATTAAATTGGTTGCAATAATAGAAATTCTCTTATTTTCCTTCCTTCCCTTCCTTCTCTTAAAGCTCTGCAAATTATATAGCGTGATTTTTCAGTAGTAGCCTTCCTTAACTGGCTCCAGCTTTCCTCAGACAAATGTTATTAGAGACTATTTATATAACTTTGCTGTGAGCCCTCATTAAACATAATACGGAGAGCTTGAAGCAACTACAACAGTTGAAAAAATCTCTTAGTAACAGAGCTATGCAGAAAGTTCCTGCATACTTGAGTTTCTTTTTCATACAGTCATAGAGGCTGTGAGCAGTTTCTAACTTCCAGGGTACAGTAATAGCTTAAGCAGAAGGTTCCTTGAGTTGTTGGAATGTGTCCAGAGAAGGGCAACAAAGCTAGTGAGGGGTCTGGAACACAAGCCCTATGAGGAGCGGCTGAGGGAGCTGGGGTTGTCTGGCCTGGAGAAGAGGAGGTTCAGGGGAGACGTTATTGGCATCTACAACTACCCGAAGGGTAGTTGTAGCCAGGTGAGGGTTGGTCTCTTCTCCAGAGCAACCAGCAACAGAACAAGAGGATGTAGTCTCAATCTGTGCAAGTGGAAGTTTAGTCTTGATCTTAGAAAAAAGGTCTTCACAGAAAGAGTGATTGCCCATTGGAATGGGCTGCCCAGGGAGGTGGTGGTGTCAGTGTTCCTGGAGGTGTTTAAAAAGAGACTGGATGATGGTTCAGTTGATTAAATAGGGTTGGGTGATCAGTTGGACTTGATGGTCTTGGAGGTGTGTTCCAACCTGGTTGATTCTGTTCTGTGATCCTCTGATTGGTCTACCATGGAAATTTTCTGCTGCAAGAAATAGATACACGTTTAGCCATTAAGGTTTAATGCCAGATAAGCATATAATGAAGCCAGTGATTTAATCATTCTCAACCACCGGAACTATTGGTGAAGTCAATAGATGGAAAGTCAGTGGTGGGTGTATCATCAAGCTTTAAATCATAATGAATGCAATGGTATTTCCAGATCAGAGGAAAACCCAACACAATACAACAACATAAAATCTATATAAAGCAGGCATATATGAAGATTCTAAAGAAGCAGCTAAGTTAAAGTACAGCATAGTAAAAAAAACAACCAAACAGAAAAAAAAAAAAAGTTGTGATTAATTAAATTAATATGAAAACCTAATCAAAAAGTGTGTATCGCATAGTTAAATAACAGTCCACATATTCCACACTCAACCATAAAAATGCTTTATAGTACTCAAAGTGGTGTGAGTTTGAAGGAGTAAGACTTTTGACCGACCCAGGTGACTGTGACGCATAAATGTTACACTATTGCATGACAATATTTTGAGATTAGACTGTTTTAATACAAAAGGTAATATGAGAAATTAGAAAAAAATACTGTTACCATAAAAGAAATTAGTGCATATTTAAATCTCTGTGACTCTAATAGTATTACAAGTATAAAAGTGGTATGAATATAAAGAAATTGTCATTTACAAATCAAAACCAGTAGACTGATATGCCTAAAGTATTTTGATGCATTCTTATGCAGGTATATTAGACACATTTTTTATAAAGTACTAACCTTCTATAAATTCATTTAAACAGACTTAAAATAATGAAAATAAATAGAAACTCTGAAAATCAGGTTTAAATTTTTCCTTCATTGCAAAAACAAGCTTCTTAAATGAAGCTGGACAAATCAAAGTTTTTACAGTTTCCCATCTATATATTTAATAAACTAACTGCTCATACTCCTTAAAGCTTTCAGCAGAAGCTTCCATAAACTCTGTTTCTTAATTGAAATAACAAAAAAGGTTGTTCAACCAAATTCTGATTTGGAGTTTACAACATTATGCTCTATTGAACATCAATGTATTTCAATAAATTCATGTATTATATCGTGGCTGATTTTTTTTAAAAGATTGATCTCCATCCACTTGAAAAGAGAGCCATTGTAACATAATTTTTACACATGAATACATTTTAACAGTTTCAAATAATAAAAAAAATGTCACTGGACAGCTGTTTGGTGGATAGTATGAAATGGGGATGGTCTGGTGTCCTCTTCAGGCATCTGCATAACATCTGGCAGACTTTTGAAAACTGTTAAATAAGAAATGTTAGAATTAGAAAGAAGGCTTAAGGCATCTATGAAAACAAAGGAAATTTTTAATTAAACATAGTGTTTTAATACAAATCCTTTAATTAATAGGGCTGTCAGCCTCAGTTTTTTATCCAACTATTTTGCTATCTAATTATGAAATATAGACTATGTAAATAAAAGGGAAAATACATAGGTTTCTTAACTATATTATATTTTAATTATATATAGAGTACAGAGAAATGCAAAAAATAAACACACAAAAACAAATAGACAACCCCCCCCCCCACATAAATCCTATTATAACAGAAGGGGAAAAAATAGAGAGATAAGCAAATTTTAGTCATAGGCTTTCCATTTGAAAGACACAGTTCACAGATATTGAACAGAGAGGTAAAGATCTTACCATAGTATATGCTTGTCAGAATGTCAGGCACTGGGATTGAAGTTCATTTCATTACTCAACAGATAGAATTAATATCTTGCAGATAATTCTAGTTGAAACAGAAAGTCACTGTAAATCTTTGAAGATGATACTAACAGGCTGTCTTTTTACATTGAAGGCTAAAAGATAAGCTGGGGTGTCTTGGACATGCTATAATCTGGAGATAACTGTACCCATTAGACTCTAGCAGAGAATCACAATAATCTTTTCTTGCAGCTAATAAGATGTGAAAAGCATAAGCAAAATGAAAAAAAAAATAATGAAAGGTATAGTAGCCCTCATAAAATCTGAAATAGAAAATTACAAGATCAAAGGCATTTATTGCATAGACTCAAACTCTGTTTCCTATACTGCTTTATTTGGTGCTATCCAGTGAAAAAAATTGTTACCAGAGCTGACTTTTTTTTTCATAATATCTGTGAGATCCACTCTGACAATAATGTATGAAACCAGTCTTCTATCTGTATATTACCCCAGGCAAAATCAGAGCTTTGTCTTATGCTCATTAAACAATAATTAATAATAGATTTGTTTGGGGTTTTTTTTTGTTCTGAAACAACTTGCTGAGTTACAGTAAAAATGAAACTGGTCTGTTGCACAGAAACAGCTTGGATATTAATTAACCATTTCACATTACTTCTGCCTTTTCCAAAACTTTGAAAGGTGCTGAATTATTTCTCTCATCTTTTCTAAGCTAAAATATCTTATGTGTTATTTTCTGGTGTGGTATATTTTTCCCTTTTTTAGATCTTTTTGTATCTCATATGCTAGGATGGCTGATGTGATATGTTTCTGGAACTACATATGGTTTACCAGAAATATAGATAAATAGATAAATTTGAATTCAACTTTACATATTTATTAGAAAAATTGCAAGTTTTGGTATTTTTAAAAAATTGTTACACTTTATTTTCCTTGGACAAACATAACTGAGAAAAGTGAGGCTGAATTTTCATCCTCAGCTGATATAAATTCTCTTTGCTTGATGATTTGTGCTGTCATAAATAAGAAGAAACAGAAAATGGAATCTAAAAGACCCTTGGTGGGTAAGGATCAAGAAAGTCACAAAGTGTCTAACTCTTTTTTTTTTTTTTTGTTATTTTTCTGACAGTCATGCTTCTCTTTACCAAGCATTTGCTGCCACTGCCACTGAGTCATGTTCTGGGTTAAGAAGGCCATTCCTGCTGATAAATTTGAATTTTACAGTCTCAAGTTGTGCCATGGGAAGTATAGGCTGGATATCAGGAGGAAGTTCTTCACAGAGAGAGTGATTGCCCATTGGAATAGGCTGCCCAGGGAGGTGGTGGAGTTGCCATCCCTGGAAATGTTGAAGAAAAGGCTGGGTGAGGCACTTAGTGCCATGGTCTAGTTGATTGGATAGGGCTAGGTGATCGGTTGGACTGGATGATCCTGCAGGTGTCTTCCAACCTGGTTGATTCTATGATTCTATAAATGTTTTGAGACAAATCTTTCCATTTTTTTTCACTTTTTTTTTTTTAATTAATGTTACTATTTATAGAAATCTTGAGATATGTCAAGGATAAAGTTCTTAGAGCAGTCATTCTTTTCATGGTCCAAGACCACAGTGTGGCCTGCATTTATTTCAGTTTTGTTTCAACCACCTTTTGCTTCTCTCCTTCATTCTCATGACAGATTTCTCTCCTGCTGTTTTGAAGGTGGAGGAATGCACTCTTCAGCAGTGCCAACAATAGTCATCTAGAAATACAGGAGCAAACCTAGAATGCTCTTTCTCTTAACAATTAAATATTTTTTCCCTTTGGATACTACCTTCAAAAGAAAAGCTGGGTACTGACATCCTTGAAGGTCTGGTAAGAAAACTTGAGATCTTTTGAATCTCTGGTGTTTTTATTTTCTTTTTTTAAATGGGTCTAGATTTCCCTTTTGCACTTTAAAAGTTATTTAGACGTATATATATATATTTGAGACAAATACTGAAATTATTGCTGAGGGAAGGGAAGGGAAGGGAAGGGAAGGGAAGGGAAGGGAAGGGAAGGGAAGGGAAGGGAAGGGAAGGGAAGGGAAGGGAAGGGAAGGGAAGGGAAGGGAAGGGAAGGGAAGGGAAGGGAAGGGAAGGGAAGGGAAGGGAAGGGAAGGGAAGGGAAGGGAAGGGAAGGGAAGGGAAGGGAAGGGAAGGGAAGGGAAGGGAAGGGAAGGGAAGGGAAGGGAAGGGAAGGGAAGGGAAGGGAAGGTCACATTGCTAAATCATTTGCAATTCATAGGTGATTAGATTTAGTATGATATAAAGAGTTTGAAAAATATGATATGGGGAGAGATTAAAATGTGTTTATCACATTTTGTCCTTCTAAATCCCCAGCTTCTACAGATTTCTATGAGAATCTTAAGAAAACTAGCTCATATGTAGTACCTTATTCTGGAACTTCAGTGTGAGGTACGAAACACTTCATACAACACAATCAAAAGAGATATTAAAAAGTAAAGTTGATGAATCTGCTTGTTTGTTTACAATATCCTGATTTCAAGGAAGAAGGATGGAAACCCGTTTGGGTTCTCAGTGATGAATTCTATAGTACTGGCATATGAAATTGGATTCTGAATATATGTGTATGTTTATCTTTCTAGTAATTATACTTGCCTGTTGCAAATTATTGTTGATGAAGAACTGAGAACTGAATTTTCTCTTTCATGAATGAATGAATAAAACAAAAAGGTACTCTAGTGCCTGTAATAAAGATGCCAAGAACCATTACTCTTTGGCCTGAAAATTTGTGATTAAGAATGTGTTTAAGTGAACTTTCAAGTATTTCAGAGTTAACAATAACAGCCACAGAATGCTGAAGAAATGTTGAAGAATTTGTAAAGGAAATAACTGTGAAATGACAAATAGTGAAAAAAAGGGGAAAAGGAAGAACGTGGACATCAGTGGGTATCTTTTTTAGAAAAATCTTTATTTTTGTCTCTTTTCTAAATGTTACAAACTTGTTTTAAGTCAACATAAATGAATTGAATCAGATTAAACATTTCTATTTAAAATAATTACCTGGATGTGGAGTGAGAGGCCTTCTTTGTGTGCATGTACTTATGTAGGATGTAGGAAAGAGAGGGGAGAACTTAAACAGCATCAACATTTCTGCAAATCAGACCACAAGACCGTTTTTTAGTGTGATATTTTTCCTTGCACCAGGGATGAAGCAAAACTAGAATTAGCATTCTTTAGGGCAGCTTTAAATAGGGTAACTCAGGAGACATTTCTGTCTTCTCCTACAGATCTCTGCCTCAGGCAATACAAGCATTTAACATTATTCTTCTTCTTAAAAGAGAGCTTGTCCCACATAGAATAACCTTGTTTGGTATGCTGATTTAATGTATTTCAATATTTATGTCATAATGAAACAGCCTTTAATGAAGAAAATGTGACTAAGTAATTAACTGTTGTCTGCCCTTTAGGACACTGAAGAAATGCAAAAGTATTTATGGAACATCTGTTTATATAATGAAAATACTTGAAAACATATCCTAAACACTCAAGAAGTTCAGAGTTCAGTCTCAGCAGTTTTCAGAATAGTATTTACAGTTTGATTATTATGTATAAATACTTTTTAAATAAATCAAAGTTGTAGGAGATTCTACAGAGTAAGAATAAATGTCTAGAAGCTGAAGCAGGAAAAGTTTAAACTATTAAAATAATGAGAATCTTACAGTGAGACAAATTAATAATTGAAGCAATAAAGTTTGTCTTTTTTTTAACATGCAACTGCACATTTCCAAGGTCCTAGGGGGATGATTCAGAGATTTCTGATGCATCAATGATATCAATAAAATTATCTCAAATTACTAGCAATAAAATGAAGAAAGATCCTGTTCTTCTACCGATCACTAAATCCACTGCTACTTCACACTTCGAAATGCATTTTTCACCTTGCATGTTTGCTGAGGCTAGGACTGTGTGCACCAACACAGCCACATGTAGCAATAGCTGTGCCATGAAAGAAGAGATTACTTCTTAGTATAATTTCAGAATTATCAAGTGGTGCATAATGCATCTTAGTTGCTTTACTGTTGGGTGTGCAAAAATTCATATGTTTGAACTCCTGGTGAGTGCACTAGAGGAAATCAGACAAGTAGCAAGGAGGTATTTAAAAACTATAAAATGAAAAACAAATAAAAACCAACCAACCAACCAACCAAACCCCCAAAAAACCCCAACAAAACCAAAACAACAAAAAAACCCCACTGTTTACTTTTCCCCAGTGTTTGTTAGAACATTGCCACAGGCACTCTTTCAAGGGCTTTGTTGCAGAAGGAAAGCGCAGCAGAACACTCCCACCCTTCCATCCTTGTTCAGAGAATAGCCAGATGATATTTATATGGTGACATTTATTACTGAAATACAAGGATACCGACAACTTTGTAACATGGATAAATGTCTTCAACTGCACCATTTCTTTTTGTCTATTTCTGCAATCTCTCCACACAGACTTTCTTATAGGAGACAGTATTGTATCAAAGAAGTGTTCTTACTGTAACATACACCTGTGACTTGAGCTGTTTGTTAACTTTACATCTTCTCTGCACTGCACCTTTGTTCTTGTGTGATTGTTTATTACCATTCCTGAATTTCATGCAATATGTCATGCATGTCAGTCCCTGTTAAAAAGTAATACTGTTTCAAATATTTTATTACCAGAACTTTTAAAAACATGATCATTTGACTTCACAAGGAATCTTCTCCTTTTTACCAAAGATATTTTATTACTTGAAACTGATATTGTCCTGCTCCACTTCATGTTAATAACAATATACTGACCTTGCTTGTTTTTAAGAAAGAATTTTACAATTAAGATACTTCCTGGTGTCCTTCCTAACTTCAGTAACTTTTGCAAAGAATTATCCACATTACAATGTTGACAACTTTGATAGAATAAATCTATGAACACAAAACAGTATGAATTTAATCTTCTATTAGATAAATCTAAATATTACATTCTCAAAATAGTAGGGAAAGTAAGTTGAATGTACTTTAAGGATTAAATAAGCAATATAAATTTTTAAAAATTGATATTTTTTCTTATTATTTCTATCTATAAATATGACTTTTTTTTTTTGTATGTCAATATAAGTTTTTGTTGCTTGATTCAGAATACAAAACCTTTTGGAGAACAATGAATGAACTTGGAATGCCATATGTAAAAGCCAAGATACCCCACATTGCCTGTAAGAGTGTGGCCCATCTATACACTGCTATTTGGGGTTTGTTTGCAATATGACCTCAGAATATTCCAATATGACAACAGTAAGTACAACTAAAATGAAATTAGAGATACTCCTACAACTGATCACAGTTTTTCTGTCATAAGACCTCATCTGCATACATATATTTACATATATTCATCTGTTAGCTTCCAAGGGTATAATAGCAGTGTGACGTACAGGCATCCACTGAAGGAGTAAATGATGACACTAGTCTTGTTGGCTAGAAGCTGGCTTAGAAAATTACATTCTCTAGAATACTGACTGAAGCACTTTGCCAAGCCACTCATTTCCTTTGCTAGATGCATTATGGAGTGAGAAAACTAAACTGTGTAATTTCAGACCATATTTGACAAGAAAAGGATCTTTCATACTTCTATTGCCAAAATAGAGTGAAAGAGTTTGACAATTACGTATATTCTGGGTATTGTTATTTTGTAATGAAATAACATGCAAGAAGATATAAGAGCATTTCAGCTGTCATTCAAGGCAGTGATATTTTTTTTCTCAATTTCCAATTTAATGCATCTGCAAAATAAAATCCATTCAAACATTTTAAGAATCTGACTTAGTTCAAAGAAAATCAGGATTAAATTACCCTTAACTATAGAATGGCATTAAATATATACATATATTAAAGTACTAAGCCTATTTAAATGGAACTGACTCACTAAGTCATAACCATGCATTTAAAATCCTATTTTAATTGTCCTGAGTGCAGGCATCCTCTTCTTTTCTTGTTAATAATTCATCACTCTCCCTCTCTCTGCAGTGCTTGCTTAGAAATCCCAAGGTCTTTCCTGTTCAAACTAAAGATCAACAGTACTTTTCATTTTTATGGTATTCAAAAAAAAAAAAGGACAGGGAGATCCCCAAAGTATAACAGATCATACTTTCCCTTGGGAAGCAATTATTTTGTCCTTAAGGCTTTTATTTTATTTTCTGATTCTTCCCCTGCAATATTACTTGTAGTTCAAAATTTCTGCTAGAGTCATAACATGGTGTTGACCAATTGTCACAACCTTAAAAAAATTTACTATTTGAGGTACACCAACATATTTTAAAAGTTTTTTGGCTATTTAAAAGTTTGCACCTGGTTATAATATATGTATATATGATGAATATATATATATGTGTGAATATATTTGTGTATATGTGTGTGTGTGTGTGTATATATCTATACATGCAATTGCAAATTATTTACGGATATTCATGAACATATTTAGGAAGCCCCAGAAATTAAGATACTAATATTAATCACATTTAAACACTGTTTGGAAACACCACAGTTTCAGGAACTCATGGTCCCAGTTGCTTCCTATATTTTGATTTTTGTAGTATAATTCCATAGGAAATAAACCCTGATGAGCTCAATAGCTATAAACTATAGCACTAATGTCTCTGACTAAACATTACCTGAAATGCCTAAACTAGGGTACAGAAAGCAGAAAATGGGTGCTAAGCCCTGTATTGATAAAAGATGGGAAATTTAGAGCTGAAGTAACAACACTTCTGAATCACTGTCTAGAGGTGTCTGTCCTTCCATTAACATGTAAAATGTTCAAGCTAAATTAGATCCCAAATTAGCTAATTTGGACTAATTTAGACTTATAAATTATCTGATCAAAATAAAGCTCAAGAATTATAAATATATTATGACATTGTGGCTTTCTGAAATGTGTGAAAATAATTGAAACAATAATCAATAAGGACTGATACTGGAACTTTATCTCTGACATTTTCAGGAAATATTAAGATAAAGGAGAATAAACTGCAATTTTGATATTTGTAATTACTCTTCTATTCACTTTTAAAATGTTATAAACACTGGTTTTGTTTGTTTGCTTGTTTGTTTCAAATTAATTGCATATGACTCCTCATTGTCCTGTCTTTCAAAAAAAAAAGAAAAAAAAAGAAAAAATCTGCTAAACCATAAAGCAAGAAGAGTGGCAAAAGAATGAAAAATAATAATGATAATAAGATAGTATGTATATTGATTGGATTTAATATTTATGATCAGTAAGGAGTATGGTAGGTAAATTGATGGTAGTAAGTTATAAATAATTTGAATTGTAATTTATATTTCAGGGTTAAGTAGGTAGGTTAAGAGTATTCTATCATTAAAGATATCATAAACACAATCATACACTCAGTTTAAGACTGAATGTGCCATTTCTCAAATATTTAAACTGTCAGACATCAACAAACTGCAGTGAAGGAATGGTAAAGTAACTTAGACAAAGTTCTGTCTCCAAGCATCTATATTAGTTTTGTGAGGCCTGTTGAAAGCTGTTACACCATCCGTCTCATGGTATTTTGCACAGGGAGAGTGCGGAGATATACCAAATTGTTTTACTCTTTATCTTGGCCAGATCACAAAGGAAGAGTGTGAGTGGATCATATCATCACAGCACCAATTTGGAGTACTAAAGAATAAGCCCTCTCATTATTATCATTTGATATTCAATGTGTAAATATGATTGCCAAAATAAGCTCAATACAAATCTCCATCACTTTTTGCTCACCCAGCTAAAAACTCCTATGATGTCTGCAAGGAATAGTAGTAAGGATGAAAAGCAACAGCTGAAAGTTCAGCACCAGAAGCAATAAATGTTTGATGAACTGGAAGAAACACTGCAGATGGCATATCAGGTAATTTTGAACTTTAAGGAAGAACTATATTTGTAGCTAAATAATACAAAACAGATAATTTTGTTCTCTGTTTCATATTGCATAGCAGAAGCCTATACATTTAGACAGTTTAAGAAATATTTTTGTCTGCCTGGATACTTTTTTTTACCTTGAAGTCTTATATCTTATATACACAAGATATTTTCTCTAGGGATGAGCAGGAAGTTACCATGAATTTTTAATTACAATTTGAATTCTTCTCCTTCTATGTTTCTAGCCCACTCACCTTCTACTCTATTGTGATGAGACCTAGATTTGTATCTTTGACAACTACCACACATCTTTCTCTTTCTGTGCGGTCTTTCCTCATGTGTATTAATTACTGACCCTTTCACCTTGGCAGACAGTTTAAAAGCCTCTTTCATTCACCCAGGTCTTAGATAGTTAATTTTGTTTCCATAATATGGTCTATTTATGTATTTAAACAGGATGTTCTGAAACAATCTATACTATTAGCTTTACTCTAGGGACTCCCCCTTTTAATGCTTTCACTCATCCTTTTTGCCTATGGGATTGTCTGCCATACAAAGGTCACAGTTCTAACATTTTAAGCTAGAGGCCAGCTTCAGGCTGTGCAGCTGGGTTTGCATCTCTTTCCACACTACCTGAGGGCACAGTAACACAAGCACAACATGCATTTTTCAACATTCAGTGAAGCCATCAGCATCTTTTTGTAATGCTTTGAAAAAAGTATATCCTACTTTACAATGATGATTGTGCTCTATCTAGAGATTTTATAAATACCTTTTAAGTAAGAATTTTTGTCTCCAGAGGCCATATACCATCTAGCAATATGTTGAAATGTTCTCTAAGTTATGACATAGTAGGAGCATTGCAGAATTTGTTAAGTTCATGTAATCTCCAGTTTTTCTGTCATATTGAAATTATGATTTTGCTTTGTTCTGGTAAAAAGAAAGAAAAATTGATCCAAGCCAACTGCCTTCAATGGGCTACAATCAAAATTATGAGATCCAGACAAACATTCAGGATTCCCTGATAATTCAAAATATATACCGTTTTTGGAGATGGAGTTCTATGCTACCATTCAACCCTGTGTACAAATTTTATTGCAAAAGATTGTCTAAAGTTAATATTAATTTCATATCGTCTTATCTGTCAGTGAGGGCTGTTCAGAGATTCACTTAATTTTCACTGAAAAGAAAGAAGGAAAAGTGGAAAGGAAGAAAGAAGGAAAGAAGGAAAGGGGGAAAGGAAGAAAGAAGGAAAGAAGGAAAGGGGAAAAGGAAGAAAGAAGGGAACAAGGAAAGGAGGAAAGAAGGGAAAAAGGAAAGGAAGAAAGAAGGCAAGAAGGAAAGGAAGAAAGAAGGAAAGTAGGAAAGGAAGAAAGAAGGAAAGTAGGAAAGGAAGAAAGAAGGAAAGAAGAAAAGAAGCAAAGAAAGAAAGAAGGAAAGAAGAAAATGAAGAAGGAAAGAAGAAAAGAAAGAAAGAAGGAAAGAAAGAAAGCAGGAAAGAAGTTTTACTGATTGTTACCACATTCACAAGACATTTATAGAGAATTTGTTGATCAAAACCATGTTTCCAAATGTTTTTCTTCGTTTTATATTCTTAACCTATCTCAGAAAACAAACTTTGACCAGGGAATACAAAAACGTCAGTCAAGGTTGAAAAGGCATTGTTTGCGGTGTTCATGGGACACTTGCATCTCTCAGAGACTAATGACCTCTATTGAGATCTGAAATTCATATATAGTATTTTCATCACAGCAGGAAGAACTTATTTGCTTAAAAAGAAAACTTTGACACCTAAGGTCCTCATAGAACAAAAACGTTAACAATAATCATCATCTAGACTTAGAATTAACCACTCAGTAATACTCACTAGTGATTTACATACCAGCACATAAAGAAATAATTTAGAAATCTTGTACGTGAGATAATGTGCATAATATTCTTGTCAGATAAGATAATAATATTCACTAACAATTGGTAAAATAGGGGAAATAACATTAATTAATAGAATAATTGTCTCTTTTAAAGTCACAAAAGTTATATTCCAGCATTTTTATGTATATTACTTTATACTGTCATATTTATGTTTGCCATCAAAGTAACACAATTACAGTTATGAAAATATCATGTATTTGTAAAGCTTCACCGTATTACTATCCTAGATGTCTAGCCGTAGCTAGCCTTTTTAGGATGTCTTCACAGACATACTTTTGTCAAGGGAAGGAAAGAATGAATGAATGATTACTGAAAGACTATAGGTCTAGGGAGACAAGGAGATAAGAAAAGTCTTGAAAGGGGATGAATATCCATCTGGCTAAAAAGTCCATATAGGTTTGTCAAAATAAGAATGTTTAGTGGTTATAGACCAACTGTAGGTAAACTTTGCATGAATTGTACTCATTCCTATTGATATACCTCTTAAGATACCCACATCTCTGAAGAAAACCCTCCCTCTTGATTTGAATACTGTACCTTTAAGTCAAAGCAAGGAAGGGACTGAATAATAGAGGAATATTTGCAAATACGTAATAAAACCAGAATACCTCAACTTTCTGTTAATATTGACATTATGCAAACCAGGCAAATGACCCCATTTGAGGGACAACACTTTCATAGGACAGTTCTGCTTCTCTCTTTATGTAACTCTCTTAACAGGAGGTGAACTATACATGAGTCATGTGTCCATCATTTAGAAACAAAAGATTTTATCCTTAGTAGCTTAGATCTAGAATTTAGAATTTGATCAACAAAATGGAGTTATCTAGTGATTTTTGTCTTTCTGGCATCTGTGATACCCACAGGACACTGTAAGTGACATGCAGGACCCATGGGATATCTGCACTTATTTGAGGAGGTAAAGCCAAAATTAACATCTTGTGGTTTCTGAAAAGGCATTGTATGCTTTGCTACAGCTTGTTTTGGGGTTAGTTTGCGGTTAATTCCTCTGCAGGAGGAACTGGTTGTGAGCAAGGATGAGGGTCTGTGAAGGTCACAAGGGCCAGAAATGCCACCAAGGCCGAATCACCTCAGGCCAGCCATAAAACTGGCCCTGAAAACAAAAATCGAAGGGCCATTGTTGTAGGTGACTCCCTGCTGAGGGGAGCAGAGGGCCCGATGTGCAGACCAAACCCCCTTCATGGAGAATCTGCTGTCTCCCTGGTGCCTGGGTAAAGGATGTCGTAGGTAATCTTCCCACCCTTGTGAGTCCTTCAGACTATTACCCACTTCTCATTTTTCAGGTGGGTAGCGATGATGCAACAGTGAGAGGCTCACAATCAATTAAAACAGATTTCAGGACCTTGGGGCAACTGCTAAAGGGACCAGGAGCTCAAGTTCTGCTCTCCTCCATCCCTCTGGAGGGACAAGGGAACATTTGTGAAGAGCCAACAGGTCAATTCATGGCTCCAGGACCGGTGTCATCAACAGGGGTTCAGACTTTATGCTCATAGCACAGTTTACAGGGCACCAGAGCTGCAAGCAAATAATGGGATGCACCTGTCCCGGAGGGGGAAAATGATTCTAGGGCAGAAGTTGGCAGGGTTCATTGATAGGGCTTTAAACTAGATTTGAAGGGGGAATGGGTTGATAATCTCATGCTTCCCTGTAACAAACATTGGGGCAGCTTGCTAGAGGCAGAGGGATGGAGTGCTAGAAAGGCCTCTCAACTTGTTGCCCTAAGGCAAGCCAAGGACAAAGCACTTGGGACACCCCAAGGGAATCAAGGCAGCTTGACCTAAGAGGGTGACACGGCCAGCCCAGCTGAAGAGCCTCTATGCAAATGCATGCAACTTCGGCAATGAACAGAACAAATTAAGGTCCATTGTGTTGCTGGAATGTTATGATATAGTGGCTATTACTGAAACTTGGTGGGATGATTCCCATGACTGGAATGTAGGGATAGATGGATACAAGATCTTTAGGAAGGTCAGACAGGGTAGGAGGGGAAGAGGTGTCGCTCTCTATATCAGTGAGAAGCTGGAATCAGTGGAGTTCCATCTGGTGAAGGATGGTGAGCTGATTGAGAGCATATAGGTGAAGATTAAAGGGAAGACAGGGGAAGGTGATGTCATTGTAGGGGTCTGCTACAGGCCACCTGACCAGAAGAACCAAGCAGATGAGGCCCTCCACAAGCAAATAGAAGTGGCTTCGTGTTCACAAGCCCTGGTCCTTGTCGGGGATTTCAACCACCCTGATATCTGCTGGAGGGACAGCACAGCAGGCACCAGCATGCCAGGATGTTCCTGGAATGCATAGATGACAACTTCCTCCTTCAAATGGTAGAGGAACCAATGAGAAAAGGTGCTATGCTGGACATTGTTCTCACCAATAGGTAAGGGCTGATGAGCAATATGAGGCTCAGGGATAACCTTGGCTGCAGCGACCATGAAGCAATAGAATTTAAAATCCTCAGGGCAAGTAGGAGGAAAGATCCCAAGCTTACAACCCAGGACTTTAGGCATGCAGACTTTGATCACTTCAGGGATCTGCTGGCTGAAGCATCATGGGACAAAGCCCTAGAGGGCAGAGGGGCCCAGGACAGCTAGTCAGTGTTCAAGGATCACCTTCTCCGTGCCCAGGAGCAAAGTATCCCCACAAAGCGGAAAGCAGGAAAGAATGCTAGAAGGCCTGCCTGGATGAGCAAGGAGCTCCTGGACACACTGTCACACAAAAAGCAACTCTACAAGGATCAGAAGAAAGGACAGCTAGAATGGGGGGTGTGGGCGGGGTTATAAAAAGAAGCTGCCTGAGCAGCAAGAGACCTGGTTAGAAAAGCTAAAGCTCGGTTAGAATTAAACCTAGCCAGGGAGATCAAGGGAAGAGTAAAAATTTCTGTAAGTATATTAATGGTAAAAAGAAGAGTAGGGAAGGTGTGGGCCCCCTCAGAAAGGAAACAGGTGAACTGGTGACAAGTGGCATGGAGAAAGCTGAGGTTCTCAATGACTTTGTTGTCAAGGGCTCCAGCCACACTCCCAGAACAACGTAAGATAATGGCAGGGACTGGAAGAAAGAACTGGGACCTGATGAGATACATCCATTGGTGCTGAGGGAACTGGCGGATGAGGTTGCTAAACCCCTCTCTATTATATTCCATAGTCATGGTAGTCTGGGGAAGTCCCCACTGACTTGAAAAGGGGAAATGTAACCTCCACTTTCAAAACAGGAAAGAAGGATGACCCAGGGAAATATAGGCCAGTCAATCTCACCTCTATGCCCAGTAATATCATGGAGCAAATCCTCCTGGAGGCACTGCTGAGACAGAGAATAATGAAGAGGTGATTGAGTACAATCAGCATGGCTTCACCAAGGGCAAATCCTGCCTGACAAACCTGGTGGCCTTATATGACAAGGTCACAACATTAATAGATGAAGACTGAGCAACTGGTGTCATTTACCTGGACCTGATCAAAGCCGTCGACATTGTCCCACACCACATCCTGGTCAACAAACTGGTAAAATCTGGGTTTGATGGATGGACCATTCAGTGGATAAAGAACAGGCTTGATAGCTGCACCCAAAGAGTGGATGTCAATGGGTCCATGTCCAAGTGGAGGCCAGTGACAAGTGGAGTCCCTCAGGGATCAGCGCTGGGACCAGTCTTGTTCAACATCTTTGTTGTCGACATGGCATTGAGTGCACCCTCAGCAACTGTGGTGACAACACCAAGCAGGGTGGTGCAGCAGACATGCTGGAAGGGACAGGATGTCACCCAAAGGGACCTTGACAGGCTGGAGAGGTGGACACAAGCCAACCTCATGAGGTTCAACAAGACCAAATGCAAGGTCCTGCATCTGGGTTGGGGCAATCCCAAGCACCATATAGGCTGGGCAGTGACTGGCTTGAGAGCAGCCCTGAAGAAAAGGACTTGGGGGTGCTAGTGGATGAGAAGCCAATCACATCCTGGGCTGCATCAAGAGAAACATAGCCAGCAGGTCGAGGGAGGTGATTCTCCCCTCTGCTCTGGAGTACTGTGCAGTTTTGGAGCTCCTATTACAAGAAGGATCTGGAGGTGCTGGAACATGTCCAGAGAGGGCCACAAGGATAATCAGAGGGCTGGAGCACCTCTCCTATGAAGACAGACTGAGAGAATTGGGGCTATTCAGTCTGGAGAAGAGAAGGCTCTGAGGAGACCTTGTTGTGGCCATCCAGTATCTGAAAGGGACCTACAAGAAAGCTGGTGAGGGACTTTTTAGGGTGTCAGGTAATGATAGGACTATGGGGAATGGAGCAAAAATAGAAATGGGTAGATTCAGATTAGATGTTAGGAAGAATTTCTTGCTTGTGAGGGTGGTGAGACACTAGAACAGGTTGCCCCCGAGGTGGTAGAAGTCCTATCCCTGGAGGTTTTTAAGGCTAGGCTGGATGTTGCTCTGGGCAACCTGATTTAGTGTGAGGTGTCCCTGCCCATGGAAGGGGGGTTGGAACTAGGTGATCCTTGAGGTCCCTTCCACCCCAAACAATTCCATGATTCTATGAATATCTTTAGCCGAGGATCCAGTAGGATGCACACAATTTGCAAATACAAAGAAGTATTTGTTGGTTATTGCAGATAGGCGATATAAAAGATGTAGCAAGCTGAACACCAGTATGATTACCATCCCGTTAAGGTGCCCAAGATTCTATCTAGGTATGAATTAGAATAATTGCAAAGTACACATATCTAGTTCTGAGTTAGACAATGTGATCTTATATAGAGGGAGTGAGTGTTGCCTGACCCTGAAGGTAGATAAGATGCTTAGCTTTCTTACAGTAAAATCCTCAAAGTCTACGTATTTGTTCCTGTGCATAATGGAAAGCATCAGGGTACAAGAAGGGTGTCTCTGATGTCCAAACTACTGCACAATGACTACAACTCCAAAGCAATAACTATCTATCTCTGCTGGTAAAAGATTTAAGCACTGTGTGTAGTTTTGGTCCCCACTACATGAAAAAGATGCAGACAAGGCTGAAAAGGGTCCAGAGAAGGGTGAGAAGAAGAATCAGAAGATTGTAAGACCTGTTGTATGAGGAAAGGCTGAGAGAACTGGGTTTATTCAGCCTTGTGAACAGAAGACTAGGGTGGTACTAGGACAATGGAGACTCCATTTTGGCAAGGACTCACATGCAAACAACAATTTACTCCTGGAGAGATTCCGATTGGAATCCAGAAGAAAATTTTTCACCATGAGAGCAATTATACATGAGAATAATATCCCAGGAGAAGTAGTGGATTCCTCTACATTGGTCTATTTTATGACTCTGTTTGACAGGTTGCTGGGCCATTTAATTTGACCTAGGCTGTTAGCTAGGAAGGTAATAGAACACCTACCTGGCATTCTGTGATTCTGCAAAGTCAGCCTTTTTGATGGAAATAAGGAGTTTAGATTTCTATAGTCAGAAACAGCATCTATAACAAGTTTTCAATGCCTGGAGGAATGTTCTAGCCATGGAGCTGTTTTGCAGTGTTTGTTTTTCAAGCTTATGTTATCAATAGTTCACAACAAAGAAAAGCATAACTAAAATTCAAGTAAAGCAAAAGAGGATGATACCTTTCTTGAGCTCAGAATCAGGCACATGAATAATGAAGGGTATTTGCCTTGTAGTATTTACTATTGTGTAGTATCAGTGGCCCCTCTCTAGCAGATTGTAAAGTTATTTTGAAAAGTTATATGTCCCTGCTCATTCAAAATTAAATTATTTCATTCTAGACTGTGATGTTGCCCTGAAAATTGGTAACTACAACAGGCAAGTCCTTGTGAGAGTTAAACCGTTATATGTAGAAGAGTGCAAATAAAACCAGCATGGTAGTTTAGGCTGGGTGCCCCCTGTCACTGCCACATGAGATACACCTCTGGTGTCCTGGGTGCCCACCCACAGGGGTAGACACAGGAAACGACGTATTTCTACCCATAAGTCCTGCACCCTATAAGGCCATCTGCAAAGTCATTCTCTTCCTCCTTCTTCCCTCTCTGCTCCCATGGGAGATGTCCTCTCTTAGCGGGTAATGCCGGGGGAGTATCTCAAGGCCTCTTAGGCCTGTCTAGGCCTAATGCCAGGAGGAGAATGGAGGGGGGGGCAGTCTCAGACCTGGCCAGCCTGAGACTTGCCTCGCAGCGGGAGGGGGAAGAAAGAGCCCTGGGGGGTTTGGGTTTACCCTCAGGTGGGGAGAAGGGAAGGATTGGGAAGCTTTGGGAATTCTGTGAGGGGTTCTGTATGCTTTGGGATGTTCTCTGCCACTATGCTGTGTAGTTTTCTGTAGCTTCACCAATTGCTTTTCCATTTAAACTTTCCATCACTCTCCAATCCATTTGTGTCAGTCTCACTCTTTTGTCCCTTTCGGGGCAAGAGACGATCTGTCTGGCCCCAAACCAGCACAACCAGTCAATAGGTGGAGTGAACATAGCATAGCATAGTTTGTTGATTTGTTGTTTATTTATTTTGCTGCTTAGTGTTGTAAATTATTTCACTGGTGTTAAAACTGAATGTTTGTGTTGATATTTCTTATTTAGATTCTCACTTGACAGTTTTCAAGTTTGAATTTGTGAAGAAATGGAAAATTTATGTTTTCTCTGTTTTCTCAACTTTTTTTTCCCCTCTACTCTTTTCCTTTATGTAATTGATATTTCCCAGTGAAAATGTTTTATGTAGCCTTATTAATATTCATTTAGTGAAGAAAAAGTTTTCAACACAGAATGTTTCTCAGACACCTTCATTAAAATAAAACAAACCACCTTTTGTTAACTGAGGTAGATATCTTCTGGGGATATCAGGCACATTTTTTTTAAATTTAAATAGCCAAGTAATGGAAGTTGTGGTGGTTGATTTGCTTGTTTGGTTGAT